>NC_051449.1:7535442-7614351 GCF_001649575.2 Kryptolebias marmoratus | reverse complement strand
GGCAAGGGTTAGGATCTCTTCAGGGTTGAAGGGGTTAGGGCATTTTGGCCCAGGGCTGGGGTTAGGGTCTTCTTAGGGTTTAAGTACTTGAAACAAAAATGTAACTGATACTCTTTAAAGACTTCAATGTGCATGATGTCATGTAACTGATAAACATTTTTCATGAATTTATGACAGCTACAAGCAGTCTTGAACAGTAAATGTCTCAATTTTATAATCAGTTTTAGTGCTCATAATCTGTGTTGGTAATCTGAGTCTGAATAACAGCAGCAGTAACAAAAATTTTAATTTTTATTGATTTTAAAAGCACAAAACTTGTTTCTGAATGATTGTTGAGAGCAAAAATATAAACTCAAGTGAATAATAAGCTCTCCATCTGTAATCTGAAGTTGGGAAGAAGAGCTGTTACGTACCCAGTGTCGTGAAAATGGAGCCTCAGAATTGCCCAGACAGTCACACATATGGTGGGAGTTCCTGTTATCAATAATCACAATCAGTTTATGATGAAATTTTTAGTATGGTGACATTAAAAATAGATTATATCTTTAGAACATGTTTCTATTTAATTTGGTTACGTGGCCAAAATAAGATGAAAAACTATATAGTTTTAATTCTTATATTTACAAAGATAAGTTTAGAAGAAATGTGCGTTTTTCTGAATGGCAACATGATGACTTTATTTTTTAAACTAATATCAAATCTACTCAAAGACAAGTACTGCAACATTATGAGCCTATATTTAGATTCTGAAAAGCTAAAACAAATTAAATGAACTGAACGGAACGGCACTAAAACAGTCCTAACGTTGCATCATTCAGGATAATCAACCATAAAGCTTTACTGACCCCAGCCTACGATGGTGTACCAGTAGAAATATCGCCTCTCGGGAAAGAAGGTCTCTACCAGCAGAGTGAAGAGATACAAGCCTTCAATGAAGAGCCAGAAATAGTTGGACATGACACAGTAATGGAAGAAAATCATCACTGCTTTACATGCCACCTGCATGAAGAAACACAGGGGAGAAGGATATCTGTTTTATCTGTGACTGCAGATCTGTCACATAATCCTTTAGATAAATTTGAAATGCTCTGATTTTGTCTTCCCTTGAGTTTTGTGTCACTAATAAAGAGGACATATTTATAGATATGCTTTGTGTGTTTTACATCCTTTATATGAGTATCTGAAAAACTAATGTAATGTTCTGTAACGTTACAGCAAGATGTAGAAAAGACAAAAAAAGAAAAGATGTAGCAACTGTTTTTTCATGAGTAGCAGTCACTTAAACCACTTCAACACTAAATTCATTAAGAAACTGGCTTAAAGAATAACTGCTTCCCACCGTCTGTGGCTGAAATTCACACAAAGGAAATGTGAGATGTAGTATTTGCAGAAGTGTTTCAGCTTTTACTATAATTTTACATTTTATTTAAATGGTTTGCAGCTTAGTACCACTGAAAATGTATCACTTTACTGGTCACACTTATGCCAAGTTCTTCAACAAAACAGAGTTTAGGCATTCAGCAACACCCTGTTGAAACCATTTATCTGTAATTTAGTTGGTAAATGCTTCTTGTTTGGTGTCTAATCCTACAATTCTGTTTCAACATATTCCAAATCAGAATAAAAATCAACCTGAAGGAACCTCAAAGTCAGTATTACAACTTGGAAAGTTCCTCACTAACGCCAAACTTAAAATTCAACATGGCTATGCTCCTAAACTTCTGTTTGATATGATGAATTAATATTCAATCCATTTGCAAAAAAAGGTTTGAATGTCAGGTGAAGTGGAATAAAAGTTAAAGGAGGGTCAGCCCTTTACAGCACTGATCTGATTCAGAGTACAACCATGATGATGACCTGCGATCGCTATGGTAACAAATGTAAAGCTGCGGACTTAAAAAAAGCAACAAAGAAACAAGGACAAAGTAGCCATTCATATGGTAATGGGCCTAGCAGAATGTTTCAACTGGCCTTGCTGAACCATTAGCGAAGCTAATTAGGTTTGTTTATCATGCCTCCCTAACAATAGCAAGCAATGTGTCGTTACGAGACAAAGGCTAAGAGCACCGTCATCATCTGTAATCAAGGAGTTGTAATCATGTGTGTTTTATTTTGTGGGAAATTTGCATCTGATTGAAGTTCCCTCAAAAGTAACAATCAAACAGAAAAGACTGAATCATAAAGAATTTTAGGCTCCTTGTCCTCAAGCAATCTTCAGTCTTGTTCGTATTTTACATGCATGTTTTCCTTTTAAAAACGTGCATCTGTTCTCCAGCAAACCTGTTTGATACGACTCTCTAGAATGTACAGCCAAACTTCCCTAAATGACTCCCACGAGCAATCACTTTGTTCAAGTAAGAATCATTTAGAATAATAAAAAACCCAACCAAGCAATTATCTGCTTCAAATTAAAATTATTGAAATAATTAACCTTGGGAAATGAACATAAATTTTTCATTACTAACCAAACAAATACTGTCGTTTTCCTCCACTGTGATGAAAGCCACACAGAGGGTGCATCTAAGGTCTGTAAAAGCCCGCACAGTGTATCTAATAATTAATTGTGGTTTACTGACTGTGTGCACGAAGCAGTGGTCGCTGTCTTCCTGAGCGTACAGCACACCGTCCTTGATGAAGACAGAGATGGCTCTCAGGATGAAGGACACAAACAGATTCATGTGAATGAAGTTCCTGGTGCAGTGGAGCTTCCTGGAGAGATAAATGACAACAGAGAATAAATTACATTTCATCTTCTTTACAGCCTGAAAGAATATGAGCCGTTTAAACCAGAATTTTCTACCTCAGATCAATTTGGCGCATATAGAACTGGCCACTCAAAAAATGGGCTGATCTTTTAACCATCTAAAAACAAACTTGTTTCTTTAAAACCAGTAAGAGGTGGTTTATTTATAACAGCATGCAGAGGCAAAGGTATAATAATACAAAACTCCCAACTAAAATAATTTAATGCTCGTTTGTTTAAAATAGAAATATTTAAAGCTGGATTTTGCATTCATGAGTGCATAAGATTGTCTTGGTTTGTTTGAACCCTCTGAATCTTTTGTTCTGTTTTCCCTCCCAGTCGCTCAGTTAAAATACCACACACACATCTCAAACTGCTGGTAAACTTAATCAGAATTGATTGTCTCTGTAAACCATCACCTCCTGTGACATTAAATTAGAAACATTTTAATGAGCGTTTCGTCACTCTTTCTTGATTAAATCTCCTCTCCACCCGTGAGTGTGAATGTTTTCTGTAACTATAAAAACAGCTAATCTGTCTCTTTCCTGTCTTATATTATAACTGACAGAACAGGGTTTTTACAATTTCAAGGTCCAAAACAACCTAAGTGTAAATTCTGCCACTTTTTTTTGCTTGTTAGGACTAATGAGAAGTCAACAAATGTAGCATGTCGTGTTAGGAGGTTAAATCTTTGCCGTAGCGGGGGTTCAGGCCAGCAGCGAGCTAACAGAGCTGAGCAGCTGTGAAGGAGTAGTTAACCTCTCTCATCTTGGGTTATGAATGACGAAGCAGCCAAACACGTTACAGAATTGATGCTCCAGTCAGAGCACCGAGGACAACGTCTCGATTTCTTTTTGGGAGAGGTGACGGAGCCTCTTCAGTCGCTGCGTCTAAATTATGGATCCGTCTGAGGCGCTCAGACATATTCAGCGCTTGTGAACAACAAGGAGCTGTTTGTAAATGTCCTATATTAATTCTACTTTTGACCTTTATTCAAAATCATCATGTTTGTGAATAGTACAACCTATAATTTGATATAATTTAAAATCAAGAATCGCCATCAAGCTGAGAACAGCCTGCAGTTACTCCACGAGTAGATCTGTGGATCTTCAGTGGATAATTATGATTTTTTAAACATTGTTAAGTTAGATTTAACTTATTATCTGGAGAAACCACTCATTTATAGTGTTGTTGTAAATAACAAAAAGCTATGTTATGAAAACAAGTTTTATTTCCTCGTGATCATGAAATGATGACGGTGAGAAAAAGAGTGGCTCTTGTGCTGTTTCCTTTTTTGTTCCCTTTCACTGTGACGACACCTCGGGGTGATCGTGTCATGTATGCGTCACTCTGCTGGATGTTTCTCGATCAACATCTTCAGCTCGAATCTAACGTAAAGGTCCTGATCTCTGAAAAAGAAGGAAGCTTTTACAGTAAGTTCTAAATCATTTTTGGTCATCATGAGACAATAATCTTTTCTAGGTCAAAATAATTAAACATATGAACCAATTTTTCTCAAAAAAGAGAAGCTATGTTATCTCATCATAATGACATAATTAAACTACTATTGCTACAAAAAAAGCTTTGTTATCTAGAGCTCATGAGAAAAAAAAAACACTCTTTATCTTGAGATAATGTCATAAAAATGTTTTTTTTTTTTTCTTTTAAAAATCTCTCTCTTCTGGTTTCTGTATTCCATAGCTGTGCTGCCAAAAACAGCAATTTAAGATGCATGTCTGCTGTGTTTGGACTTTTTCTGCTTTTGTGTTTGACTAAAGATACAAAACATTAAGTGAAACTAATTTGTCCAGCTGAGCTCAAATATGCCTTCCCCAACCGAGACAGAGCCTTGAATTCTATATTCTTGTTAGCAATCATGATCTGCAGTAAAAGCCATACGCTCACTCTCATTTTCTCTGATGCAGCGTGCAGAATAAGTGCTCAGTAAGCAGAAAAACTGTCCAAAGGGCTGGACAGTTAGAAGAGGAGGCTGTTTGTCTGAAATGCAGACAAATAAAAACAGAATCTGCCTGAATTTTTTAGAGAAAACAAATAGTCACATTTTATCTAATGTACTACAACTAAGAAACCTCACCTGAATCTGCAGAGAATGACCATGGCTGTGGTCAGAGACACCAGTGATGTGCTGTACCCGACCGTATACAGGGCTTTGACCGATGCATAATACATGTCCTAAATACGGAGACAAAGAAATAAGCAACTGGACTAAAAACAAACATTACATGTGGGTATTTGAATGGAATAAAAGTGGCCGTACAGGTTTCGTAGTGTTCTCGTCAAGTAAGCAGATGTCCAAATAGTGAGGATAAGGCTCAGACCAGCCGTACTCCGTACAGTTTCGACTGACCTTCCCTATTTCTGAAAGAGAAATAAACAAATCTCAGTGAAAAGAAAAAAACAATGATATTCAAATATTCATTATGTTGAGATACTCACCCTCCTCAGGGATCATGAAGTCATGAAAAAGCTCGGGACAGTTGACCACAACAACCTCACCGACACTGGCCCCCTGCCAGCAGGTCAAGTTGTCCCACATCCACGGACACACTAAAGGGAAGCAGTCAAAAAAGGTCATTTTGAAGTCAATGCATTCAATTTTAGAGGTTTCTTTCCACATAAAACAGCATTGTATTGAATAATTATGCAGTTTCTGAGAGAATTATGATTGGAAACCACTAATAAGTAGTAGTAGTAACTTCCAAGAGATAGTGGAGGCCGCTGCCTCTTTGTATAAATGGCAGAAGATCTTCTGACTCACTTGCAAACCAACTACAACTAAGACCACTTAATAAAAACATAATTTCACAGGGACAAAGTACGTGTGATGCAACAAAACAACTTCACAGAAAGCTGCCACCTACTAAAATCTAGGAAGAAAGTTTGAAGCTAAAAACTGCTCTTCATCTTTTTCCAGACAAGAAAGTCTTGTTTACTGCTGGCATTTAACAAGATGTACCCCTAAACTAACAAGAATACTAACAATAAAATAATATATATTACTTCCAGAAGTGTTTCTTCAACATTTAAAGAGTTCCTTACCACTGTGTGGATGTACAGAAACTCACTTTTAAAGGTACCGTACAAAACGTCCCTCAGACAGCAGGAATACGGCAAAAACAAATCACACAGATTGTGCTCTGCTGAAATGGACTGAAATTATTAAGCACACACGCCAATCTGTTCACGACTGAAACCAGCATTTTCACTCCTCACTTCACTTGTTCATATCCAATATTTTCCCAGCAAATTATTTCCACATATTTCACACAAAAAAAAACAGTGATGTGGCCCTGTGCAGAGTTCAGCTGTGACTCTTTTTCTCTGCAGGTGTGGATCATGATGAGTACTGGTGTGAGGACAGGATTGAATCATCTGAACCACCTGAGCCCTGATGATCTCCACACATCTTTTATTTACAGACTCTCTCCACTTATGTTTTGTAGTGATTTTTTTGTACATGCCGTTTCTTTTTTTATTTCCTAAATTACTTCATACAGACTTTTGCTTCTAAAATTATTCTTTTAGAATATCAGAAATTTCAAATAATCTCCATCAGTCAAAAGCTGCCTGACTAAAACTAATTTATGGCATCTAACATTAGGTTTAATCTGCATTATTGTCTTTTTAATTTGATAATCTGGCACCAGAGTCCCTTTGCTTCCATCTGTTTTTGCATCTCACAACTTTGTCTTCACTCCTGAGTCATTTATCTTCAGCACCTGCCACCTTGTTTATCAAGTGGCAGATTCATAGCGCTGCAGAGACAGTTTGCTTTCTGTGCGTTCTGCACTGTGGAGGTGTGTGTGTGTGTGCGCGTGCTTGCAGACCTTCCTCTCCTCTGCTCGGCTCTCTAATCTGTTTTGGTTCTGTCTGCTGAGCCGGACACGAAGCCAATTACCTTTTAAAGGGCAAATCAGAGCCAAATGAGCCGCACTGAACCACGGAGGTAAGGCTTAATAAAAGACTCTGTCTGCATCAGTGGCCATCTTACACAAGATCTTACAGTACGGTGAATCTTCACTCGGCTGCGAACGCTCAGCCAACACGCTTCCTGCGCATGCAGGGTGGAGAGGACAGACACCTTCTGTCTCTTTGATACGAGCAAAAAAGATTTAATTTGAACTTTTGGTTCTTTAATTGATCTCTGTTCAGACATGTCTCAAAAACAAAACCTGATCCTCAAAATTATACCTTTAATACAAATATATTCTATTACAGTAGGATATCAAATAAAGTCAGGCTGGAAAATCCCAGACTAGAGTATTCTTTTGTGGTTTTCCTCCTGAAAAAAACGTTCTATTAGTAAAGTTTCTTTCACTTTAAGAAAAGATCATTCAACTGTGGTTTTCTAGCTTCAGATGTACTCTTAAAGAACATGAAGTGTCACTTTCTGAAATGTGACCTTCATAAAATTTAAACAGAAATGTTGCTTTTGCTTTTGGAAAACCAATGGGTCATTCTGAAACAATAAATATACTTTTTGGCAAGTTTATTACATTGATTTGTTTTGTGTCACTGATGTTTTCGGCACATCCTTCTGAAGAAATTTCAAAAACAGCCATTAGTCTCTCTGCAAGAGCACCTTAATTAGAAATATAAAAAATATAATAAAAAAATGAATTCATAAGTTTTTATCTTCTCCCTCTTAAATCTTTTATCCCTCTTTTCATATCAAGCCTGCAAATCCACTTTCTGCAAACCAGGCACTTTTATTTTTTCACCAACGATTTGCTGTCAGCAGAAAGAGCAGAACGGCGTCTTTAGAGGGACAGGAGGCGACAGGGTTCAGTTAAAGGGTCAAAGATGGCCAACATGTGACTGAGAACACACAGTAGATAAAAATAAACTAACTGCTCATGTTAGAGTAGAATCGACACCGGGGCATCTCAGTTTAATCCCAAAAGTGGAAGTATAAAACATACTCAGGTTTCTTTGCCATGATCGATACCTTAGACATCAGCCCACAACGGAGCACATAAAATGCATTTAAAAAGACAAAAACCTGAAATGAACAGCTCTTTAAATACACGCAGTTTACTGAGCAAAATACAGGCCAACCTTTGAAATCACCATTTGAAAAATGAGCTGAACTTTCAGTTCCCCTGCTTTTAAATTTGTTATCTCAAGCTCTAAATCCTTCTCTCTCCCCCACCTCAAGGTTCTGGTGGCTGTCAGAAAAGCAGTGAGTCACCGTGCAGTTTGGAAGTTGCAGTCTGTCTGACAAATTTCGAGCAGCAGGAGACCTGCAGCAGACGCTAATGAAAACCACAATCCATGGCCAAGAAAATAATTGCTTCCAGGAACCACATAACAAGATTCCTGTGTTTTCAAAAAGGTGATGTTGGGGGAAAAAAAAAAGCAAAAGCAGCTCAGCGTGACATTACAGACAAACATTTTCTTTTTGTAGATGACTAGAGGACAGCATATGCTGTTTAGCAGCCTCTCTCTGTGATGAGCTTGTAATATGAACATGAAGCCTCATCTTTGCATGTTCCCTTCTGACCTTTTCAAATCTGAACACTACCAGCTCATTGAGTATGAAAACCAGCCTGTCTTTTATTTATTCTCAGAAGGTGATGCATGGCTTCCATCAGAAGCTCTGGTTCTTATAAGCATCACTTAATCACAGCAGCAAAACTATAAAAAGCAGCGGATTAATGCCAAAAATATGCAGGGCCACACACATGCACTTACTGTATTCCGTGTCCTCTAGGGTGTGCATGGTCATCATCTCCATGCATTTCTCATGTTCGCGCTTTATTATGCAATGCTCAGACTCAGAGGCCACCTGGAGAAAACAAACACACTTATTATGTCATTAAGAACTGATTTAAAGGCAATTAAAACTTGTTTTCGTAGCCATCTTTGTGAAGGTACAAACTAAACACAGTTTGTTTTTTTTAAGATTGAAGTACACTGTTCTGGAGTTTGTAAAAGTTTAAAATCGTCTAACATTTAAAGCTGTCAACAACCAAACTTCATCTCCATCATTTTCCTGACAGAGCACTGGGCTCTCAGACTGCAGGTTTACTTGTGGTTCCTCGGGTTTCCAGAAGTGGAACGGGAGGCAGCGCTTTCAGTTATCAGGCTACTCTCTTGTGGAACTAATTTCCAGTTTCTGTCCGTGAGGCTGACACTCTGTCTACTTTTTAGGCCTAGGCTCGAGACCTTCCTTTTTGATAAATCCCACAGTTAGGCTTTCCTGAACTATTCCCTAGTTATGCTGCTATAAGCTCAGACTGCTGGAGGACAAACTGACCACATTTCTTCACTCTGCTGCTGTCTTTACTTGCTCTGCTCTCTGTGTTTGCAGAAGAAGTTATTGCTTTTATTAACCTGTGTTGTTCTTTGTCCTTCTTTTCATTGAAGCCACACCTGGACCAGTCCTTTTGTGTTCATCTGTGTTTCTTTCCTGTTCTCTCAAACCCCAGCTGGTTGAGGCACATGGCTGCCCATTCTGAGCCTGGTTCTGCTGGAGATTTATTCCTGTTACAAGGGAGTCATTCCCTTCCACTGTCATTAATGTTCATGCTCAGGATGGGAGATTGTGACGAAGTGAAGATTTGACGCAATCTGCTGGCTTCCTTAGATAATAACATTTTACTAATTGGCATTTCATAATCTAGTGTATGTGAATGTATTTTATTATATTAAGAATTGAATTGATTGTAATTGAATTTGAATCTAAATCTGTTTTTTGACCTAACTGGATTTATTATTTGGACTGTTTTTCTTTCCCTTTCTTTGTATAGTGTCCTCGGATGACATTTGTTGTGAATTGGTGCTATTTAAATATACTTCTGCAACTTTTACCATTTTCAAGAGATACAAGTAAAAAACTGAAGTGAAAAAACAGACTTGCCAGACTTTCAGTTGAGGCCTTTGTCACTGAGCATCTAAATGCTAACTGCTAGATTCAAAAGAACATTTTTAATATATTTTATATGGACAAAAAGAAGCCTTGAGACATTCGATGACTCGTCTCTGCAGTTTTGTGTCACTTACAGACATGACATAAAACAGAAATGAAGCATAAAGAACACAAACAAAAGGAAACAGGGCTAACTGTGATGCTCTCTGGTTGCACTGAGGGGAACTATTTACCCAGAGGTGGTGGACTCAGTGTTTGTCATCTTCTCTGTTGACGCTTCCTTTCACTCTCTTAAGGCCAATCTCTCTTTTACACCCACAGCTTTTTGTGCAGCCCCTCCTTTGCTCTCACACTGAAATGATAGGTGTAATATATCCCGACCCTCTGAGCCATGGCTGACTCATCACTCCATCTCTGCCCTCTGATATGAATTCACTTCAGGCCTTGTTGCCCAGTTAAGATTGGGACATCAACTGGCTGCAAAGATGTTCAAGGATTCGCGTCCTTTATTTATCATGCTGCACGTGGGCAGCATTTCAAAACGCTGAATGAATTGTGAATAACTTGACCCATCGTTGAGTATCAGCTGTGTATCATTTTTAAAAAGGAATTAGTTAAATCTATTGGACAAGGGTTTCTTCTCTTCTTTATTATTGACAAAGAAAACCAACTAAGCATCGCTTCATTTTTTTCTTCCTGCCAGAGGTTCAATTGATCAATAAAACCAACTCCTTTTATTGGATTTATCAAGGAAAGATTGTATTCAAAGGCAGCATCCATGTTGCTAAGCAGCAGGTAAGCGGCTGATGCCCACCGAAGGCAGGGCTTCCTACATGAGGAATAATTGGATGCAGATGACTAATATGTGTTTGGCATGAATGCAGACAAGCCTGTCAGATGAAAAGATGAATGTGTTATTCTTAAATTATTTAATTAGAGTCCTGGATGCGGCTGTATGCTTCTTATAAATGTGGTTGTTTAATTTTGTTCTAGCTCCAGTTGTTTAATCAGGATGGTCTGCGACGGTCCGCTGTGGATCCAAAATCCATTTTGCAGAGAAACAATTCATCTTTTTTCTCACAAACTCAAAGCACAAGGTAAACCTCAAAGTCAGAACAATTTGTACAAAGCATTTCTTGCCAAAAATTCTAGATTTCTAATGTAAACTCATTTTGATTAAAGAAAAGATGAATGAAATATGATCAACATATTTGAACAGATATATTATTTTATCTCCTCAGCAGCTAAATGCTTCACCAGACAGCACACTTTAAGGTTTTATTTGTAATTACAGGAAACTGATTTGACACCGACAGCCACTTTAGCCATAGTTTCCAAGTATAATATAATTTAAAGGATATTACCTTCTTATGCAATACTTTGTGTAAAAATAGCATTGTAGTATTTTAACACACAGGATACACTCGATGTTGCTCGGATATTTGCAGCCGTCTGTGAGTTGATTTCTTTGTGAAAGAGTCTGAATGAATTTTTTATGAAAATTTCGACAGTTTGGCACCAATGCTCACTTCTGAGAGCCGGCTTCAAATCTTCTTTGCTTTCCCACAAAACAAACACTACGTTGCACTTGGTAAGACTGGTTGAGAAATGGTGTCACTAATGAAAGAAAAAAAAACATGTTGCTTTGAAAACCAACCAAGTGTATGAAAATAATTTTAAGTCAATAATATAACTGAATGAAGATGCTCCAGTGGCTATTAATTATGTTTATTATTTATTTAAAAACACACATACATTAAATGTGCACATATTTACAACAGGACTGATTTTTACTGACTTTTAATAAAAATATTAAACTGGCATTTTAAATCAGTATCAGGGACTTCAGATATTAAAAAAAATGGTGCAACAGACGTCATGTCTGTTGAAGCTTTTAGAAACTCTAGCTGTAAACAGTCACCATGACAACACTGCAGGGATCAGAGATGAATGAAATATATATTTTTAAGTGTGCTTCTTATTCTCCACTCCCAATCATTTCTCTCCTCTGGAACAGATGTTTGTCCAGATAAGACCTCTTTTCTGAAGCCGCACAGCCCAGTTTTCCCTCCCCGAGGCTATTTTCCAGTGCTGCTCCCACAGCAGTGTGCAGAGCAGATAATAAAATTCCCATTTGACGTCGCAGACCACTGGTTCACTGCGCAGACTAGTCTGACACACAAGGAGTGCATCATAACACATATATCTGCCAAATCAGCAGCTGAAGGTCACTGTATTGTGCAAAAGCTACAGGGACACCTGGCATAAAAGGTGACGATATCTGGTGCTGCGAGACCCCATTTCTCATTATTTGAGTCTTTATTTATCACAGCTAATCAGCTCAATTAGTCAGCCATTCTAGTTAGCATTTATATTTTGGTTAGATGCTTATGAGCAGCTAAAAGAAGAACAAATGTGGGTGGTTTAGCTATAAAAGTCCAGCTGTGCTGCATCAGACCACTGAATAGAATTCCTCCCACACATCTTGCACAGCTCCTTCATTCTTTTTTACTCCAGTGAGACTGCAAATAACTGTGATTCACGGTGAAATGGATTGGCAGCTCTGTGGTCAGCCGGGCCATCTGGTATTGTTCTATGAGGAGGGCAGTCGCTTTAACACAAAGCTGATCTTAGCTCTGTAAACGTATGCTGATTACAAGACGCAGCATGTTTCACAAACACGCTTCTTTAAAAGTTCGCTTATAAAGGATGCAGACACGTGAGCGTCCTGTTATGAATTCCTGTGCTCCTGAACACACACCTCCACGTGTGAACGACACACACTTACAGCACATGAATGACTCACTCACCAAGGGCAGGAGAAAGATTGCAGTCAGCAGGTAGCCTCTCATCATGTCCCGTGAAGCGCTTCTATATCCAAAAGGCTCCTCAATCACTTCATGTGGGTGTTATGTGTGTGTGTGTGTGTGTTTGCAGGGATGCACTGGAAATGTGTCCTTAGCGTCACCAAAGCATCAAGGGTTCTGAAGAACAAAAAATAAGAAGAGTAACATCCAGTTTTAGACACAGCATCAGTTTGGAAAACTGTTGTTTTAGTGAAAAGTCTAAAAAACTAAAAAAACATCTTTTTAAAGTCTACTGTTTTAGAAAAGTAGCACTGAATAATTATGCTGATAACTGTCACAATTAAAATGTTTCATTTAATAACCGTGGTTGTAAATTGAAAGTATTTAAGTAGAAGAACAAGACTGTAAAAACAGCCTGCAATATCATAAATCTTGTTTACTAAAAGAACATTTTGCATTATAAGGCTTTTCACACTTTATTTTACATTAATTTGAAAGAGGAAGGCGAGTTCTTAAAATACAGGAGCTAAAAAAATATTTGTGATTAAATCAAACTTAGTCTTCTTGAAATACTTCCTAACTTATTCCTCTATATAACATATAATTATTACAGGAAAAAAATACACTTTTGTGAAACACATATTTGACCTGACACAAATATCTAAGGAACAATAAGATGAACATTAGATTTCTGATTTTTTTAGCCCACAGTTTAACAAACTGAAGATAAATCTGGACAGTGCATTCAAATGGACAAATTCAGCAGCTGATAGAAGAAAATGTGTCAAAAATACAAACACAGGACACAAAAAGGGTATGATTTCACATTTTGACTCAATTTAGAAACCACAAACAATTCTTCAGCCATTATGTTATCCACACAGCAGCTGAGATATTTTGTTTAACATTTGTTGTACCTGCTTTAGTTTCCAGCAAGGTAGTGAGAAAACAAGTAAAGGTGCCTTTAAAATGTAATTATGTGTGGTTTCATGGATGAGCGGTTCAGTTTGAAACTTGTCTCCAACTGTATATATGTGATGCTGGTGGTTTCATGCAGTTGAAGTTGTCTCACTGTGATCAGCTCTGCAAAACAAAAACTAAAACCCTCATCTGCAAGCACAACCTTTCACCTCAGTTTTAAACAAAAAGGCAGGATTAGATTGAACATTTCTCTGTGTATTTTTATAAATCACCTCCGATGTCATATGCAGTACGATAAGATTGCAATAAGATTATCTTACAATCTCCAGATGCATTCTGTGTATTTTTTATATTCTCATTAAGCTTACTCTTTCTAAACCGCCACTTTGTGTCTCTTCTGGGTCCCATTTTGATTCCGTTTGATGATTTCAACACACCACTTTACTTTCAATTTACACAGATCACATAACCATAATCCCAACTGCACAACAGTGCGCATAAACACTTCCATGCTTAGACACATCTGGAATGCATTTACTGTGACACATTTCCTCCAGTAACATTTAGTTTTTGTATCATTTAAAAGTCACACATAAACAAACACAGCCCAACAGTTGACACTGTAAACATTTGTACTGGAGGCAACATTTTCTCATTTTCTCTGACTAATTGGATGTCCAAAGAAGAAACATCAGTACTTAATGCAAAGAAGTAACTTTATGAACTTTATAACCAAAAGCTAAATATTTTGAAGTATTTTCAAAATAAATAAATAAAGAAATGATGTCCTTCAAGTCAGACTTTGAGACAACCTCATCCCCATCTGCTTTCTCTTAAAGTCTTACTCAACAGTGCAGCTTCCTGCAAACACAATGATTCACTGAAAAACACAAAACACATCTTTCCGTTTTAATTTTTGTTGGCCAGCACCAGCAGAGACGCAGAACATGCCTGCAATCAGTGAAACAGCAGGACACACACACACACACACACACGTATCCCAATGATAATTCATGCACGCACAGACAAATTCAGCTCTGTGTTCTTTCCATCCAGAACCAATCCAATTACCTCTGAAGCATCTCTCGGATGCATCATGGAGTAACAGGAGAGACTGTGCTCAGAGAGGGAATCGAGAGATTTCGAGGAGGATGTGTGGAGCGGGGCTCAAACCAAACAGTGAGGATTTTGACACAAAGATGCAGACATGAAAACGCATCTGTTTTGCTAAAAAGAAAAATTGTTGAGAGCCCCAGAAGAGGTTAAGAGAGAATGAGTTTCATCAGTAAATAATAATAACTAGAACTGCAAGCAGTTATGGTAGGGTTCCAAGTCCCTTAATCATATGGTGCTGGGAAAGCTGAGGGGCTCAACATCAGACCATCTTGAGGGCAGAAAAGAAAGCCCAAAGCGACTCTGTTTTACTCAGATGTACGTGAGTCACTGGGAAAAAAATCTGTAAGGCTTCATGGGAAAATTCAGTGCGATCTATTGCAGAAAAGTGCCCTATCACAGAGAGACAACCTAAAACGGTCTAAAATGAACACAGTCTTGACTTAAAAAATCATTAGGATTTCATTAGGACTGCACACAAAACAATGACAGTGTGTGTGTATGTGTGTGTAGGTGTGTACAGACGCAGAGAAGGAAAGCAAGGCAAGAAGTGAGTGTGCAGCCTGCATAAAGATCTGCACCTATTAGAAAGCTCAGTTTGAAGACCCGTCCCACTTTCTGAGCTTCTTCTCTGCATGCGTTAAGATTTCATTTTCAGCTGAAACCGATCCAGATGAGCGCATCCAATTAACCCAGATGCAGCGATGGAAACGCGAGCTACGTGTCTGCCAATGTGCAATAATGCAGCCGCGTTTAGCATCATCAGGCAGCTCTGTGTTTATCCAGATGTTCGCAGAGGTCATGCGGCTCGGAACGCACGAATAAACAGTCGTTTGTTGGCATTTAAATGGCTGCGTCCGGTGATTAGTGTCACATCAGGGGCAAAACAAGACAGCCTTAATGACAATCAGTAAGAGACGAATGATTCTTCTGTCCCTCGGTGCCACAAAATCAATAGATGTTGTTCCTTTATTTGTTTACTCTGGAGATTCTTTAAAACAGCAGACATGTGGGTGACCTTCGCTTGGAAAACGTTTGCAGAAAACCGCCTCATTCACCGCAGACTTATTCAAATCATTTTCATACGTGCGTTCTGGCATTTCGGAGGAAATAAACCCATTTAAAAGAAACATATAATGATAACTAAATGCCTTCTGAGTTCACGAGCTGCAGCACAAGGAGAAGATGTGAGTAAAAAGCGCGCCGCTCTCGCCCTGAATAACAAGTCAAAGGAACTTACCGATGCGTAATTTTCCGCCTCAGAAATGTCTGCACACGCAGCCATCGGTATGTCCAGATTCCGAACGGTGTTTCCTCCTTGTTCTTTAACTCCTCAGACGGTTCTCCGGCACGTTCTGAACACGACAGGTGCGGTTATTACTGCGGCTGCTGCTGCGGCAGCTCGACGAGGAGGAGGAGGAGGGAGAGGAGAGGAGGAAGGGGGAGGAGGAGGAGGAGGAGAAGGAGGAGGATGGTCCGTCGGGGTTCGCACCTCGCCAGACTCAGAGGCAGCTAAAGTGACACTGTTTTGTCTACAAATGAAGGGACGCTGTGGGAGGGTTCCTAAAACTAGGATATTATGTGGAAAAAATGGGACAAATAATCCTCTATAAGTCCTTGCAGCGCGTGCGTGGGACTTTGTTCTTATAATGAAACTATTTTTAAAACCGACATTTACGCCTTTCCAGCCCCGTAAGGTACAGGATCTGATTTCTTGCCTAGAATTTGTGATCAGCACTAATGTTAGTGAGTCACAGTCCTAACAGACTGATCTAATACACTCTAAAAACTGCTGGATTAAAAACAACACAAACTGTAACACAGTGCTGGGTCAAATGTGGACCCAGCCAACTCTGGGTAGTTTTAACTCTCCAGGGAGGGGAAGAAGTTTGACCCAACATACTGTGGGTTAAGTTTTCGACCTAAGAATTGGGTTAAAATAACTAAACGGTTGAATTAGAGCTACTAATAATAAACAATCCCCATGGCATAACATTAATCATATATTGAAACATATTCAGAAACTGTAAACAAAATATCAAGAATCAGTTTTTCACTCCTTTTACCTTTTTGTTAGCCTTTGCCTTTAGCAAGTTTTTTCTGACATATAGCTTTTACCTAGTCTTTCTCGGCAGTTAGCTTCTAGCTAACCTTTTGCTACTGTTAGCTTTAAGCTGGCCGGCCTCTTACTACATATAGGTTTAGCAAGGTTTTAGCTATGTTTAGCTTTGGGTGAATCTTTTTCTATTTTTAACTTGTCTTTTGCTACATTTAGCTTTTAGTGTCATGAATTCAAGTGTTTTTGTTTTGGCTTTGAGTCTTGTTTTTCTGTTTTCAGGATTTGTTTTCTTTTATGTTTCAGTTTGGATTTATTGTTTCTTTTATTTTATTATTTCGTCATCTTTGTTTCTTGTCATTCTCCACTTGTCCTCAGTCTGCACTTGTTTACCTGCCACACCCATCTCCACATGCCTGCAATTGTAATCACTCACCTGTGCCAACTTCCCATAATTACCCTCCGTCTTTAAAACCCAGTCATCTCCTCCACTTACTAGCTGGTTCATTGTTGCTGTTTTGCTTGTTGCTCACACCCTTAGGGTAGCTCCATGTTTTGCCTTGCCTTGCCTTTTTGTTTTGTTTACATTTTGTATTTTTGCTGCCACGTCAGCTTTTAGTTTTCTTGTTCTTTTGTTTAAAAATACATTTTTGGGTTATTTTATAATGAGTCTGCGCCCTGGGTTCATCTCGTTTTCCACCGATCCTGACATTTAGGTAGCCCTTTGCTACTTTTACCTAACAATTTGCTTATTTTAGCTTTTGGTTTGTTGTACTTTTTGACCCAATATTTGGTCAAAACAACCCAAGTTATGACCCAACAGCTTCAACCCAGAAAATGAGTTTTAAGAGTAACCCAGCAGGTTAAAGTGAGAACAAAGGGAAATATTGCATGTTAGTTGGACTAAACTGTCCCTAGAAGTGATCTGATGAGGACTCCGTTGCCCCCGGCCAGACAGTTCACTTTCAGCACCACGGACAGCGAACCGAACACCTGCCTCAGGGCACCACATTTATCTGCAAACAGATAAAATACACATAAAATACTCCCGACACAAGCTCCTGACAAAATAAATGACAGGGCACTACAAAAGTTAAACAAAATGACGTAAATGTATACATCAAACACAAAATAACCATTTAAAATGTGTAAAAAGCTCAGCAAGATGCAAAAAGTGTAAAAAACCACATCAAACATCCACAGAAACAAAGCAACCACGACCACAATTTTCAGCAAACTCAAAGGACCAGAAAGTCATATAAAATGTAAACAAACCTAAAATATAAAATTACAAAAAAGCTACTAAAATTGATCAATAAAAGATGAAAAGAGAGCTGAAATCAATAAAAAGAAACTCAAATCAACAACAGATTCAAAATGCTACATGCAACTTCCAAAGCATCATTAAATGATTTATAAACTTCAGCTGCATTCTCACACACTTTATTTTTAAATATACAATTCAAAAAGACACACAAAAAGCAAACAAACAAACAAACAAGCACACAAACAAAAAAAAACATATGAGGACCAAAAAAAAGGAAACAAATTATTCTAGAAAGACTTTTGAAAAATGCCAAATAACAGCATAAAACAAGAAGCAAACATACAAGCAGATAATGACCTTAAAATCACTGCAAAATGAAATAATACACATTACCTGTTGAAGTCAACTATGATTGTCTGTTAGCAAAATATCTCTTGAATTAGGGATCAGATTTTAATGAAACCTTCAGAAAGTAACCATTGGCTGTACATCTACAACTCATTAACTTTTGGTGTCAATCCAATTTCAGATGGTTGCCACAGCTAATCAACAATGGCAAAAACAAAAATTGCTATAAAATATATTGAGCTAAAAGTTAATTTGGTGATAGCTGAGACTTGTTAACACTGAATATGAAATCTTGTAATATTGTACGAGATTGCACTTAATGTTATTTTTAAGGTTTAATCAAAATAGCAAAAACATGAAAGCATGCATTCTTTCAAAGAATGCTAGGCCTTTAAATATTACTCATTTCATAAAAAATTATGAGTTAAACCCCCTTCAGCATCTAAAACTAGCTGAATTCAGGCAGCACAGTTTCCAGAAGCAGCCATACATACATGCAGAGCAGCGCTTAAAGTAACTGATCACACAGCTGAGGTCTTCTGGTAGCTTGGTTATAAATCAATGAGACATAAAAAGCATAAAACCCAAAGATCAAAGCAGAAAAAAGAAGAGGCCACATTAGCTGCCTCGAAGCCAGCAGTCCTATCAAAATGGTTGAAATGGGGGTGGGGTCCATCGCAGCCGTGACGCATGTCTGTTCCTGGAACACTTTAACACCGTTACTGGACCTCTCTCAAGGACAGAGACAATTTCAACAGAAAAATCTCAGTTGGAGTGACAATTTTCGCAGCATAGCATGATGCAGGAGAATGGTTCGAGCTTGTTACCATGGCAGACACATTCACCTTTGTATTTCATGGCTTCCACTGTTTTGACTTTCTGATTTTTGATTAATGTCAAAGCAAGCGTTGACGCATAAACCGAGTCACACAAATGTAATAATTACAGCAGTGTGGGGGCAGAACCAGAGAGAGGGGAAAAATCCTCTTTGATATCAATTGTTTTATTTGGAATTTTTTTTCTCCAAGATATTTCCACTGCTTGTGTTTTTAAAACAGCAAGAGACAAATAAAATCATCTCTTTAGGGCTTCAAGCATTAGTTCAAGGACACAGTGACATTCATGGTGTGCACATAAATGGAAATCAGTTCCTGTGTCAAAGATCAAATCAGCTAATTTATGGTTAATAAATGTCCTCCTGACCCAGAACTAAGTAGTCTCAGAGTTCTGTGACACTGCTGCTCATTTCAGCCAAGTACTGGAACATCCAAATAATAAACCTTCAACAGATCTGCCAAAGGTGAAGCACAGAAAAATGAACATTAACTCAGAATAGACAAATGATAAATTGACCTACTGTAGGGAAAGGAGCTGAGAAAAAAGACGAGTTTAAATTGAGATCAAAGTTTCTGCTTTATCAGTTGATATAACCTAATTTTATAAAGTTCTGAGACATTTTTGCAGAAAACACTGACAAAGTATTTAAAGCCTGTATTTAACTGAAAATAAAATAGGATTCCTTGAAGAAATGCACATTTCTCCTTTGGTGCAAAGTTGCAAAGTAATAATAATAAACATCTTCACCTACTATTAAAACAAACAACAGCTCAACTGTTTCTTTGCAAATAATTTAATGAGATTCATTGTAGTGATAAAAGGATGGTTTCGTCATCGCTTCCTTGTTTTTTACCTTCTACTTTAAAACTAAGATATTTTACACAGATTTAATGAAATTAATGGCGTCTGCGCAGTTAAAAAATAGGCTTGGAGAACGTGCCCACGAACAGTCTGTCTCCTCAGCTGCTTTATTGATATCACACACGGTCTCCTCAAAGTGTATATGCTCCGCTGCGCCCCCACTCAATGAATCTCTCCGCAGGAAGCCTCTCCCACTCTGTAGGCCATCAGCCACCAATCAGACTGTTGGACTGCCATGGAGACTCATCTTTGACAGCATGTAGGAGGAAAAACATCAAGTGTTTGAGCGCAAAGCCCACCTCATCCCAAAGAGGACACTGTGGGAAACCAGGAGGCGAGACCTCCTCCCGGCTCCCGCTGCACCTCCTTTCCCCTCCCACACATCAGTTTCCTGCTGAGCGTCTCACTTGTAGAGGATTAATCAATCAGCTGATGTGATGCGAGCAGGGAAGGTGGAGGAAGTCTGTCAAGATGGCATAAAAGAAAAATCTTTACTCTATTTCTCAAGGATCACACTTCTTCTGATATATTTGTTCAAAAAAGGTTTTCATTTGACCACCTTATCAAAGTGAAGGGTATCATAATGTTTACCTCAGAGATGAAGCTTAAACTCACATAGAATGACCAGAATTACCTGGTGACATAAAAAAGATGGTTCCTGCATCAATTGAATGTTCTTAGACCAAAAATTTCCACTTCATTTTTTTCTTTTCTGAGTCAGAACTGAGGAAATAACTTATCATTATGTTTCTATTTCAAGAAGTGCAGTAAGGAAAGGTTTAAATGTCATGCAGGTTTTTGGTAATAATGTCCCTCTGATATGGTTTAAAGTCACAATGCATACTTTTTCAACTGAAGCTTATGTTTGCTGAATGTAAATAGGGTTTTATTGTTTAATGAATATACATTAAATTGGATATCTTTCCTACAGGACCAACAACATTTTTACCAACCTGTTCAGAAGTGACAAGTATCCTAATCACTTCATTATGGTTAAATGTAGACAGAAAGCCAGAAAGCCCTTTGAGATATTTTATGGAACAGAAAACAAAGAAGAATGGGGGGGGGGGCTGATGTTTTTGCACAAGTTATTTCTTAGGAACATTTGCTCTCATCCTTGCTATTATCAACAAGTGCTAGTACCAAGAGAGAGAAGTTTTTTTATTGCCTGCCACCAAAAGATGATGGGGGACAATAATGTTTTTATGCATGTATGTTTGCGTAAATGTGTTCATGTGCATGTCTATTACAAAACTAGCTGATCAACCACAAGATGAATTTCAATGAAACTTGCAGGAAGTAATCAGTGGATTTACATCTACAACTGATTAACTTTTGGAGCCAACACAATTCAAGATGGCTGCCGCCGCCAACTGACATTAAAAAACAAAAATGTCTATAATTCAGACAATTTTGTAGAAATTGAGCCAAAATTTGGTGTTGTAGTAGCAGAGACTGATCCACAACACATATTCTGAGCATTAACAGCTTGCACAAGAACTTTATGTTTTTGCCATTAACTGTTTGATTGGTCTTTTGTTGAATAATCTTCCTTTTTAAAATATTCCAAACGCAATTTGAGTTTTGAAGAAAAACACAAATTCCAAAGTGATGCAAAGGTCAATCTTAAAAGCAAAGAGACATGTTAAAGTGTGTTTGTGAGTTTCCTGTGAAGCTGTCAGCGCCAGTAAGACTGCACGAGGCCTGAGCCTCCATTTTGTCTGAAACAAGTTTGCTGAAAAGCTTTTGATTACCTTTAATGTGAGGCTGGCGGCGTGGAGTGACTCCTCTCAGCGCTGATATAATTGTAGGTTGTCAGAGAAACAGAAAAGCAGCTTAACAAAATGTTCTGTGATAGATGACACATGTCGTCACCGAGTTCTTTCGCTGGTGTGGGAGAAGAAAATGACAAATCACACATCAGAGGTCACAGTAGGGGAGGTTTCAGTGTTTTTGTGTTTCTCAGAGTGCGCATGATTTTAGAGTGCATGTCCGACTGTGTTAAAAGTTAATCTGGTTCAAGTTTTCCACCATAATCTCTTGCTGATCACTTGGAATAAAACACGATCAACAAATCTACAGGAAGGAATTAAAGCTAAGGAGAGAGCTGTTTAATTCCACTTTAAAATCTGTAGTAGATAAAACAATAACACCACCAATTTATTTCTGCAAATACAGACTGATCTTCTCCAAGAAGTCTTCTCAGATTCCCATTAAAAGCTCAAACATTGTAAAAATAAATTCTAAATCATTCCATGTCCCCACTGCTTTTAAAAATTGTCATGTTTTTATATTTGCATTAAATCAAACTGCTGCAGAATATTTTGGGCTACTTTTAACTCTTCACAGATATATTTGTATGACATAAGAGGGTGTGGAAGGTGGCACTAATCCATGAACTTCAAGTTTCCTTTTGTTTCTTATCTCTGCACACAGTTCAAAACCACAATTAGTGATGGTCATAGAGTGTATTAGTGCTCAAGGCATGAAACCTGAAGCAACGTTATACCTGAACAATAAATTCTTGAGTAACATACAGTATGTGGCAAATCAGATCAGGGTATTTTTTTAGAAAAGGTCTTGTTAATTTCAGCCGTGCTAAACCATATTCTGAACAAATCACAGCAGAAAAGTCCAGGAGCTGAACTGACCTGCATGAAGTCAGCATTACCAGAAAAGAAATATTGCATTTTTAAACTTGGTGCATCTAATTTAATTTTCTAACTTTGCATTCGTAAGTTTCATGAACTTGTCAGGTTTGTTAAGTAATGGTGAAAGACAGATTTTTAAGATACATATTATTTTTTGAGAGATTCCAACAGCGTTGATCCTGCAGATTTCTTAGATTTTCAAGTTCCCAGAGCTTCTGAGCAGGAGGTCATCCAGTTAGTGGGTTTTGAGTTTGTAAATGCTGTCGTCTCCATTCAGCTCTCTCTCTTTGTGTTTACTGACCTTCTCACTACAATAAGAAACTGCCTGATGTTTTGTCCTTTTCGGTATGAAGTATACATCCTTGATCACTACAGTTATGTAGTTATGTTGTTATCTACCCTCTTACACATGACGGTAAAAAGGTTATAGAGTATTTTAATAGCGTGTTTTTATTGAAGCTCACTTCATTAAAAGATCCCATGACTCCAAATGGTATAATTCTTAGGAAGTTTTTTTGGGAAATCAACATTTTCTGTTACAGGCACTGATCAATTCAAAAGCTCATTTGTTCAAATTGCATGAAAGTGTTATTTTTTCTTTATTTTCTGTCTTTTTGCGTTCTGCTTGGTTTGTTTGTTCATGTGTGCCCTCTGACCAACCATGGGATGCTAATGAGCTTGTAGCAGATGCTGTATAAGGTCCACAGAATGGTGAGCTGTAAGTTTAATCTGCATGTTGGCGCTTTTTAATAAGTAAACAGCCCCTTAGCAGTTTTAAACAATGACATATTCTGCTGGTTGCCCTGAACAAATATAGTGGCTCCTGCAGTAGCAGCAGTAGAAAAATTGAGGAACAAAAGTGTCTCAGTTGTCATGGAGACAAAAAAAGTCTGAAGTGCTTTATTTATACAGTATTCATTGGTTATGTGCAGAACTGAAATGTCAGATGTTTTCATTTAGATGCAGTAAGAAACGACAGGAATGAATTCAGAAATTTCTACAATGATCTCAAATAGTAAATATTGAACATGTAGTTTTTGCAGCTGTGTAATTAAAGATTGTTGCTTTGTCATCTTGTAAGAATCCTGCACAAAAGGCAGCTTTTAAATATAAAAAAAACACCCTTGAAACTTTGTGTTACTCAGCTGATTGTGCAACCACACACACTCACACACACCTCCTCATTATTTAATTATTTTGCTGTTGATTCGGTTTTTAAATGGGTGAAAAGGGAGTAAAGCTGACAAAGTTACAAAAAGTTTGAGTGAACCACAGCTCATTGTCAATGTTTCATTTATTTCACAGCTATACAGACTTCAAAAAGGTTGTGTCAGGTCTAAATATTTAGTGTTCTTTATGAAATTTGCCAGTGCTTACATGTAAACAATGTAAATGGAGGTGTCATGTGTGCAGGTGAGAATTTGCAATTTAGGTAAATAGTACTTCATAATCCAACATTTAGGTTATAAATGTTACAGCAACATTACATCAAGTTAATAACTTGAAGATTAAATCAGATAGAAAACATTGCATGCTTACCTGACAGTTCAAATCTTTATGTTTCATGTTTTCAGTCCTCTCACATTGTAAAACAATTTACTAATAAAGAACCAACTATGCCTTCTGTAGAGAGCTTTTTTTTCTGATCTCAACTGTGTCTGTTCAACATCCAGTGACAAAAAAAGCAATCTGAAGCCGTGACCCTGACGGAGAGGGAATTTCAAGAACTGGCTAACATACAGAGGACATTTTTTGAAATGGCTGAGGTCCCGTTGTCCCTTTCGTGGGGAGGGTTACAGCCAATCAAAACAAAACTAGTGAGCATGGGTTCACTAGATGGCTTGAGCAGCATTAAACTGATGTGAATCATATTCCATGACCTTCCCTAGCTCTATTTTCTTGGGATTTGATGGAGTCATTCTCCAGTCTTAGGAGCCATGGCCCTTTCTCGAGGGTCTTCTTGCAAACCCTGCATCTTGGAGTCTGTCTGCTAGGGTACAGAGCTCAAAACAAGAGTCAACAGCACAATAAGCTGTTTGGCAGGGAACATTTGGCAAGTTTTTCATGGGCGCAACCCACACACCCAGCTGAAAGTCAAAATCATGGCATTCTGTGGGAATGAAATCAAAGCACATTTTACCCAAGTCATTCAATCAGAACTCCTTCTCACATTGCCATGGTAACTTTGGGCTTTGTGTGCATGTGGCTAAAAAGTAACAGAGCTATAGATGTCACTGACATTCATCATTTTACAGATAAACACATCAGATGATACAAAGATTATAATAAAAAATATAAATATGTAAAAATCTGGAACCCATATTGTGATGATGGGCTATTCAAAATCCGGAAAAAAAAGTACAATGTCTGAACAGGAGGAAAAAAAAAGTTAAGAGACTGACAGAGTCAGCTCTTTATCTGTAAGTTATGTGCTTTTTTATACCAGTTATGTTTATCTATCCCTGAAAAGTTAAAAAATATAGTTCAGGAGTTTCGAATGCTTTTGAGGGTCACTGCAAAATGGGGCCAAAACTAAAATGGGACAAGGTTAGAATTGGACAAGGTTAACAGAGACCCAAAAGTTCATTCTATTCAAAGCTTGTGACTTTTGAGAGGTGAGGTTCCGATCCCGAGCCACAGTCAGTCTTGTTCAAACCATCTGCTCAGCTCTGAAGGCTGGGCTGCTGTCAGCACTTTGTGCCCCATCTGCCCTTCTAATCATATATCCACACACACACACTTACACACACGTGCAAACACACTTAGTCTGCTCCGTTTTTCTCCCCACCTCCTCCTCTCCTCTCGTTGTCACTCCAGCTGGTGGTTTTCGATGAGGGCTGTCAGATGCTTAGCTCCCTGATGCGGAGGCGAGAAGCGAGGAGACGGGGACCAGTGACTGAATAAAAGATCACAGGCTAGCTCTCACCCTATTCTGTTCTCTGATGAAAAAAAATGACATACACATATGAAATAATAATAATAATAATAATAATAAAAAAAGCCACCGTATTCAGAGACTGTGTGAGAAAGGAAATGATGCACAAAAGCAACAGACTTTTACAACAAATGGAAAAGATGAAAAAAAATCAAACATCCTTTCGGCAGACATAAAAAGAAACTGATGAGTCACTGTTTGGTGCTGACCTGCCACAGATACCCCTGAAAGTAGTGGTCAGTGCACTGATGTCTAAAGCAGGTGATCCTTGGACTTTATATTGATGAATGATAACTTTTGAGTAAATAAGCGAAACTTTTTCTTTCATCATTGCAGTATCTGTGTGATGCAGCCTTTTTACATTAGCCTACAAATATTTCAGCCCTTTTTCATATAACGAAATTTACATCAACAGGTTTAAACTTTCCTATGCTCTTGACATGTAAAGTTTTAGATACAAAGTCAAACAATTAGTTTCAAACTGCTTGCTTCGGCTATATGTACAATAGACCCGACAATAAAAAAGAAAACAAAAGAAGCTATAACTCAGTCAGTTTTACAGATGTTGACTTAAAGTTTGGTGTGGTAGTAGCTGAGACTAACCCTCAACACACATTCTGAGCAAAATTACTACAACTCTGTCAAACTTATTTAACTTAACATGATGTTTATCTAAAACGTTTGTATAAAAGATAGCACAGATAAGAAAAGGTAGATCAAAATAGCATAAATAACATACAATTCTTGTATTTGACAATATAATGCATCAAGATACACTGAGCCGTGTAGTAATAAAATACAGCGCTTATAAAAGGTACAAACATAAAGCTGTTTATTTCACATTTCATATCTGCTCATCTGCTTTCAAACCATTGTCACAGAGTCCAATGGTTAAAACTGCCACTACCTCCTGCTAAACTCAGTGATGCTATTTCTATCAACTTTACGCCATTTGAACTTATTAGCTTAGCCTAATGGTGCAGAATTTTAGGATTTTCCTACAGCGACACACCATTTTGGGAACCTAACTCTGACTAAACAGGCTTCAGAAGGCAGAAACACTGACTCATTCAACCACCCAGCAGAATGAATGGCTAATTAACCCTTTCTGAGCTGACTCAAGGATCACACTGTGTATAATTTATTAATCATTCCTTATTTAGTGAGGTAAAAGGGATGCTCTCATG
Organism: Kryptolebias marmoratus; assembly: GCF_001649575.2. Taxonomy (NCBI): domain Eukaryota; kingdom Metazoa; phylum Chordata; class Actinopteri; order Cyprinodontiformes; family Rivulidae; genus Kryptolebias; species Kryptolebias marmoratus. The sequence goes on along the minus strand of NC_051449.1, from coordinate 7,587,733 downwards.
GGTTGGAAATGGCCCAGGGGCCTCCAGTTGATGATCTCAGCAGAACATTGCTTTGTAACAAAATTAGCAGCGTTCATCTAACTCTCAATGGTTTTCATGTTGTTGTATGGTGCAAAAACAGGCCATATCTTTCAGCTGACCAGTCTCTCACTCTGTTCACATAGACTGCTCATGGGCTCTCAATTTGAAAGTGTCCTCTGTGTAAACGCCACATCTTTCCCACCTGTACTCCTCTCTGAATAAAAGCGAAGGTAATTGTGTGCTTTTCTGCGCCCCGAGGTCCCCAACGTTTCATCTCCGTGGTTGAAAGTGGAGCTCCTGTTGTAATTAGTGGGGTTAATATCCCGGGCAGCATCTCTAAATTAAATCTCTAACTCCATAGCGATGTGGCTGAGTGATGCACCTGTTCACAGTAATTACAGATGCAGCCTGGGAGTGTGCTCGTAATGAGTTAGGATAGTCAAGGTTGAATTGCTTAAAGCCACATCCCAGCACTTGTCAAATAATTTTGTGTTAGTCATAGAATTTATTTGTTTGTTTTTAAAAGTTGCACTGCAGTCTGAGTAGTTTACCAGGAAAGTTTTTACATTTCAAAAACCTAACAGATATATAACCCACAAACACCTCTTCTAAATTTTGTTATTTATAATCATAAATTCCTGATAATTTATCTTGATAACTTAGTTGTTTATTCATTGTAGTGTTGAGAATTCGATTCAACGGATGAAGATGGAATCCCAAAAGAATCCAATAATGACTGACACTTTTTCAATCTGGGACCAGAACCAGTTCAATTTGGTAAATTACCAAATAACTGCAAAAAGTCTGATCAACATTCTCTTCAGTAATAACCCAAGTCATCATTAAGTCATATTTAGTCATTTGAAAAGAACCAAAGTCTCTATAGCAAATAACAACTGATAGACAAGGAATTAAAACATTTTTTATGGCTCAATCTGAAAATTACAAAGTTATTTTTAATCCTTAAGAAGAGTTCAGGATATATAACTCAATTTTTTGCACTGGAAGCCCATATTTAGTATTGCCTGCCACCAGTGGGGATGTGTTTTTGCCTGCGTCCGTGTGTGTTTGTTTGTCTTAGCAGAATACCTCATGAACTATTAAAAGGATTTTAATGAAACTGCCAGAAAATAATCATTTAATGTACATCTACAACTGATTAACGTTTGGAGTCAAGTCAATTTAAGATGGCCACCACAGCCAGTCAACTTTAAAAAGCACAAAAATGGCTGAAATTCAGTAAATTATATAGCAACTGAATTAATGTACTCCTGTGGTAGTAACTGAGTCATTTACAACACATATTCTGAGCACTAACAGATCACTCAACATCTTTGTTTGAAACTCAAGCTGGAGAGCGTTAACTCATCTTACAAGATCATGAAATTCTGCATGAGATTGAGTATAATGTAATTTAGGAGGTTTGACCACAATGGCTGTAACTCCATCTCTTCTCATCATAAGTGTTAGTTTAACCCTCTGGCATTAAAGGCAGTGGCACAGGCTGCACAGCTAGCATTACATACATTAAAAAAGTATTTTTCTTTTGACATTCACCTCATTGTAAGCTGTCATGCTGCCTGTGTTTTGTGGCTCATTTACTAATTGGTTGAACTGGTTAAGTATTTTTAACCCATTTTTTTTTATATTTGCGTCAATGCATCAACTTGTTTTGAGAAAAAAAATTAATAAACTGTGGATAAAGTTACTGTGACATCACACGGTTAAATGCCATCTCAAAGCCTTGAAGCTGTGGCCATTTTAGGCCTAAAGGAGGCAAAAATGACCACTTAAACTAAGATTGACTAAATTTAAGAGTTGCAGTAAAGAATAAAGCTAAAAAAATTTTGATTTGAGCTTCTCTTTTCTGGGTAACTCACAAAAAACACAGACTTACTTTACATTGTTTTGCAAACTAACGCTGTTTGTCATTTTGTGGTGAACTGTAAATGTAAATTTCACACTGTCATTTTTCCTGATGGTGACTGACTGGTCTAATACCCACTTTCCCACTGATGTTGCAGTTTGTGCCTGTATTGAAACAAACACCCCTGCATAATAAAGCCATCCTCTAAAACCCCGGAGTTCTCTCCAACATACCGTGCTCCTTCAGTCTCCTCTGACAATTTTCTCCAGCCCTTTGAGTCTGGCTGTCTGCGTAAGTATGTACTCAGGCAAGACGGCCTTCTGCACTAATTGAAGTCAATGACACAAGCTGCAGGGGCGCGTGAACAAATTGCATCTCCATGGAAACACATGCTGGCAAGTGTGTCCATTGAGGAGCCTGCAGTGTTATGTTGGAATGGCTAGATACACTCATCCAAAGCCCTTCAATCGGAGGGTGTAGGGGGAGGAAAACACAGCCAGACACATGAGAGAACACAATAAGGTAGATTTTACTGTCTCAGCCAAGTCCTGCTGTGTTTCAGCACAGAGGATATGTAAAATCCTGGAAAAGTGGTCAAGCATTACATGTGTTGGGGTGGAGTTTTTGGTTTGAACTCTTTTTTATGTGTTTGTGCTTTAAACTGGTGATAGGCTTCTCACCTGTCTGTAGCATCATCTAATAATCTAATGAGAAAACAGTAATAAAAAATATAAGATGTAAGGAGGGATAAGGGTTTGACAAGGTGTAACTTTCACTCTAAGTAGCCTGTATATAAAGTGTAAATGACTTGATTTAAAGCAGGTGTGATGGACAAATTAGAATCAGGTGTGAGAGGAGAACAGAAGGCAAGATAGAAATAAACCGTCGATCAAAATGTTATTATATAAAAACTAGAGAACATTAAACCAAACCCAAAATAGATAAATAAAAAAGGATTAAATCAAAACATTTTGAAAATGAACCAAATAAAACTTTTCACTGAAATATGAAATCTAAATCATGAAAAATTAAAGGAATGCATATCGCCCGTCACCTTTCATGCTAGAGTTTTAAACTAGGATCATTTTGTGATAACAAATGATAGCCTTATTGCCATTTTAGGGTCAACTCTTGCTAATGACACAATCTCACACAGTATTGTTAGATGTTTGTTAGTTGTGTTAGCGCTCAGAGTTGAGGATGATTCTCAGCTACTACCCCAAACTCTGTAACTGTAAAACTGAGTTATAGTCATTTTTGTCAATTAGCTGTGGTGGCCATCTTAAGTTAATGTGACCCCAAAAGTAAATCAGTTGTACAATCAATAATTATCCTTTGACAGTTTTATTACAGTTCATCCAGTGATTCATGAGATATTTTGTTAACAGACAGACAAGGCAGATGCCAAAAGTTAATGCCAAAGTTTTAGAAAAATATTAAAGAACTAAGACCTGCTCCTAAAACTCTCCCAACTGAAGGGCAATTAGACATTATTTCCATTTCTAGATGCACTATTTTATACTGATTATTTAACAGTTTTAAAATGTGTGTTGTCACGACACTGAGAACACAGGTTTTGCTGAATTAATGTTCAACATGTAAATCTCTGAGGCATTTAAAGCTGTATATCCTAAATATTTCCACTTTCTCCACCTTCACCTCGGCTGCCACTGAGGAAGAACAAGTTTAGATCTGACAAGTTCACTCTTTCAAAAATACAGTTATCACTTTGTGCCACTTGGGGCCGCCAAGTGTGAAGCTGATTAATTTCATGCCAATAAAAGCCCAAGAAAGACTGCAAAGAAAGAGTGCTCACTACAGCGAGTGGGTGGATTTGTGTAATTTATGAAGCTTGAAAATGACTCCAGAAGTGTTGTGGTGGAGAAGAATGGTCCGTCCTTCTCTTAGCAACAAAATCATTACAAAAAAAGTCAATGGTTCTGTTGCTTTCCTACTGCCTGTTGTGATAGTGAGTGCTTCCATAAAGTCTCACAGACATTTATTAAGAAAACCCAACTGGTTTGCTCCTGCATGGTGAGCTTGTTGACTATTTTTATTTGAGGATGTTTATCTTTCAAGTTTTAGACACAGTTCAGACACAGCGCCTCTGATCTTTGGAGATGTTGTGGGCAGAGGTTGCTCGAACACTGTTGCCTTGGAAACAGTGGCCATCAAGACACTATTTCAGCATCTACCTCCACATATAAGAAAAAAAAGGCTGTAATGAACAAATCTGCCCCCTCCTTTTCCCTCCTCCCCTCTGCTCTTTTACATCTATATATGATTTAGAACGATGGGGGTCTGTGGGTGGATCGATGTACAACTGGAAAAAAACAAATTATTATGGCTTTCAGGCAAGCAGTTGTATAAATAGAGCATGTAAGCATACATAAAATACAAGATATTTCTAGTTTCTTTCTCCAGCCCACTCCTGGCTCTCTTCATGAGCATGTTTCTGTTAATGATCTCTCCGCTGAATGTGCATCCAGACCCCCTGAACTCTCACTCATTCATCATCACAGCTCCTCTGACAGACCTGGCTGAGATGCTGCAGGGTGGAGAGCAGAGAAGTAAAACTTCACGATGAGCAGGAGAGATAAAAACATCAGTGTTGCAGCTGATGCCAGCAGCATAAATATAGTACACATTTAGATGAAACAGCAGCTCGCTGCACTGCTGTGAAAATACAATAGGATGATATCTCTGTTTGTGACTTGAGAGGGATCACTAACAGTATTTACAACACCTCCTGCCTATTTTACAACTCTGTATACCTCTATCCTCCTGTATTTCAGAGGAAATGTGCATAATTTTATGACTATGTTTATTTAAACGCTAATTTGTGGTTGATAATAAGTCTGCATAATAACCCATCAACTGTTGCAAAAAGAAAAGTGACAATTTTTAAATTAGATATAATTTCAAAAGTATTTTTTTTGAACAAACAGCACTTTAACTGCACCTTCATCTTACATTTTGCAGTTAAAATCTGTCATTTTGTTTACTGATGTCGCTTTTTTTCTGCTTTTCTTTTGTTTGTTTTTTGTTTGAATGAACCATATTAGTGCCTATAGAGGAAACAAATTATAGGTCAGGTTTAACTACACAAAACACATTCATAAAAATCAGGTTTTTATGGCAGGCTATTGCTTTGTAGAAAAAAAAAAGAATCTCATTATCATTGCTGAATGGTATTATGGTGACAGGCTGCTTTGAAGTTTTGACTTTTTGTATTTACCCTTGTTTTGTGGGTGCAAATTAACTAAAGTTAGTGAACAATAATAGTATGTTTAATTAGTAGTACACAGGAAAATTACCACTCTGAACATACAGAGAGCTACAAGTGAAGGGCTTAGATACATGTGTTAGGACAACCTCGTCAACGTCCAGACCTAAATCCAGATAGGATTCTGTGGCAAGACTTGAAAATTGCTGTTCACACATCATCTCCATCCAATCTGGTTGAGCTTGAGCTGTTTTACAAAGAAGCACTGGCATATATTTCTGTCTGTAGATGTGCAAAGCAGGTAGAGACATGCAGTATCTCAAAAGACTTGGAGCTGTAAAGATGGTTTCACAAAGCATGGACACAGGGGGGCTGAATACAAATGCACGCCATGTATCACTTTCCTTCCTCATCACCATTGTGTTGCTTCTTGTGGCAAAATTTGGAAATGTTGGAGGAGTTTGAATTCTTTTTTTGTAAGGCTCTGCAGGTAAAGGTAGGAGAAGCAAAGTCTTTATGGTAACACTTTTTTTTTTTTCTCTGCGTGTTGTAGTTTGAACCTATACAGATTCAGGAATCAGCGGGAACATTGCAACACAAAGTTCGGAGAAGGGGAGTCCAGCTAGGGAAACGATACCCGAAGCTGTGTGGGCAAAGTGTCTGACAAGCCTCCAGCATGTGATGGAGGGTTTTAGTGCAGAGAGAGCTGAAACAGTTTGGATGAAGCTACGTTTGACAGGAGCGAAGTGTCTGTGAGGGGCTAACTCGACCTGCTATTACCACTACATGGGGGCTAGAAAGTCTGAGGAGAAACACACAGAAAACAAGTGAACAGATGGACTCACACACACACACACACACACACATCCACCATCATGAGTGTTTGTGTAACCTCTTATATGCACAGGCTATGCAAAGACTGCAGGTTCATATCAGTGTTGTACCCTCTGCACACAGAGAGGCTGTTACCTCACTCAGGTCCATCTTTATTCAGTTATGTTAATGTCGTGTCAGGCAGGAGCAGAGTATGTTAAAGGGGCTGAGGTATGGCATGAACAGAGGAACAGAGACCTTGAAGCAGACGTGAAAACAATGGGTTGTCTCGGACTTCATGGTGATCTGAAAATGCTCCAAATATACACTAAGTCATGAGTAGAACTTTCTCTATTTTAAACATTTTACTTCTCTTTTTTATTATTATTATGTCTACTTACTGGACAATTGCTAAAATTACACTAACCAGTCCTTTTTTATATATTATTCAATAAGCAACTGAAAAGTGTGTTCAGTCTAAAGCAAATTAGCTGATATGTTCTACAATTTGTTGAATTCCCTTCATTTTCAGGGTAATTTCTCTGGTTCCTGTATCATTGGCTGGCTAAAGTGTGTTCCTGTTCCAAGTTCTTCAAAAGCAGATGTGTGGGCAGAATTTCCAAAGTTAGGAAAAGTCCTTAAACGGAGAAAAAGAAAATCCTGTTGTTCCTTTTCTAGTAGTGGTAACAATTGCTGCCAGCAAATATTGAAAAAATTAACACGTCATAAATAAAAATAATTGAAATTTTCTTAAAAACAAAATATGGGTTATTTAATGCCTGCTCTATATCCTTCAATCCAGCTTTCTTTTGTTTATTTTTTTCTAATTTATATTTTCTTAATGCAGTTATTCTCCTATAAGTCCATCTCAAACATTGAGGCTTTCTATCAGGTGAAACTGTGAAGAGCTCAGCTCTTTAAAGAAGAGAGCTTCATACGGGTGATAACATTCTTCTGTAAGGACAGACAAATACAACACGGCAAAGACACTTTCCCTCAGCAGAAATTTGTTTTGTAATGTCAATTTGCCATGTTTGAGTAGTGAGACACTTCAGCAGATTGTAAAAACAAAACTGATAACAATAGATCTATAGCTCTAGGCTACAAATATCAGAAGCTGACAGGAGGTTGGAAAGGAGATCGCGGTCGCAGAGAACAGCGAACATAAAACCGTGAACCTGCATGGAGAACGCACCTTTCCTGTAAATACACGTACATGTGGAGATCTCCATCTGTCATTTGGAGTACATTTATGTAAGTGTCTACTTAAATAAATATGACAACATTACCATTCGGCGCACACACACCCACACACTTTTATTACCCAACATGCTCACACACATGCACAGCAAGAGTGCAAATCACAGATTCAGTAAAAGCGACAGCCAGGAAAGAAAAGAAAGGGGAGGAAAGAGGAGGAGGTGGATGTGACAAGATTTACAATGATATCATTAACCTTGGGAAACAGAGAGGCCTCCGTGACACAAACACCATCTCTCTCACAGACATCTTCCAGCAACACTACTTTGTGTTTTAGACACACGCACTGAATACTCTTCAACGATGGAAGGAACACACGAAGAAAGATGTGAATAAAAACGGTTTGATTCTTAAAACACGAGCCGAGTCCCAACAGCGATAGGGATTTGTGTGCTGACACTCAACATGTTATAAAAACAGAATTTCAGAAAAGGTCAAAATAAAAATAAAAGCATATTCTGTCTTTCTTTGTTTTGTTTTGCAAAATTAGCTAAACATTTTTTTTAGCAGAAATCTCAAATCCAGCTCGAGCTAAAAGCTAAGGTTCAGAAAACAAACTGAGGAAACATTTCACAGGACTTTTTTTTTTAAACTTGAGCCATGAATATTTATATAAAATGCTACTGCAGACATTTGACTGACAAAACAAGAAGCCTTATTGGCGTTCATTAAGTTGCTGTGATAAATAAAATGCGGATGGACAAATTTATCACACAAACACTATTTATTAAACATCTTTTCTGTTATAAATAACTGTATATAAATGATACACTTCATACAATGCTTTATCCGGTCATTTACAGGTAAAGTCAGAGTTAAAGCTTCCTTCTGATAAACCCAGCAGAGTTATCTAGAAATACACTCTCTCACCAAATAACAAATCAAAGGAAAACCATCAACTGGCTCAAAGGCTCATGGGATACAGGCCGACAAAAAACCCTTTCAAAAGTGCATTGAACAGCAGTCATTGTGCAGTTTCTTTAAAGAACAAAAATCCATTTAACAATAGTAAAACAGAAAAAAAATGTCTTTAGTATATTTGGCAATACATCACTTGTCTTAGATTTGTAATTTGCAACTATCTTTTTACCAAGTCTAAAACGGGAAGAGGCATTTTGCAAATTATTCGTTTAAGAGAAGCGAGTTGATAATCGCATTCAGCGTGCAAACCCTTTGTCAAAGGGTCACATTTAACAACAACGCAAATAAAAGTGATATGTTAAAACTGTAAAAGCTCAGACTTGTTTGACTCACAGCAGGTGAAAATATGATCACGCCTCATGCTGTGATAAATAATTTACAGTCAAACAAAGAAAAACAAACAGGTTTTAATTATAACAAACATTCTATAAATAAAACTGGAGTTGAGTTTTTTCAAAGGAAACATTGTTTTTTTATATATAACCAATTTAGGTATCTTTTTGAAAGACAACCACATCTTTGCTGCGTTTACAGTTAAGCAAATCATGATGATTTAAAACGGGTATAATAAATAAATTATGAAATAAAATTTGATATATAAAGTCTGTCTTTCTTCATTCAGTGAAACAAATGCTCACTTGTAGCTTTTGGACTAAAAAAAGCAGTCACACTTTAGTTTTCTTCAATGCAAAGCATAAAAAAAACTATTTAAATAAAAAGTCACATTGTTGACACAACTTTAGGTTCTTCCCCTTAAGTTTTACAACAACACGTCAACAAATCAGCAAATCAGCCTCCTAATTTTTATTTGGCTGAAAGGCAACAATTATTAAAACATGTAAATGGAACCAGAACTTTAGCAGTTTTGGACATTATTAAAAACCTGCAGGTCTGTGTGCTGAGGAACAGCTCAGATACACACTTAAAGAGTTGCTGAAATTAAAGGTAATTATTGTTAAAGGTTGGTTAAAGTAAAAAGAGCTTAAAATTGTGCAGATTTCCTTTGCTTGCATCACTTTTAGCAACAACTTATACTCATCAGACATCAGAAATTATGTGTTAGGTCAGGTTACAATAAACACAAGCAGCTTCTCATCTTGTCTACATTATTATTGTTGCCTATTTAGTTTGTGCACTTAAATATGGAGGTTTGATGGGTTAATAAATTCACTTATAAATCAGATTCACTCTTACTTTGTTCTCTAATTGTTAAAGAGACCAAAAGAATTTAATTTAATAGAAGTGCTTTTCTATTAGAGAAGTTGTATAACAACCAGTTCAACCTTAAAACACCCAACAAAGTGCAGTTTTACTTCTAAATGTTTCCTACAGATATCATTAATGCATCATTTAAACCATCGTCTGTAAACAAAATAAAAAAAATAAGTACTTTCTGACTCTTTTTCAGACTTTAATTCTCCTCGGATTAAACTTCATTTAGTGTCTAACACCTCCTTTGTGTAATGGAGAGACATTTTTAAAATGCCACAGCCTTCATTTAGCCTGCTCTGCAGCAGGACAGTGAGAAATGATCGTAAACATCTTGACACAGAAGTCAGTCTTCCACCCGCTCCTCCTGTCCTGTTCAGAGGAGGTCGCTTCCATCGTAGACCACAGGCTTGTCTACGCTCAGGTGATACAGCACTTTCTTTGAGATGAACCTAATTAACAAACAGAGTGCGCTTTTATGTTTCACCTCCAGGCATAAACGGGGATCTGTGATTAGGTGAGAACAGGGGTAGTGGCTAAATTAGCATCTAAAGGGCACAATGACTAACCTGGAGAAAGAGTTGTCGAAGATGAAAATGTATTCTCCTGCGTTTCTGACCTTTAGCTCCCCCTGAATCGTCTCTTTGTGGGAGTTACAGCGAGTCAAGGGGATCAAAACCTGCAGAAAAACAACGGACAGAAATACAAGTAAAGGTTAAATATCGGAATAAATTGAAGGAAAATCTTAAATTTAAATCTGAATGACTTTTGGCTTTAGGTGTATGAATTTCACTACTGTCTTTAGACATTGCTCTTTTTAATCTGCTGTTATTTACTCACAGAGGATATAAGTACAGTATAAGTGTTTGGATGCACTCATTACTAAACAAAAGCACAGGCAGAGTGCTTAACATTCTCATAATACTATTGACTGTAGATTAATATGTACACAAGAGACCGGAAACACTTGAATCTAGTCTCAGTCAGCGCATCTTAAGGCTGATTTGCTGATGTTTTGACAACCTGCAGCAACCGATGTTATTTACAGTAGGAAGTCGGAGGAAACAAGTTCATATACTGTCACTGTTTGCCGACAGTTTCCCCTTCAGCCCTGAAGCTCCATAATCCTTCAGCATCAGATTTTTGTCTCATCTCCCGAGGAAGACACTTGTTTTAGCACTCATTCATTTTAACAAGCTAGTCGATAACGATGTCTGTGTTACACTGCGAGAGCTCGGAGAGAAAACTAAAACTGGAAAGTTTTATCAAGGTAGCTTGACAAAAAGCTACATTTCACAACAACTTCTGGGGTGAACTGGGGTGATGCTGTGTACATATTTAACGCTGTCTTTTTGGTTTGTTTCCTTATATCTGCTTTACGTTAGGCATGTCTGTCATGTGCAGTACGTCAGCCTTGGTCTCTGGTCTGAAACGGAACCAAAACTCGTCTCAGAGACGATGAACGACACATCACATGCTGGTTTCTCACCTTGGCCTGCTCCAGTGGAGTCTCTGCATTCTCCCTGTAGACCACACTGAAGGAGATCCTCTTTGGTTCAGAGGTAAAAGTCCAGGAGACAGTGGGACCAGGAGAGTTGATGGTGATGGGCACGATGCTGTAACAGCTGGACTTGATGAAAAGCTCCCGGGAGCTGTCCCCAAACCCTGAGATGTCATCCACCATGAAAGGAACGGAGAGCCTACAGCACAGACACAAACAGTCCAACATACTCGTTTGTTTTTATTTACATCTTAATCTCATATTCTTCAAAACATTCATAGATTCCCAAACATAATATCCAGTGGAAATGAAAACATAAAACTGATCCAATCACTACTGGGTGCAAAAAAATCAAAAGTTCTTATTGGATAAACTGAAGTTAGTTATTTTCTTTGTATTTTCTAAATTAAAAGTTAATAATCAACACACTCGTGTAGTTTTCAAAACATTCTCTGCAGAAGAAACTAAAAAGTAACCATGACCAAACACTTTTGGCAGCATGGTGAGATTGTTCGGTGTCAAGTAGGAGAGGATTGTGGCTGGGAGGTGTGGTGGTCTTCTTTAAATCAAAGTCTAAATTCATTCCTATCATCTGTACAAAGAGATAAACTCTACGTCACATATGTTCAACATTAATTATTACAATAAGGTTCCTACATAATGACCTAAATTTAACTGTACATGTTTCTATTTTTTTGGCTTTAGTGAAAATAACTGCAATTTAATTTAAGTATGAAGCTGTCAGGCAGATTAAACAACTGCAAACACAAGGATTCAGCTACAGAAGCCTGAAAGCTCACACTTTTCCAGTTTCCATTTTTAAGAGTTTGTTTATTTTTAAACTTCAGGTCCAAGTGACACTAAAGCCAGAAAATAAAAAATAAAACTTCATAATTTTTTTTAGACATCAAATTTCCACTGCCCTGACCTACAAACACAGGGCTCCAGGACTGAAATAGTTTTATTATACTGTGTACACGGTTTTATTTAAGGTGATTGTTCCCAAAAGGTCACGACTCAAAAATAGCCCTACCAATCCGAAAATCTCGTCCGGACTCCTGAAATATATTTTAGCTGCAGCTGAAGGCTTTAGCTTGTTGCTTAGCAGCTCCTCGATGAGGCAGATGGCTTCTGACACGAAGCCTTTAAGTTTTTTCCATTCCCACAAAACAAACCGCTTGAACTTACACACTGAAAGGAGCCGTTTATGATACACATGTAATACTTTACATTCACCGAAGCAGGAACTTCATCTTCAGGACAAAAGTCAAACGTTGTGCTATGGTAAGCACAAATCCGCTTCACTTTGACAGAAACTCACGTAAGTTCCCCTGACTTCAGCAGGCAGATCTCTGCATCCTGTAGGGCAGCGCTGAGGTCCTCAGTATCTTCTGATGTGACGTCTCCTGTACTGGCACTGCTGTTTCTGATCGGAACAACAGACAGTTTGCATTCATTTCCTTATAAGTTACTGCAAATAAATACACAAATTAGTGATAATGCTTTGTGAAAATGAAATGAAAACACGAACTAAATGAGACACATGACTCATACTGCAACCAGCAGGCTGATGGGATTAGGGATTCTTGAAGTTTCCTGTAAGGTTGTACACATTTTTTTCTTAAGGTAAAATGTTTTAGAGTTTGAAAAGTTACCTCAGTGAAAGTTAGGTTAGGTTAGGTTTTATAATAACTGAATGAATGCAAATATAAAAAACACACAAACCGGTGCATTATTATACATGTATGTACTGTTTTTTTGTTTGTTAAAGAACAAGTACATACATGCAATCAGTCATAAACTTCACTTATTAATATAATCTTATTTAATGTTTTCTCTTAATGCGTCAAAGATCAGATTGTTATTATTAATCAGTGTATGCTGAAGACTCTTCGAATTAAAACTGTAACAAAATTAGATGTGGTAAAAGATTTATTTTAATTGTTTTGTCTAGCCTGCAAACATTTCTCGACTTGTACTCATAGATGTGCTGCAGGGTTAAAGTGAAAGAGACTAAATCCATAGTTTCACAGGTGGCATTAAAACTGTAGAGACAAGATCTGCTTTGATGCTTAGTATCAGTACGTCATGCTGCAGTTTATAATTCCTGTTGCTGTGTGCTTGTTTTTATGTGTTGCATGTGAGATAATTACAGCTGTGCCGCCCCCTGCTGGTCATGTCCAGGAGAGTAGGCAGTGGTGAAAGAGCCACTGTTGTTAACGCCGCTCACTTCTTCTTCTGTGATAATGTCAAAAACACCATCGTCCGGCTTGTCTCCTTCATCTCCCCCTGAAAAGCAGTCATCATGTTTGTGAATGCGTTTATATCCTTAATGCACTGTGTGTACTAACACACTGTCAACCTGCATCAAAAGCCAATGTTGATAAAAATCAGTGTGTGTGTGTGTGTGTGTGTGTGTGTGTGTTGTTCCACCTGCAGCGCCAGCCAGAGATCGGGTAGTCTGCAGCAAGCGGCTGAACGGTGACCCCGGCGTGCTGTGAGTCACCTCCACCTGCGGGTGGCGCTCAACTACCGCGCTGTGCTGGTTGTAACAGTCCTGACAGCAGCGCTCTCTGGCGCCGCCCTGCTGGGTGCTCACTGTGTTGCTGCAGCAGTAGTAGCAGAAGGGACGCCCACACAGCCTGGAGGACAGGAGGTGACAAAGATGCAGTGAGAGTAAAACACATCTCAGTTGTATAAAATACATGAAAGGATGCTGCTAGTTGTAAGAAGTGTATGTAAACAAAAAAATGTGCAAAAAAAATAACTGTGCTTAATGATATTTTACAAATATACATATTTTACTTTTTACTTTTTAGCTTTGATCCCGAGACAGTCAGCAATCTATGATTTGACAGTCCCATCTGCACAGATCTGCATGTACTGAAGGTCACGGCTCTGCAAGGCTGTCTATCCAAATTTTATTCTGCACTACCAGTTGGTGGCTTAAACGGCTTGACAAATTTATATGTGCAATTATTCTAATTAAAAAAGAAAAGGGAGGTTTTGTTTTTGTCATGCTGATCTATTCAGCTTGAAGTTGAATAAATTAGCTTTTTTTAATAAAAATGAACACTCTAGTAAATCAGCTGTAATAACCATAAACTGAATATAATGATAAATCCAATCTATGTTTTTACAAATATTAACTTTTAGCAGTACAGGCATAACTAAAGAGGAGCAGATTGAGGAAGAGGATATATGGCTTTATAAAGAACTTCAATGTTTATAACTCTAAGGGGGAAGTGAAATGTTAGTGGGCTTCAGGAAGATGCTCCTTTGACATTTGCCAGTGTTTACAGCAGCGCATTCTGGTTGTAAGAGTTCTGTCTCCTGCAGAACAAACTGGAACGTTGCATAATGCAGACCCTGAACAAGAGGGGTTTTTAAAGTGTGAAAGTGTGAAAAGAAGTTGTTTTTTTAAATCTTCCAAAGCATGTAGTAAAAAGCAGCACTAAATGCAGCTTGACAAAGTGATGTGTTTATCTCTTATTACACAGAGAGATATGTGACCTGCAGTTGTATTTGCGGAGCCACCAGCTGAACTGAGTGTGGCAGCCTAAACAGTAGTTGACGTCCCGCTCTGTCTCCTCGTCCCGCAGTTTCTGTTCAAACTCCAGGGCATCTGACTTCTGCCAAAGTGCATCTTTCTCTCTGCAAAAAACACAATGAAGTGTATTTCTACAGCCCTTAAAAATGGCACTTTACAGGACCTAATAAGTCAGCAATTATACCAATGATATTGAGACACAGATCAATCCAAAACAAAAGCAAGAAAGTACAGAAATGCAACAAAAACTTTAGTGTACAGTGACTAAAATGTTACTGAAAAAAATAAAAGGATGTTTATACCTGATGAGCTCCACAAGTCTTTCCTCCAAATTGATTTTGGTTCGGTAAAGGTCATCAAGTTCAGCTGCTGTCTTCAGATCAAAGCTCTGCTTGTCCTGCATGACCCTCCGTAAATTTTCAGCCATCTCCTGACAGGCCCGCTGAGCTGCGACCAGACTCTCCTCAGACCTGCAATCAGTGGGCAAACGAGCTGACTCATGGTGTGTCCGAATAAACAAGGCAGATTCCCAGGTGGATTTGGCTGTGATCATTTCAGACTTATTTTTAAGCTCAAATTTGAAAAACATCAGCAGATTGTAAAATTATACATAAAGCCAAATTAAAAATACACAAGATTAAAAATGCTTTTATCAAAGCTGTTTCATTTTGCTCAGAACGTGTGATTATAAATACTGTATCTCACCTTGACACATTTTCTTTTAGATGGATTATCTCATCTTCTTTCTGCAGGATGAGATTTGCCGACTCGACCATCTGGATGTTTTTCTCCTCAATCTGTTGGTCATATCTCTGATTCTCAGCCTGCGTTCAATACAGCAGAGCAACACATAATTTTGGGGTCTTTACGAGTTATACTCGTGACTACGAAATTATGATTATTTAACACAATTCAACTGAAATTTGTTTTCTAAGATGCTACATACAAAATACTCCAGTATGTGTGCTGCCATAGCATTACTGTCCAAAATATCTGTGGCGTTAAAGCAGTTAATACATTTAATTAACTTAATAACACTATTCATAACATCGAGAGAAACAAACTGAACAAATTTTTGAGTGTCAATATTAAAGCACATTTCAAATAAATAACCAATTCAATCTAAAATTTTACTTTTTATCAAAAGGTAAAAAAAAGTTGTAAAAACAACAAAAAAATCCCAATTATGTCTGCTCGTAGAAAATCCTTTCGGTGGACTTTAAAGTTTTTTTTAATAGCACTTTGTAGATGCATCATTTCCCACAACAGCACAGTAAACTCACCTCCAGCTGCTTGAGTTTGTTTTCTAATCTGTCAGCTTTCTCCTGCTCCATAACCAGCTGTGACCTCACTTCCTGTAGCTCCTGATTCACCTCCTGGAACAGAATATAAGTCTTGTCATTCAGAACCTACAGAATATGTTTAAAATCCAAACATACATGGTGCATAAAGAACTGAATTTATAACTAATCCTGCTTCATTATACAGGCCTCAAAACAAAAAAATAACAGAATGCTTTGAGCTGTTTATTTTAAAAAGAATATCTAATTTTTTTTATAGCTTTTAGGAAGCTGACTTTTGCTTGTTGTGTGTTTGCGATGCAGTATAACCCTCATTTTTCTTTCATTCTGTCATGTTTTTTCCAGCTGAGCTCAGTGCCCTGCATGTAGAAATCTGATTAAGGCATAACATAACAAGAAAGAAAAGTGAATTTTAAAAAATCACACCCATATCACAGCCAGTTTATTTGCTCATGTCTGACCTGTAGTTGGTTTCTGTGGGACATAGCTTGGCTGCTGTGTTGAAGCTGAAGGACCTGAATCTCGTTCTGACTTGTCTTTTGTCCTGTTTCCGCCGCCTGCTGAGCCTCTCTCAGTTCGGCCTGCAGTTTCTGCTTGACAGCCAGCAGCTCCTCGTTGTTACACAGCTGACTATGGAGCTCTTGGTTTTCCTGGCGGAGCTGCTCTAAGCAGGCGTTCAGTCTCTCGGCCTCCTGAGCCGCCTCCTCCTCCAGCTCCTGCAGCCGCGCTGACAGGTCCTCCCAGCGCAGGCTAGCCTCCTCTTTCTCAGCGGTCAGCATGCAGACGTGCACACCAAGTTCTGCTGTCTCTGTGTTGGCTCGGTGAAGTGCCTCTTGTGATTCATTGTGCTCCAGACGTAGGGCTTCGTAGCTCATTTTCAGCCCGTCGAGCTCCTCCCTGCAGCTCGTCACCTCTGCAGCCAGACCTGCTCGAGCCTGCGCCTCGCCGTCGCGCTCGCGGACAAGAGCCTCCTCGTGCTCTCGAGATCTAAGAATCTCATCTACATGCCGGCGGTTTAGCTCTTCTACCTGGGCCTTCAGCTGGTCCGCTAATAAACGGAGATCCTCTCTAGAGGCCTCTGTCACCTCCTGCAGGGCCTGGACCTTCATCCTCTCCTCATTTCCTGCCAGCAGCTGAGCCCTGAGCTCCACCACCTCCTCCCTGAGCCTGGTTACCTCCCTTAGGTTGAGGTCCAACTGAGCTTCAGCTATTACCAGCCTGATCGGGGCCTCTTTGCTGTCCAGTGAGGCCTGGTGTTCATCGTGATGCTTCTGCATTTTTTCGTTGCATTCTGCAGCTCCTTTTTCACGGTGAAGCTCTCCAGTTCTGCTCTCCAGCTCGTCGGCGTGAGCCTGTAGGAGGCTGAATTTCACAGTTTGGGCTCTCAGCTTTTCTTCGCTGTCCTGGAGTTTCTCAAGTAACTCTGCTTGGCCTCTTTGGGAGACTGCGAGGCTCTTCTCCAACACGTCACCTTTAGTAGTCAGTAACTCCAGCTTCTCTTGAGTAGTGGTTAATTGTGTCTTCAGTGAGGACTGAGCATCTAAAAGTTTCAAGTTTTCCTGCTGTAACGTCTTTAACTGAGCATCTGATTCTTCTTTCTGAAAGAACGCCTTCTGAATGGTTTCCTCAAGATGCAGGTTTTCATCTAAAAGCTTCTTTTCTCTGTCCTCTACATTCATATTTGCAGCTTCTAACCTACCCTTTAGATGCTTCTCAGAGGCCTTCGAAGAGGTCAGCTGATCTAAGAGGGCAGCCCTGCTCTCAGTCAGCTCTGTAAGGCTGGTTTCACTCTTGTTAAGGGTTTGGAGAAGCTTTGTGTTCATTTCCATGAGATTGCTGCATTGGGCTTTGTAGTCCTGAGCGTTCCCAGTTTCATAACATAAAATGGCCTCAGCATCATCAACTTGAGAGCACAGAGTTTCTCTCTCAGCATTTAGCTTCTCTAACTGCTCCTCTAAATGCTTGATCTTTTCAGAACTAGAAGCTACTTCTTTTTCTTTGTTTTTTAAAGTTCTTCTTAAGTCCAACATCTGGTTCTCGAGCTCCTCGCAGCTGATGCCACATCTCTGCTCCACCTCCTCCCTCTCCTCCTGCAGTCGTCTCCTCAGTTCCTCTGCTTGCCGCTCCCTGCACTCCAAAGAGGCTTGAACGTCCTGAAGCTGGGCTCTCAAGTTTCCCGTCTCCTTCTCTTTTAAAGTCAGTGCACCCTGAATTCGACCGACCACACTTTGGAGCTCCTCCAACCGTACGAGCGCCTCTTCCTGTTCATCGTGAGCGTTGGCTTTCACTTCGGCCAGCTTCTCCTCACTACGCCTCAGCTCTTCTTCTCTGAGTTTTAGTTGCTGTGACAAACGCTCGGAGTGTCTGGTCCTGTCCTCAGCCTCTCTCTTTGCCTCTAACCTCTCCTCCTCTGCAATCTTGACTTTTTCTAGGAGCTCCTGGATTTTCCAGGCTGAATCACAGTAGCTGGCTGTCTGTTGTCCCTTTTCATTGAGAGCCTCGTCTAACTTAGTAAGAAGCTCCATGTTTTTATTCTCAGCCGCTGTAAGTCTCTCATGTAACTCAGTGATGGCTGATTCTCCGAGTTTCTGATGGCGGTTTACTCTGTCTTCATGACCTGTTCCTGAATTTGATGCTGAAAGGACAGACTCCTGAGCTGATAACTGCCCTTGAAGGTCTTTGACGACAGCTTTGAGCTCAGCAGCTTCCTTGTCCAACTCCTGTACCCGTACCAAAAGCTCCCGCTGTCTAAGCTCAGACTGATCAAGCTCGACGCGAAGATTTTCTGAAATGCTGCAAGCAGAAGGTTCTCCTAAATCTCCGAGTTCACCAAGCAGACTCTGATTCAAGTCTGGAATTGGAAGACACTCCTGTGCCTGGTCAGAACAATGAAACAGAGAAAGAAGAGCTATTGTCACTTGCTGTAAACATTTATCACAATGTAGCCACTTTTCGCTAGTTTTTAACTTTAATTTACGGCTAACAATCAGATTACCTGTGAGTGTGAAATGCTGCTAACCAGGCTGTTGATGCTGGAGCAACGACTTGGAGGCTTCCACAAGTAAGCGGAGGAGGCGGCTCCTAATGTTCGCCTTTGACGTGATGAAAAACCAAACACAAGAGCTACTTTATAAAACACAACTCTGAGAGCTAAACATAAAAAGTGGATTTGTTTTAACAATTATTTAAAAAAAAATCTTTTTTTTTTTTGACATAACAGCCAGGGCTTTCATACAAGATACAAAGTATGACCTAACCTGGAGTTTTGAAGAAATAGCCAAGAAATTATGCAATATTTTAGCAACATCAGTGGATGATTTGTACTATATATGTGGTTGTTACTTACTGTAGCTGGAAAAACAAAGAAATTTTACACATAAAAATGTCAATTGTTAATGTTAATGCAATAATCAGTGTTAACACCTTTACACCTCAGTGATGTTAATGTTATGTTTTACAAATTTTCCCAACATGTTAATAGGTTCCTGTCCTGATCAGAAGGGTTTCATCTCCTTTTCGAAAATTAAACAAACGCAACATTTCCAGAATAAGCCCGCAGCAGGAAGCCACTGAAATGTTGAAACTTCCTTCTCTGGTACTGCCATGACACAGGTTTTAATAAGCCCCCTTCCTCCTTAAAATTAATGAGAAAAAACATGTGTGTTTGTGTGTTTCAACGTCAGGTTACTACAGAGGAACAACAAGCAGAACCAAAACCTGCCACACCCATTTGCGAAAAAAAAAAAAAAAATACAAGAAGCAGAAAAGGTCTACGTCTAATGTAATTCTAAATAAAATAAAATACTGCAAAAATTTTACCACAATAAATAAAATAAGTGAATCTATTTTACAGGTCTTAGTTTGTATTATTTTATCTTCTGCTGTCTTTAAATGAATTTTAATGTTTCCATGACAGCTGTTCACTAATAATGGAAGTGAAAAGATCTGACAATAGTTGTAAACCAGAGGAACCAAGACCAGCACGTAAAACTGTCAACACCTAAAACCTCTGTCACACGTATTTCTCAAACTACAAAAACCAAGA
Organism: Kryptolebias marmoratus; assembly: GCF_001649575.2. Classification (NCBI taxonomy): domain Eukaryota; kingdom Metazoa; phylum Chordata; class Actinopteri; order Cyprinodontiformes; family Rivulidae; genus Kryptolebias; species Kryptolebias marmoratus. Next base: position 7,568,019 of record NC_051449.1, on the reverse strand, counting down.
CCTGTGAACGTACTGCTTAACTCACTAATTAAGTGTTACAACAAACTGTACTACTTGGCTTAATTTTACAGTACCTGCATTAAAATTGTTCACAAAAACAACAAATAATTTGTGTTTTTTCTTCAAGGAAAAAAGAGAACCATCCAACAATGAACAATTATTCAAGTCCTTTTAGGCCCTGGTTACCTTGCAAATGTTGGCCAATCTGCATCGAGGTCGTAACCTCTGGCGGCAACATCAAACTGGATCTGGTTCAGCTCATAAAGATGGTTGATGATGTCAGCGGTGAGGTGAGACTTGAGAAAAGGGCTTCGGGCGTAATACCAGTCACTGCACAGTCCAAAGACAAAGATTAAACAGAACGCTGTGAGGGACACACACATTTGATGTGCTAAAATGGTGTTTATAGTGTCAGCAAAGCAACTTGTTTAAATAGAATAAACTCAGCAGATCAAATACAGGAAGTAAAGCCGTTTCTGTAAAAAAAACCTGCTATCCCGGAAAAAAACAACAACACAAAAAACTGCTATTCAAATACAGGCAACATATCATGTCTTTTAATTCAATGTTTTGCCAACTCAAAACAAAGTTTTAATAGAAGCCAAGTGTTGGAGCAGCCGCTCCACAAACAGTCTGCATTCATTACAAGCTCAAAATGTGAGATCCAGTTTCTCACATCCAACTCCATTTATGCAACAACAGCCTGAATATACTGATCAGAAATATCTTTTTTACTCTGATTATTTCTAGTTGGATTTTTTTGTCATGTTTCCTCATGTTTTGTCATACTGAATGACATTATAAATAAATAAATCTGTGGCAATAAGGTAAACACAGAGGACATTGTTTATCATCCTAGAATGATTTTTTATCACCCCAGAGTGATAAAAAAAATGGTATCACATAAAAAAAAGAGCCACTTCAATTGAACCTCTGAATAAGAATAAATTAAAATCTCAGCTGTAAAGGAAAGTAAGTTTGTTTGTGATCTGATATCACAATGATTGAGTGGTGCCATATTTGAGCAGAGCATCTACCACAACTGAGGCCTGAAGTGTATAAATAAATACAATATAACTATAAATGCAGCACAAGATTTGCAGTTAAGTTAGCTCTCAGCTTTAGTAGCATTTTTGTTACGGAATAGCAAGAATTTCATAGAAAAACAATCAGAGTTTATACAGCTTTCATGCTTTCTCATGTTTGTTTTGCATCTATTAAACTTAGACAGATTCTACTGGTAGCAAAGTACCAAAATTAAATTGTGCAATATCTCAAAATTCGCATTCCTACAAAACACTGAGGCTGCTAAAGACTGCCCAGCTCAATTAAATGTCAAACTTTATGTCAGAAAATGACTTTTTGTTTAAGGGAAGACAGAAACTGAGCAGGGATCTATGACTTTAGGTTGTGTTTATTTTAAAAAGAGAAATAAAACAAAAAAAAAAAAAAGGAAGGGAAAGTCTCACTTCCTTAGAATGGAAACAGAACAAAGTACTCCACCTCAGTGGAGAGAAAAAAAAATAGTCTGGGCAGCTTCATGCCAACAACTTAAAGAAGTAAAACTGTTGCGTATGTGCTGAAGTGTCCTCTGACCTTGTGATCTTCTGATTTATGAAACACTGCTGCAGAGCGTCGGCGAGGCGCTGGTGAACGAGTGAGTAACGGATGAAAGCCCTTCCCTTCCCCAGAGACGTCTTCAGCTGTGGAAACACAAAATCATTGATGTGAACCTGTTAATTAATATAAGCACAGAGAAACGACGGCAACTAAGTCTCGTGCTGAGTTAGTTAGCGATAAAAATCAGGCCATCTTCACACGAGGCAGGTGTGCCACCGTATGACTGGCTGCACACGAGGAGATCAGTCAGCCCAGTTGGTTTGATCAAAGGCTGCAATCCTTTTTGTATTTATAAATTACAACGACAGCAAAATATGAGAACACTTCATCACAGATCAGCAAGAACATTTGGTTGAAGCAAAAGTCCACCAATGAAGAGGAATTATTTATCAAGTCGATTTCATTTAATTAGATACTCATCACACAGGAAAAAGCTGCAAACTGGAACTGAAGCGGTACACTGATTGAAAACTGACTCAGCAAACTGATCAACAATAAAATTAGTTCCCAGCTGATTTGCTTTTGTGTATTTGTCTCACCACACAGACAATACAATGTACAATGCCGCTGCGAAACCCCGGACTGTCCAACAAATTGGCAGATGGAGGGATTTAAGTAAGACGGCAGATTCACCAATTTACCAGAAGGACACCAGCTGGAGCTCCTGGACGTGTTTATGTCTGTGACCAGTGGAAAGGATACAAAGAGTGAACTATAAAATAACACCAAAGGCCTCCGACAGTTAATTTTCAGTATTTACGTAAAGTTTTTGACTTCTGAGGGAAAAACACTGACTCATGTGAAGCACTAAAGAATCTTAGAGCCACAAACAATAAACCAGCATGAAATAAGAAATTTTTTATAACTGAATTAATTACTTATTGATTAACCTTTGTGTTAAGATACAGCTTCTTGTGAAGCAGACTTCCTGTAACTGAAATCATTTGTCAAATAGTTGAAGAAATGTTTTCTTTATTCTTAGATTCTGACTAGTTTCAAACCGAAAATAATAAATATTTGATGGTTACAGCTAAAAAAAGGAAACAGATAACAGATGTGCTTGGCTGAACAAAATAGGACATTAAGAGGAGTCACTTTGAAGTTTTTGTAATAAACAGGTTAACAACTTATTGATAATAATAAAAATAACTGAAAACACCTTTATAGTTACCCATGATTCACAACTCTGGCGTTATTAGTCCCTTTTTAAAAACAGATCGTTCTTTAGCTAACTCAGTTATTAAATAACAATAGTACCCTACTTTACACAATCACTAAAATATATCAAATCTCCTAAACGTAAAAGTATTTCATAAAATTAGCTAATCTGATCACTTTCTCACATTTGATGAGCTAAACAATTGAGTAGAAAGAGAAATGTATGTGAGCTCTTGTATAGTAGCAAATCCATCAGGAAGAAAATGGCATAACTTGTATTTGTTCAATGGCAAAAGCTAAAACTCAACAAAAAAGTACATATAACAGCCCCTGTTATAATACCCAGTGAACAAGTTAATTATAACAAAAATTGAACTAATCTATCTGCATGAAGCTCACCGCAGGGACTTCCAGGCACAGAAAGTGAGACACAGGTGGCCCAGGTGTACGACTGCGAGTGAATCAGCAGCATCTTACTGCTCCTTGCTCACCAGAGGATTAGTGACATGGTTGTGCAGTCATTTGTGTGCATGTGATGCATGCCGGGCCATCAAGTGTGTGTGTGTGTGTGTTGTACAGGAGGATTACCTCAGGGATGGACTTAACAAAACGGATGCCATCGTTAGCTCCTTTGATCTTAATCAGGCAGTCGCAGAAGTAATCCCAGTAGTCTTTTCTCTGGCCAAGGAAGGTTGTCTTTTCTTTCTGGTCAAACTGAGAATCACAAATCACTGTGTTAAATATCTTGAAATAAAGTAAGAACTACCAAATGCATGAGTGACACTTACACATCTACATAGGATAGAACTAATGTGAAATGTAGGAGAAATGCAGCTACTTATCGTGGCAACAGAGAATGAAACAAGTATCAAGACCCTAATGTGTATTTTGATATTAAAACACACACAAAGTAAAAGATGCTGCTGCTGTGTGTGTGTTTGTGTTGAACACATGTAGAACATAACATGGTCTGATTAAATATTGGTTGCTTATAATGTTACACTATAACCAGTAAACTGCCTGTGCTATTTTTCTAGTTTCTAAATGATTGCTGTGCGTCAACAATAGCAAAACAGGACTTATTTTTCTCACACAGGAAGTTGCAGACTAAGTGCAAACAGATGCTCCTGACGGTTTCAAGTGAAGAGGCGACTGCGGTTTTGTTTAGACATTCTAACAAGTTTGCGCTCCAGTTTGTGCACAAGGAGAACGGCACGTTTATGTCAGATTAAAAAAATCCTACTTCTGCCTTTGGTCTTATTAATATTATTATGTCTGTAAGTTATGCAACTGTGATTAAAAAGATAAATAAAAATAAGAACCGAGATGTGGAGGTGTATGTTCAAACTTGCTTAGTAATTTGATGTAGATACATGCAGCTTTTAAAGCTGGAGCAAATTTTATTTTTTGTAACAGATGGCTTGGCATAAAGAGCCTACAGACACAAAGTAAAAAATGTTTCTTTGCTAAGTTATGAGTAGACACAACACTGTGTCTGAAGAGCTATTTATTGGGACCAACCACTAAAAATTCCGAATAAGTTTAGCTAAACTGAGGCAAAATATAAAGAAATAAAGACTTTTGTACAATACTGTATCTCATAAAATCCCTCTCATGACCTTTACACAAAGGATTTTCTTCTACTTTTTCCAGATAATTTTGAATATGTTACAGACCAAACTTTTATCAGACAAACCCTTCACTTCATGAATTTTAAAACTGCCCTAATTCAATAAGATACGTTACCTGCAGAAGGTATTCAAGCTTGTAGAAGAACTTGTGCAGGTTGGCACTGTCGTCAGTTATTGGTTCACCACATTCCTTATGTTCCTTACACAACTCAAACACAGCATCTACGGTGAAGAGCACAAGTAGGATTAGGATGGGGTGCACACTAAATGGGTATTACTTAAATGTGTGCACAGAACGGGCAAACGTTAATAAAAGTTTAAATACAATGGTGATTTCATTGAGAAAATGGTATTTAAATATAAAATATGTAAAAAAAAACAGATTTCTCTTTAAATAAGATGTCATAAATCAGCACCTATCTGCTTTCTTTTAAATTACACGTAAAAAGAAGACTTCACCCACAACCCAGAGGGTATACAGCAAATGTCCTGATTCAAAACACCCCAGGACATCCTCAGAAAGCCTTTGTTTGGGCTGCCTGATGAGAGCTGTTTTGATCGTAAAAATGGAACCCTATTTAGTATGAAGTGGCTGATTCATTTATATGTGTAAACAACCTAATTACCATGTAGATCTCTGATTATCCTGTGCAGCTGTTTGTCTCCAAGTGATGAAGAGGAGGCCATTGTTGAGGACAAGGGTGCAGTCGGGAAATTCTTTATAGGAGGATAAAAAAAGAGAGAAACTCGGGTTATTTTTATATTTTAAAAAGCTAAACATAGCATTACCACTAGTGCATATATATATATATATATATATATATATATATATATATATATATAAATAATGCAAGGAAATTCAGTTTAAAAACTAATCATAACCTTTGAAAATGTATCAAATTGTGAGCAAATATCAAAATATTAGTGTTGTAATTCAGTGTTATGTGCTGTAACACGTGAAACCATTTCTAATAAACGTGTGTTGCATAAAACTGCAACTCAAAGAGACCTTTACACATCAGACTACCTAAACATATCAACGATATAGGCACAGATTTGCCAAGATGGCATACAAGTTAGCAAAATTTGCTGCTGTTCACAAGGTGAAGCATATCGAGGACAGGTGAAAGCATGTCGCTGTTTGTTACGACAACGTCCTTATCACATCACATCATAACACAATCTATCCGCAGTCTAAACCCGAAATAATGACTCCCATTTTTTCCAGACGCCTTTAAATCCAACACATCGAAACATAAACATCAACTTGTCATCATGATGCACCTGCTCTCAGCAGCTAGTAGCTACGGCTTTCCTGCTCCTATTTCAAGAAAAACACCTTTATAAATAACCGTATTTCGATTATAAATGACCGGAAACACATCAGCGTTAAATATTAAACTCTACAATAGACGTACTTGTTGAGTAAAATGGTCAGGAGCGTGTTGTTTCTGGGGTGAAACAGCAAAAAACTTGCTGGCACTAAAAGGCGGGCCTTAGAAATGATTGACAGACGCCTCTGCCAATCACGGAGCTCAACCCTGGCCTAGTTTGCCTGAGAGACAAAACCCAGATAGATAGATAGATAGATAGATAGATAGATAGATAGATAGATAGATAGATAGATAGATAGATAGATAGATAGATAGATAGATAGATAGATAGATAGATAGATAGATAGATAGATAGATAGATAGATAGATAGATAGATAGATAGATAGATAGATAGATAGATACTTAATAGCATTTTAATAATCTAATAGTTGCTGCAGTGTTAACAAAAGTAAATAAATTCCAACGTCTGCATTCAGCATTATGAAACATTTAATAAACAATAATACATCATTATCTTGCAATAAATAAATAAACTTCTTAAGGAGTTCCCAACTAATTCCCAAAATTCTTAAACTTTGTAATTATCAACCCTAGCGCAAATCAGCTCACAGTTTGCAGGAGGAATTGATTAATCAAGACTTACCAAGACAATGTTAGTGCCATTCAAAAAGCAAACAAAATAAGATAATTACTGGGTTTAATTTATCTGCATGTATAATAAAAATAAACACATGTTCAGGATGTGAAATTGAAACAAAAGTAATTTATCTCACTTTTTGTGTTACTCAGAAATATAATTTGGGGTCTGTGAGAGAGCGAACCAAAAACCAACCTATCGACACAGATTTGGGTAGACTGGTGGGTCAGTATGTCAGTGGATAGGTTTTTTTCACCCAGTGCATGTAGTATGGTAAAATATAATATTCAATGATGTTTAATGCACTCGTGCAACCTTTAAGAATGTGCTTATCTGTTTTCAAGTGCTCACATAGACTTGGAGAGAAAAACAGGTAGCGTGCATGGTTGTGAGTCTGTTTTGGCCTAGTGACAAACAGGTGACTTCTACAGGATGTACGGTGCTCTCACTGCTGAAATAGGCTCCACAGAATCTCTCTAATTAAAATCAGGTAGATTTTTGATTTAATTCTTAATTTTACAAGTTATCAGAGCATGCACATACATCTGAAACCAATTCCTAATAACTAAAGAACTGAAATTGATGATTTTGTTTCTATTCTGCTTTTGCTAACTGTACTTAAGGTGACATCCCACCTATCCAGGTTTTCATCTGTCACAGTCACAAACCCCTTGAGTACAGAAAACTTGCAGGTACAGTAGATTTTTAATTTCATTTTTCTAGTTCCGAGTTATTTGTAAGAGTCAGGATTTCTCTTTGACAGCATTGCTAATTCATTTTATTGATCATTTTTGTTCTACAAATGGGAACACTATAATGCAGACAGCGATTGAAACATTTTTTTAGTAACATTAAAAACCGTTGATCCAAGTTATGCGTTGCACACATGATTGAACCAGTCAGGAGATTCTTTGCCTACCACAGATAACTTTAAAAGAATGATAGATGGCACTGTTTTATGAAGACAAACATTATAATCAAACATTTAAAAAGTAATATTGGTGTTTTGAGTATAATTTTGAAATGAAACTGCAATGAATGTATCATCTCAGCCAATCTTTTATAATTTTATTTGAGTATTTAGAGTTATGTAAAAGTCACTTTTAAAACAAAAAGGACAAAGGTCATAAGAGACTCCAAGAAATAAATAAATTAAATAAAAATGTTATAGAGTTGTGATGCAACCAGCCATTAGTTAGTCTTTAATCCTCCCTTGGCCTTCGGGTCAAAATGAGCCAACCTCTCTTGGTCTCTCTTTCCTTTGAGGGTTAAAAACATTTTCGTTGCAGTTTTCTAATCTTGAGTGAATCAAAATTTAAAAAGCATGTGTTAAATTGAGCTGAAAACAAATATCTAAATATGGCTAAAATTAAAATTCATGACTCAATCAAAAAATATAAAAACTCTTTGTAGTCATGAAAATATGAAATTAAACATTTGAATTGGATATGTAACTTTTTTTTTTTTACCTTATATAGACCCTTTTCTTGCTGGAGGAAAATGGCCACAGATGAATACGACACCGACACAACAGAAACCTTTGATTATGTCACTGATTATGAAGATGAAGAATGCAACCAAACAAGTCTCATTCAATTCGGAGCAAAATTGACTCCCTTCTTTTTCGCCATTGTGATTATCCTTAGTCTGTTTGGCAACATCCTTGTTCTTGTCATTCTGGTCAAGTATGAGAATCTGAAATGCATCACCAACACATTCATCCTGAACCTGGCTGTATCGGATCTCCTCTTCACCGCAGGCCTGCCCTTTTGGGCCCACTACCACATGTTTGGATGGACATTGGGAAACCCTCTGTGCTTAACAGTAAACTTTATTTTCTATGTTGGCTTCTACAGCAGTGGTTTCCTCCTCATCCTGATGACTGTTCATCGCTATATAGCTGTGATCAATCCTCTCTCTGACATAGTGTCAGCCTCAGGTCTCTCCAGCATCATAGCTACTGTGATCATTTGGGTTGTTAGCATCCTGGCAGGCAGCCCAGTCCTTTTCTTTGTTAAAGTAAAACCACCAGATTACTGTGGATTTGACAGCTCTGAAGGAAATAAGTGGGGAACCTACCAACAAAACGCCCTCTTCATCCTGACTTCCGTAGTGTTCATTTCTTGCTATTCTCAGATCCTCTGCAGATTGCTGCACCCTCCAGCCCAAAGGAGAAGGAACAAAACTGTCAAACTCATTTTCACTCTCATGATTGTTTTCTTTGTAGGGTGGGGACCGTACAATGTAGTGATATTTCTCAAGACATTGTCAATTTCAGAAATCTGCCAAACTAGTATTGATTTGAATTATGCCTTCTACATCAGCCGGCTCCTCGCCTTCTCCCACTGCTGCCTCAACCCTGTGTTTTATGTGTTTATGGGTGTAAAATTCAAAACCCATTTGAAGAAAATCCTGAGAAACTGTGGCCAGAACAACAGCAGCAACATCCCCAACAGACGGAGCCGACTCACAATCACGTCTCAGTTGAGCGGTGAGGAGTTTTCTATGTAGCTGCTACATTAAACAAAGGTGTGAACATGTGAGACCTTCTTTATATGCATCAACAATGAAATGAAAATCTATTTTTTATGAAAAAAAAGATTAACATAATTTACCTCAAATCCTTGAACATCTTTATATGAGGTTTTAAGCTATATTCTTTAATTTGTTGCGAGGAAGTAAAAAACAACAATTGGATTCTACTTTTGTCTTTCAGTCTAAGGCAGATTAGGAACTTCCTGTGCTTGTAAGATGTCCTGTTTAGTGACAAGAATAAATTAAATCAACATACATTCACCATTACTGTTAATTCAGCTAGATTTAGAGCAGCTTTTTGGTGTTTTATCTGGTTTGACTCAGTAATTACCCTACTAAACACCAAATACTTGAGGTTCACAGAGATCTTTTTTAGATGTACATCAGGTTGGTCCGTTATTGGTTCATTGTTTTATTTGACCATTTTAACGGTCAGTCGCCAGTTTAACTGTCACATTGTGTTTGATGACTACTGAACATCTCACTGAACACTTTTAAGGTGTGAATGTACCAACAACAGTCTCTATATTTGGTACTTCTCAATTAGTCAGAACTGAAGAGACTGTTTGAGTTGTATCTCACCCAAGAACCAGGAAAATGAGTGTGGAATTCCAAGCTTTTTAGATTTGTGTCACTTATCTGCAAGACTATAAGAGACTATGGAACTGGTTTTGTTTCAGGGTTGTTAAGATAACAAAACATTGTTTAAAATATGGTTTGTGTTATTAAAATGTCAATTTTTATTCAACTTCATACATTATTTTCATATTTTTGGGTTATATTTATCTGCTTTGCTTGTACTGAAATCAGCTGTGATGTCCTCAGATGAAAAGAAGATGGTTGATATGTTTTAAAAAGTCTAAACCTGAGCATAGATCGTCAACATTGGTACCATAAACTGTTTCCTTTGACTCTTTGTATTTTACCATTGCTTCTCTTTATAGTGTTCATGTATTGTTCCAAGATGATTGTATCCCATTGATAACAATGTAATTGCACTAATACTGCTCTAAGTTTTTCAGATGTAAATAGTCAATGTTGTCTATTGTTACTGTAAATATTTGTAAAGTGCTACTTTCATTTAAGCCATGAATTAAGAGAGACAAGAAACAAAAGAGGAAGAAGAAGAAAGCTGACTCAAGAGACATGTCTGCTTGGTGCATTTTGACTTACCAGTGTGAAAACCACTTGACTATAAAGTTAATATTTGTTCATGAAATAAAGTGTAAAACAATACAAATAAATGGAAACTGTCAACTGCGCTCAGCTGTTCCTGTTTGTTTTCATGTTTTAACAGTTTAAATAAAGGAAATTGTAGGTCAACATTATTTTTTGTAAATTTATGCTACCTTTCTGAGGTTGTTTAACAATTTTTATTGCCTTAAAATTAAACATCAATGCAAGAATAGCTCCCCAAAATACAAAAAACAAAACAGAACCTAAAATATCTATGTTCGGTCATGCTTTCACTTTCAGAAACAGATTATGAGAAATTTCGCCATCAGTCTTTGAAGGAACAGCTCATGAGTTATTGTAAAACAAAAAGGGGAACTTTTTTTGCCCTATGTATGGCACAGTGTTTCCTTCAAAGAACATAGCGGTGCAAGACTTGGCAGCTGATGTTGGTGGTAAGTTTTCCATTGATTTTTGTGATAGCTTTGAATTTTTTTACAAGCTTTTGAAATTGATAAATAAGGGTTGACAAACTTTTAGTTTTGTGCCTATGTTTCTCAGATAAACTGCAATGGAGTACAACTACAATTTGATTGATGACCAAGAAGATGACAGCGATGGAGCTGCATATATTTGTCACATTTCGGATTTTTCAACCATCAATGGATATGTCTTCATCTTGTTCACCATCATCAGTGTCATAGGAAACACCCTCCTCATATGTGTTCTTGTCACCCAAAAAGTCCTAAAGTTTGTTACTAAAACGTTCATCTTGAACCTGGCTTGCTCTGACTTGATCTTCACTGCTACACTTCCATTCTGGGCTTACTACCACCTCCACCACTGGGTCTTCGGGGACTTTTTATGCAAATTCATGACTGCCGTGTACTTTGTTGGTTTGTACAGCAGCATCTTTATACTTACTGGCATGACTGTGGATCGATTCATTACTGTGGTGCTGAACAAGTGGCCGAACAACAGTCTGAGAAAAAGGTGTGCTGTCGGTGTCTGTGTAGCTGCCTGGGTCATCAGCATTGCTGTATCTCCATACGATGCCAGCAAAATGCAAGTGGAGAACGATTCCTACTGTGAAGCTTACTCTGAGGCTGAGCTGGGATACTATCTCCAAGTTTCACTGCTCTTCTTTCTTCCGTTTGTTGTCATCATTTTCTGCTATTTGTCCATCATCAGAACGGTTTTCCAGGCTACAAACAGACAAAGGCGCAAAGCCGTAGGTATAGTTTTCTGCATTGTTGCAGCCTACTTCATCTGCTGGGGTCCCTACAATTTTTTACTTTTTATCAAGTCCTTGTACCAACCCAGCGGCTGTAAAGCAGCACAACAGCTGGAAACTGCCTACAATATCTGTCGAATACTTGCCTTCTCTCACTGCTGTGTGAACCCTTTGCTCTGTATATTGTTACAGAGAATAAGAAGACATCTGCTGAGTCTTCTAAAAGGTGTAACAGGTGGTCTGAAAAGAAGGGAGGTAGTCACTGACGAGAACACAATTGATATTCAAACTGTGCCCCGGAGGATAGCACCAAACTCAGCTGTTATGGTGAACATGAACAATCATTAGACAATCATTCTTTGGAGGAAGCATCAGTTCAGTCTGTAATTTCTTTTAACTTAGTTTGTTTGTGTTTTTGAATATGTTTAGCACATGAAACAGATGAGGCAATTTTTAAAGTTTTGTGGCAAGTAAATCAATGTTTTTGTTTGTATGTATTTGCATGTATTTTGAATTTGGTGTAATATTTCTGTAAAATACAAATATTAAAAGTCTTCTGAATTCCAGAAAAGCTGTTTTCACTTCTCTATTAAAAAAGACTTTCTGGTTTGTTGTAATAACTGGACACTTGGTGTTTTCACTGATCTTTGACAGAATGAACCGAAAAGACTGGGAAAAATAACGTGCATAGGACACAAAACCATAATCATTAACCCTCTCAGGCTCAAATTAAGTTTTAGTAACAGGAAAAATCAGATACTGTGACATTCAGCACAGGTTTATGATTAGGCCTCATATATATGTATATATATATAGATATATGTCTGTATATATATATATATCTACAGACAGTGAACATGTTTTCATGGCTTTGCCCTTCATTGCCTTTATTTCACTTCCCAAGAACATTCAAATTGAAACCTGGCTTGTTTTAGCTTGACTAATTTTTTCAGAACACATGATTTGTTCCACTATTACATAATATAGAAAAGAACTAAGAAAATGTAGGTGTTTAGTCTTTGTCAGTAAGAAGACTGCTTTTGACGTTTCACTTTTAAAACCAAATCACAATTAGATATTTCTAAAGTTTTAAATGTTTGTTTAGCACAATTATACTAGATGTGATAATAAGAATTAAAACAACAACAACAAACATCTTGCTGAAGGCACTCAAGATGTGAAAGTACCAACAAAACTTTAAATGTCTAACAAGTGAAAAACCTCCAAGAACCAAGAAAATAAGTTCGATTTTTTTCAAATTAGGTATTCACAAGATGTGTGATTAAAAATCTTCACAGACATTTGGAAATGTATTGCAAAAACAAACAACTAAAACTCAACTTCCACTTTCTGATGTTTATCTATGGTCTGCAGGGACTCATCATTTTCTTTGCATAACTTCAAAATTGTTTTGCAAATGCTTTTAAAAATAAGGTTATTAAGGTAAAAAAAAAAGCATCATTGAATCTCTGTCATATTCTTTTTATGTTTTGGTTCATTACTACACCGTCTTTTGTCCTGTACAAAAATCAATTGCATTTTTTTTGATAATATCATGAAACAGAAATTAGATGGTTGCTGTATTTCCCAGTATTATTCAGACCACAGCTGACCTTGTGCTCAAAAAATATTTTTCTTTTAATATATTCAAACTGTACTGTTGGTATATTATTATTCCAGCTTTGTGTTCTTCTATCAATGTTATGATTACTCCATCAATAGCATTGTAGCTGTATTTTACCTCTCTTTAAAATCAAATACAAGTTTTTAAATAATTTTTATCAGCTATTTTCCATTTTAATTGATGCAAACCTACATTGTGTACATAATATTTTATCATTTAACTATTTTAATATGTTGTTCATATGATGTATACATATGTTGGATGGTTAGCCTTATTTTTTAAATAGACTGGTATTAAACACAAAGTTAAGGTAAAATAAAAGATTTGTTTACACATTTTATTTTCACATTTCAAAAATTAAAAAAGGTGTGAGCCAACTGAAACAAGTGCAATAAATGTATATATATTTTTTGTGTTTAGTTTAGTTTTATTTTACTTTAATCATAGATAATCAGGATCTTCTTGTCAGTTTCTGATCAAGCAGCTTGTGACTTAATATGATGCAAAAGGGGAACTTTACATCCGCTTTTCTACAGCTCAGTCTTTTCTTCAAAGTGCAGTTCAGCACAAGACTTGGCAGCTGATGTGCAGGTGGGTTCGTTCATTAAATTTTTCTCCTTCCTCTAACAAAATACAGTTTTTCTTTCTGAAAATTGTAAATTGGTGAAAAGTTCTTGATAATCTGCTCAGGGTCTGTTACATGTTGACAAACTAGTTTTGTGCCTATGTTTCTCAGATAAACTGCAATGGAGAACAACTACAATTTGATTGATGACCAAGAAGATGACAGCGATGGAGCTGCATATATTTGTCACATTTCGGATTTTTCAACCATCAATGGATATGTCTTCATCTTGTTCACCATCATCAGTGTCATAGGAAACACCCTCCTCATATGTGTTCTTGTCACCCAAAAAGTCCTAAAGTTTGTTACTAAAACGTTCATCTTGAACCTGGCTTGCTCTGACTTGATCTTCACTGCTACACTTCCATTCTGGGCTTACTACCACCTCCACCACTGGGTCTTCGGGGACTTTTTATGCAAATTCATGACTGCCGTGTACTTTGTTGGTTTGTACAGCAGCATCTTTATACTTACTGGCATGACTGTGGATCGATTCATTACTGTGGTGCTGAACAAGTGGCCGAACAACAGTCTGAGAAAAAGGTGTGCTGTCGGTGTCTGTGTAGCTGCCTGGGTCATCAGCATTGCTGTATCTCCATACGATGCCAGCAAAATGCAAGTGGAGAACGATTCCTACTGTGAAGCTTACTCTGAGGCTGAGCTGGGATACTATCTCCAAGTTTCACTGCTCTTCTTTCTTCCGTTTGCTGTCATCATTTTCTGCCATTTGTCCATCATCAGAACGGTTTTCCAGGCTACAAACAGACAAAGGCGCAAAGCTGTAGGTATAGTTTTCTGCATTGTTGCAGCCTACTTCATCTGCTGGGGTCCCTACAATTTTTTACTTTTTATCAAGTCCTTGTACCAACCCAGCGGCTGTAAAGCAGCACAACGGCTGGAAACTGCCTACAATATTTGTCGAATACTTGCCTTCTCTCACTGCTGTGTGAACCCTTTGCTCTGTTTGCTGTCACAGAGAATAAGAAGACATCTGCTGGATCTTCTAAAAGTTAAAACCATTTGTCTGAATAAAAGGCAGCGAGTCACTGACGAGAACGGGTCTGGTGTTCAAACTGTACGTTTGAGCACAGCAGTAAACTCAGCTGTCAACCTGGAACTGCACAACCAATAAACAGTCATTCTTCAGAAGACAAGCCGATTAAATCTGTCTTTTTTATGTAGCTTGGTATGTAATTTTTTACATCTTCAGCATGTGTACCTAGAATTGTACAGTACCTTTTTTTTTTGCATAAAATGCTTTTGTGCAATATAAATGCATAATTTTAGTTTGCATTATTCCTTTACTTTCAGTTGTTGTGGTTATTCTGTCAAACACAACAAATAAAAATCTTACTGAATTTCAAATCAGCTGTTTTCACTTCTCTGTTCCAATAAGGGTTTCTTGCACATGATCTGCAACTGAGTAAAATAAACTATGCAAGATTCAAATAGAATCAGCAGCAGGACTCTTTATAGTACTGTGGCTGTAACATTACCAACCCCTCTGAATTATGTTTAAATGGGCTTTTTTTCAGCGAGTTTTTCAAGAGTTTTGTGCAACGATCCTTAATACATCTGTGACAGGCCGTTCTCAGGTCACATCTCTGCTAGAATAATTCTACAGTGTCTTCTCATTGATGTTTCAGTCCTTCTGAACCTTAGTTTTGATCCCTGACTTGTTTCTCTTCAGATGGTCAGAGAAAAATGATTAAATCTAATTTAAAAAAATGAATGAGTCAGATAGATATTTACACACATACAAAGCCAGTACTTGTTATGATTTATAAAAATGTGTCAAAAGAATATTGTTCTTTACCTCTAAAAACTAATCTTTTTTTTTAACTAAAATGCGTTATTAAAAGAATAAAAAGTATGAAAGTACTTTTGATTCTTTCAGACACATATATAATCCCTTTCTGGTGTATTTTCTTCTCCTTTGTTTTGTTTAAGTTTTAGTAAATTGTTAGTCACTGATGGATTGTTTATAAGAAGTAACTAGTCCTAACGTGAAGATTTCATTAGAAATATCTAAACTAAACTACAGGGAAGTAAATACAGAATTATTCAAAGCAAATTTGAGAACTGTTTTATGGGAAAGAGGAAGAAACATTTAGCAAACGATGACATGGTAAAATCAATGATTTTGCAAGTAATGATCTGAAATACGATTGTTTAAAAGAAATAAGAAGTTGTACTTTCTCTCACTGAATTCAACTTTCATTGTTGTGATAATTTAACTGTGCTGAACAAATTAACCCACAAGATGGCAACAGAAAGGAATGCAAGTCATGCTTTCTAGATATTCTTGTCTTTTATGAAAATTCTGATTGCTTCATGATGCAATCTATTATTGCCATGTTTAATTTATGAGGACCACTGAATAAACCACTCAGTGTGTATCAGAAGACAGACACCCTAATAATAATATTTTAACAAAAGAAAAAAATGTTTTTGAGTAATAATCTGAAATTTGCCTCTAAGTAAAACAATTAAGAAGTCTTGATGTGCAGGATTACACAACATTTAGATTTGCCAACATAAATTTTTCTTGTGACAATTAGTTGATATTTGGGAATAAAAGAAGTCTGTTTTTCAAATGATTTCTTGCAGACAAGAACTTATGGATCAAGTCCAAAAAAACTTCCTGCCAACATTTTTTTTATATACAAACTGTATATATAAATATATAGCACATTAGATATATTACTGTACATTTAACCTTTTCATGCATGAATTATGATAACTTTAGCCAAGATTTTTTTCTCTTATGGCATAAAAAAGGGTGAAAAAGACTTTTTTATTTTCTAAATTCCATCTTGGTTTTGAGAAAATGTTGTTGCACTTTCAGTGCATAGCCAGTATATTTCATTATCCACTAATGTCCACTTTAGTGGTCTATGCACAGTTATAATATAAAACCCTATACATATACAAGAAAATGGCTTTTAAATAACTATCCACTGCAGTGACCACTATACATGAAAGGTACATTTAAGTTGAAGTCCCCTGCATCTGCAAAAAATAAAGCTGCCTTTTCTTTCAGTGAGACTTTACTCTAATATTGGACTCTAAAGAATTTTATTTGTGCTATTTAAATGGCTGATAAAATGACTCCAGTATTATGTCAGTGGAGAACTGTGCTGAAAGGTTTTACAGTTTTAAATAAAGCTGATATACTGACCAGCTAGTACTGGCATCTAATTATGATAAAGCTGCCCAGAATTTGGGGATTTACTCAAAACTGTACAGGGCTGTAATCACTCCTGTCTTCTGTCAAAAACCGTGCAACTAATATTCTATATATCAAGTATAATTTCTTCCTTTTTATTTCAGTGAAAACATTTTAGCTTTATCACACATAATGTGTTTCTCCAGAGGTCTGTCAGTGTACGTACGCTGTGTGGTGATGCCCTTATGGCTCCATGGGGGGTCCAGAGAGGAGCGTATGGGGACAAGTCAGTGGGCCTCAGTCACAGCACTTGTGTCTCTGGGGTTAGATTAAGCTTAATTAACTAAACCATCCAGCACGCTTGGATGAATGGATACAAGTCAAGGGCAGAGCAATTGCGGGTGTGCTCACACTTTCTCTGGCAGCCGGCTTTGTGCTGAAAATATATATGTGTGGTGGGTTTGTGGAGGAGCAAAGGAAAATTGATACTCCGGCTGTACAAAATCATGTTGTTTAATAATGTGGCTTATTTAACCTTTAATACTATTGACTTTTAAGTGAAATAGACGGAAACCCTCCATGCAAGATGAGATGCATCATCCACTTTCTGGTTCCTGATGATACAGCAGTTGTGTTTTTAATTATAGGAACAAACTGAACTTTTTGTGCAGTTTCATAATAGCATAACATCCTGGAGAAAAAAAGAATAATATACAGTATAACAGATCCCATTTCTTATCTTTGAGTCAGAGCATTCTTTTGTCCTGAATCATTTTCTCTGCAAATGATGTTGTTGTTCAATCCTGCTTTTAGCCATGAGCCAAACAGCTGTTGTTGTTTTCTTATGTAGTTGGTGCTACCAGCCTTCCCTGGCCTTAACATTCCTTATATTTTTGTCTTTTCTCGCAGGCAACTCGCCTTTCTCTTTCACATCATGAGCTCCCCTTTAATTTCTGTTATCTATAACGATAATTGCTCCTACCATATGCGAATTTAATTGATGCCTTTCATATGTGTAAATGCGTGTGCACTCTGTACATGCTGCTAATAAAGTCTTATTGCTTGTTAATCTGGACTGTCAGGAAAATGCATGCAAATCGATTAAGTGTGTCAGCCTTATCAGTCTAAACAACTGTTTTGGTGAACAAATATGGATGACTTAATCCTCATATGGTGCACACTGACATGTATGACATTTCACTAATGCAAATAATCCTGATCTACTGATCAACTTTGTCATGAAGAGAATAAAAAAGTAAAAATTCATTATTTAGTAGACCCTTAAAAACCCATAAATGCAAACATAATCCTACCTACTTAATCATTAAGTTCAGGGTGTTATCATTTAAAATCTTTTCATTAAAACAACAACATTTGGGGAGTTTCATGCTGCATCCTGGTCTGTGCATTTTTTACTGCAATGCTGCAGTTTTCCACCAGAGGGGATCTGGTATTGAATTATTACAGCTTTAGCACAACACAATCACTGGCCCGAGTCATTTATTTTAATACAATGCACTTTCTTTGTCAGATACACACACAAACATTCACACACACGCTTTCAGAAGCTGGCAGAAAGTTATTGCTCCATATATGTACAGCTCCTCTGCTGTGATTTTCATGTTTAGTTCGTTGTCTGACCAACTTATTGGTCTCCTGGTGTGTTTTTAGACATAAACTATAAAGAACAACTGCAGCCTGTCTCTTATCATCAGATTTCTATATTTTAGGGTCATCCTCCTCTCTTTACCTGCTGTTGTCAGATAGAAAAACATAGTGATTAACCACCATGGAGACTTAATTAACAAATCAAACATCTGGATATTCGGACTAAGCCTTGCTGCCTCTGTTAAAACTGGCCATTTCATGTATCAAACAGATTGGCCTGATGTTTCTCTCAAAAATTTCCCATCTGTCTTGTTTTTGCCCAAACTTCATTTAGGTTCTCTCACTTTGTAACTTTTGTATTATACTTTAAAAAGTAAAAAGTATGATTTATTTTTGTAATTTATGTTGGACTGCATTTCTGGATTAGAAAACTACTGGAAGTCTTAGAAAACTGAAGGACTGTTGATGTGAGCCAAGACTTGTACAATGTAATGTGATTGTCATGGCCTTGTAGTTTTTAATCAATCACCACCATAAAACAGGCGTGATTGTGCAATTGACTGTGTGTGTGTGTGTGTGTGTCTGTGTGTGTAATGGTGTGTTATTTACTTTGTCTTTTATCAAAACATCTGATGAACCACAGGATGGATTTTAATAAAAATCTCAGAAAGTAATCATACATCCAGGGATGGTTGGTATAAAGCATCACTTGACCTTTTTGTTTAAAGCCCAAGCATGCAAGGCAACAGGCGATATGTATTCCTTCAAGAAGTGCTAGTTTCACTATGATATGTTTTTGTGTGTGTGTTAGATTCTTAGTTTTTGTGTTTCAGCCGACTCCATTTTTTGTCTTGTTTTGTGAAGTAGCAAATTTGTGTTTTATTCCTTCTTCCTGTCTAATTACCACACAGATACATCTTTAGTCATTTACTCTGTTAGTATTTCTCTGAGCATTTTACCTCACTTGTCTTTCTTTGGAGTCTGATTCTGCATTTAGGTCCTTAACTCTCCACCCTATGATAAAATGATTGACCTACAATGGACATCATAGGCCTCTTCAAGACCCTTTTCAGTCAGCAGGATTCACAGACAGACCTATTCAATATTTGGGACAAAGTGACTCTTCTGATTTCTAAAGTTGCTACTTTAAGAAAAAACTGAATACCAGATCTTTTTTTTACCAATGCTGCCCAAGCCCAGACTTTTAGTAGTGCCTGCATTTCATAAACTATTAGTTGACGCCACAACATTTAAACAATAAATCATAAAAAGAGTAACGGCCCTTCTCTGATGACTGCAGCTGCTTTTGGTGGATCTACCAGTCAGTCATCAGTCTGTTGCAGGAGCCATTGCCATGCTGAAATGTGCTCTGTTTTTTATGCTGCCTGATTCAAATTATTTATCATCCTAATAAGATACGTTTATAGGAGGGATCCCTGCATCCTGGAACATCCCTGCTCTTCTCAGTTTTCCAAGGTACTTTATTGCTGGCTTGGACTCTGTTTTACTAGACTGAGATCATATTCAATGCTCCCCAAACTGCTTTGTCTCACCCTAAGCTATGGCCACAGAGGTTCCTGCCCTGCAGCACACCATAATGTGAACCCATCACACAGTCTAGACATCTGTAGGTGGCCCTCAGCACTGTTCCACAGGTGGGCTGTGACTCTGCCAGCTAGGTACATCCCAATGAGTCTAACAACATCAACCTCTGTTGATGCTGATCATCAAGTAGTGAGAGATGTAGATGGTTGAAATGCTGGATAAATGATTTTTGTTGATGGTTTTCAACAAAAGCTTGATGTTCTGCCTTCATGTAGCTGCAGAATTGTTCTGTAGGACAATATGTCCAAGTGGTCTCAATGACATACCTAAAGAGGTTAACCTGAAGCTTCTGTAGCTTCTTTTGTGCTCTAAAGCAAACATTTTTGGTACCACAAACACTGTTTCTCATTCATGCTGAGTCTTGAGAAATTCAAAGTGCTGATTTCCCAGTGTTTTGCTGTTGATATGGAGTCGACTGTGGATGTGCTCTACAAATACCCTTGATCATCTCCTCTGTCTTGGTGATGTTTAATTTTATGTTAAGCTTCTCACACTTTGCTGCCAGTTTTTGCACCTCACTCCCATATGCAGACTCATCACTGCTGATGAGGAGGCCAAGCGCTGCAAATTTAATGATGGTGTTGGAAGGCTATGACGGGGGAGCACTCATGTGTGAAAAGGGTGTACAAAAGAGAACTGAGCGCACAACCTTGGGTGGTACCTGCATTTAAAGCCAGGGTGGATGAAAAATGGTGGAGTTCGGATTTCAGCTGAACATGTAAAGATGTAAAAATCAATTTGTATGCGAAGCCTGTTTGTAAACTATTGATAAGAAGTTTAAATCATTTTAAAAAATGTCTCCTATTTTGTTTGTGGTATCATTTTCTGTGCAAACAGTATAACAAAGCATTTGATTTGCATTGTAAAAAAATAAACTAAGTATTTTGAAATACATACCCTAGTAACATTAAATAAAATGGGACTTATAAACAAGATATGGTGCCCCAATGCTTTTTTAGAAGTACAGTGTTTGCTCATTTATGTTTTTGTAACACATTTAAACAGGTTTCAAATGTTTGCTTTAAGTTACTGAATTTGAGTCATTCCTTGTTAGATTTCCTTGTGTGTTGAAGAATATTGTCCTCTGAAAGATTATCCATTTTTTCAGCTTTATCTTTTAGGTAGGGAATAGATTGTATCTTCAGGCACCCACTGCACAGGTTTACATGCACATTATTGGCTTGTTTGTGATTCCATTTTTCAAATTCTTTAGTTATATTTCACACATGTAAAGATTTTGCATCGTTTACACACTTTAAAATCTCAGCCTTGATAAGCTACCTAGAGAAACCAGAATGCTGTAGGTTTATTATGCTTTCATTAGTTTAGCTTGAATAGGTAGAGCAAATAGCTTTAGTTCCTGTCCTGTAGATCCAGCTGGACCATATTTTAATACATGTCTATGGCACAGACTTTCAAGACCTGCTTCAAACTTTTCTACTTTATAAAGGTGATACTTAGGCTAACTAAATCTTTGTTCCATTTTCCCTGCATCTATTACACTGACTCCTAACACTTTGATACGTTGCATCATCTTATTTTTTGTGCAGCGATTAATATGCTCTTTAAAAAGTTCTCATGTTTTTGCAAACTTTAAAGGTACTTTATTATTATTATTTTTTACTTCTTACATCTGGGTTCAGTAAAGGACAGCTGAGTTGAGGTGAGTTTTAGCATGTAAACACCTTTTTGGTGTTTCTAAACTTTCTGTTGAAGGGTCAGTGGCTGAGTTTGATATTATGATAGTTCGTCCATCACAAACTGAAAGGATCATCAGTCCTGTCTTGAACAGGCAGTGTGACAAAAGCTTTTGATATGTCTGTCTGACAGTTTTTTTTTGAAAGGCTTTATTTTTTGTTACAATTTCCTTCTACTGTTTCTGAACAGCAAAAAAAAAAAAAAAAGTCATACTGTGTAATTTAAAAATGTGCAAACTCTGACTGCGTCTCTATTTGACACTAACAGGTTCCTGCAGATTTTACTAAGAAATTATAGAGACGTCTTTTTGCATCGAATAGTTTCTACTTTGGTTATATTTGATTGGCTGGCAAACTCTGAAGAAGATGACAGTAATTTGAAATCCATCCGACTTACAGCAGACTTCTTTCTTTAGGAGAATCTCTATGTTATTTTAAATATATATCTACATGATCTTTATTGAATTCTTTGCCAGATTGACACATTCATCATCTGTTCGCTGAATGCCACAGATGTTCAACATGCTTCAATAAAATGAAAACAGCTTTCTCAAGATGTCAAAAGTTCAATATATTTCAGACACTTGGGACGGTTCTGATTTTTGATACCCTAACTAGAAGTCTGATTCAAATTTTTTTGGATACAACAGTGTGAAATGTGTGCAAACTTCTTTTCATTTGACTATTTTTCTTCTTTTTTTTTGAGTGATTAAAAATAAACGTATAATGCACAACATAAACCACGGTATCAGGAGAAACAAGTTTGTTTTTATGTTGAACAAGTCACCAATTTTCATTTTGCTTTATTTTAACAACAACAACAAAAACAGTATAAATTGAAATACATCTGAACTGTTTGCAGCTGAAAATAAAGAGATGATTTATATTCCACAAAAATACTTCAAGTCAGATCTTCATGTATACATTACATTTAATTTAAACATCTAAGAATCTTAAATATTTAGAAGATATTGAATGTGCGACAAAATAATGTAGCATTCAGAATTTCAAATTTTATCAATAAATCAGCTCTATTGTGAAGACTAGTATTTGATGTTTTGTATCTTCATGCAAAAACAGAAAAACAACAGATAGATATAATATTAGCAAAAACAAAACATTGATTGAAGTTGGGGCATATTTACTACATCAAACCACATTTTTTGTCTGCATTTTAATATACGTGGTACCTGTGACATACCTCTTCATTCAAAGTGCCAATTATTTACAAAGAATTAAAAACATTTTCATCTTCTATGGTTCCAATGAGAGCTGGACCTCAGGACCTGGCACAGACTCCTAAAAGCTCTACCCACCGAGCTAATATCCTACAGACCCTGCTTTTTGGCTTGTCCTTCCTTATCCTCAGGCTGCACCAGCTGCTGTCTACCTCCGACCTCACTCCACGCCTCTTAATACGTCTTCCTCCACTCGCCTTGTCAATCCTCTTCCTCATTTGTAGGTGTTCAATCTCCCTCTTTAGTCGCAACTTTCCAAAAGGTGAGCAGAAGTGATTTTCAATAGCGCCGTGCATGACTAATGGTGGAAACATGTTAAAATCATTGCAGAAATGTCCTTGGGAAGACAAATGAATTTTCAGCAGAATAATTAACTTAATTAACAAATTTGCATGCATATTCATCAGGGCCATTGAAGTCTTTCCAGCTCAGCTTGATGAACGTTGCTGTGTAATAACCAGCTCATTTACATTCTGCCATCCACTGCCATTTGTGTGGATTACTGAGAAAAGGCAAAGTGTGTGTGTGAGTGTGTGTGTGTGTGTGTGTGTGTGTGCCGAAGCTGCTAGGGCTGCAATATATATATGCACACACTTTCTTCTTTCCTTTATTATGTCTCAAAAAAAGTTTAATGGATGTTTTTGACATACAGTTTTGTCGGACACACGCTTGTCTGTTGGGCCTTACATGCAAAACCAAAGTTCATACACACACATATTGATACACACATACCTTGCAGGAATGCAACTGATACAGGCCTGAATTTATGTGCAAGTGCGCGCTCTACACCCATATCTCTTTGCATCTCCCCCTCCTCCTACTTCACCCCCTTCTCTCTGGTGGGCAGTTCTTGGCACCAATCCCGAGTCGTAAACCCTCCTGGGCTGCCAGACTGTGTGCTGTTAAAAAACGCGAGACCCTCCGTACCCCCTCCCCATCTCTGCAGGGCAATCTTTAAAGGCAGCAAGGTGTGACGGCACAGACTGGCAGCTTGGCAGCGATGCCCGAGGATACCAACGCTCCGTCAGCCATGAACAGGCACCATCACATGGGCTCGCCTAACTAATATGCTCACCGTACATGTGCCTTTCTCATGCCTCATCTGGGCCAGCCAGAGACAAAGGAATTCATTAAGAAATTTCACATGGAGTTGTTTTGTGATTTTGTTGTGATACAGTTAATTGGGAATTTCACACAAGCTAAGGTAACTGAGGGAGAGATTATCCAAATGAGTTTAGAAAAGTTAATTACACTCACTTTGCCAGTGTGTGTATGTGTGTGTGCCCTTGATCTAGCAGGACAGGGAACAACAGGAAAATTGGATTCACTAGTGCACTTTTTTTAACATTGTATTTCTCATTGATGTAACTGAAAGACACGTCCTGTTGTTACTCACCAAGCCCTCAATAATTGCATCAGTGGTATTATCTACGCTGTCCTGGAGGAGCAAATCACTAACTACACAGAACTACAGATATGCAAATATCTAAAAAAGAGAAAAGGAATCAATGAAACTAAATACATTAAATAAATTCAAACACACTCACAGACCAAAAAAAAAACAAAACACAAAAATGAAAACACATTTCATAAAACAAAAAACCCAATAACATATTTTCACAAGCATAATAAAACCCCCAAAACGCAACACTTTACCAAAAAAAAAAATCCTTATAAAACTAAAGTAAAAACAAAAAATCTTATCATGTCTTTGCTACGCTTAGCAGCTCTTTACTCAACTGCACTTTCTAAACTGAACAAGGCTGAAAAATCATTTCCAGCCTTTTTTAAATAGGTTATTTAATTTTTTTTAATTAATTGATTAGTTTTATGTTGTTTCTATTGCTACAGATTTTTTATTTTTACACAAATACTTTTTTTTCCTTCTAATTATTTTTCAGTTGTGTTTATGGCATTCTTGTTGGAAAGTAAAGTCGTTGTCAAAAGATCACAGCCAACCAATGAACCAGTCACACTGATATTGTACATGCTGGGGACAGGGATGGTACAAAGGATCTGGCAGAGAGCCGTGAGAAGCCAAGGAGAATAAACTCTGCCCATAGTGATGAAAAAAGTCCAAGTAGAAGAACTATTAAGCTATTAGTTTACATCTCTGGTACACAAGTCAACTGGAAGTGATAACCAACAGAATAGGAGGAGCAAGTCTCTTTCATGGAGGACATCTGCCAACAGGAAACAACATTACCTTGAAATGGTGTACAGTCTATTTTTAGAGTCTGTAATCATTTGAATAAATGAAACCAAAAAATAACTGTGCAAGTGATGAGATAACTGCTGGTTAATGTGCAGCCTGCAGGTTCTGTAAGTCTTTTCATTCATTTGAGACCTCATTGTTTCATGGCAACAATCCAGTCATGTTGTGTTTGTATTAATATGATCATGATGATCAAATGTTACTGCTGGATTTGAGCAAAGTATCGAGTGTACACTGTTTAAATGTCTGTAACAGTGTGCAGACATATTTGGCACACAGCTGGAATGAGCTGGTCTGGACCCAGGGGTTAACAGGAAAGGAAGGCAACGGGGCAATAAAACAACCTCAGTTGGTCTCGCAACAGGTCTCAGAATGACACTCTCAGTGGTTTGGTGGCATGTTAGACTAATAAATGTCATCCATCCTTCTTAAGCTACATGAACAAATACAAAACAGTTACTACTAAGCTTGTTGATGATAAATAATGAAGTACTCGCACACTGTGCTCAATAAGTTATTGTAATCATTGATGTTTACAGTGTTACTGCTTTTGTGATTGGCTCTGGCTCTCCACCTCTGGACTAAAGGTCCAACAGAAGGTGCTAACCATGATAAAAAAAACAGGATTTTTGTTGTTGTAAAAATTAAATGCCCAAAGCAACAACCCAAGAGTCGCAACTTAGAAATTAAACAAAAAATTGAATTGTCTCTCATATTGATGCATGCAGTATATTTGCAGGAAACAATGCATATTTGCATGAATCATTTCAGAATGTATCACAACAAATTAAAAAGCATATTATAATTTCAAAAGCACAAAACTCAATCAAACACATTCATTCACAGAAATAACTTCTTAAACCACATGTTGACAAGAGTCTAAATAATTAACCATCCAACCCAATGTTAAAAAATAGTGCAGCAATTTACATTGGAATACTGTTTCTTTTCATTTATGTTGTTATGTTTTTGTCTCTGTTTTGTTTTAGATTGTTTTACATTTAAAACTGGACACAATTCTCCCACGACTATAAAAAAAGAATGTAAAGCAAAGGGCTTAGCAGCTGTCACACAATAAATATGTTCCTCTGCACCAAAATAGTAGTTATCACATTCGAAAAAACGAAAAGCACGATCACCTGACATGTAAAAAACTTGTGATATTCAACATACTTTGGCTCTACGATGATTTCTCCTACGCTTTTTTTTTTTTTTGCAGACATATGTGTGACACTTGAAGCTGTTATAATAGCTGGAAGTGTGAAGGAGAGTGGTTGCAATAATATTCTGCACTTGAGAGTTGTGACAAGAAAATTGTTTTCAGATACAGAGCTGGCATTTCCAAATCCTGTCTGACACAACACGTTTTGTCTTCCATCCTGTAAGCAGTGAAGCCAAGTTTGTCAGTGAACTTCTCCAGGAGTGGGTTCACAGAACAAATCATACAACCAAACAGGCGTAATAAAACCTGTTGCATTTTAATTGTATGTTTTACTCATAAAACACATTTATTGTGCTGTCTGACCCCTTTTGTTTTGAAGTTTCACTGAAGCAAGACGCTTCCAAAACACAAACGGACCATTAAACCGACCTTCAAACTGGGCTCCATGAAAATCAGATGGCTGTATCACACTGATGGGGGATTTTACACAACCACTGCCCGTTTCCCTTCAGCGAGAATATGAAAAATACACATCACATGCTTGTTTTCATTATCTTCTGTTTTGAACTTGAGAACTCTCACAACACAAGTGAATAAAGCTCTGAAAGCTCCGAGCACATAGCATGAAAGGAGAGATTTGCTTGAATGGAAATAGCAGATTCTTGCCTGCAGACTGAGAGTGCTGGCATGCTAAAGTTATTGTTGCTTTTTGATTGTAGCTTCTGTGTTTTATTGTTAGAACTTGTTATCTGATGTGTGTTTCGGCTAAACTCATGAATGCAGGCACAAATGAAGATTAAACGACACCTAGATTTGCAACAAAGAGATGTGAATCCTCTCTCCTCAGTCATTTTTAACAGCATCAACAGAAGCTCCACATTAGCTTGGAAACTTGTGCAGAAAATAAAATCTTGTAACTTCTTTGTAACCCTTCTTTTGAGGTAGAGAAGGGCTGCATTTGACGACGGAGCTGTTTGATGGTGCAATTGATGGGAAAGTTCTGAAGAAAGTCCTGAAGCCTCAGAGGAATTTGATTACCTCCATCCATTATCTGCACAGTGAGCAATCGCGAGGCTCACCATCTGTCATCCGTTTCATTTGCATCGTCAACACCTGCCCTGCCTGTTTATGCCTTCACATTTTTTATAAGCTGCCTTTCATGGCGGGGAAAAATGTTGACTTTTCCTTCTAAATGCATTAATTCCACAAGTTCAAAGAACATATTGAGAGTGAACAACTTTAAGTTTATGTTTATTAGAATTTAGAAAGTCTTCTTTTTATCACTGAAAATTAAAAAAAGTACATTATAGCTTCTTTTCATGTCTTCCAAACAATAAAAGCCAGATAGATAGATAGATAGATAGATAGATAGATAGATAGATAGATAGATAGATAGATAGATAGATAGATAGATAGATAGATAGATAGTCAGTCTTTTTTCCTCCTGTTTATTAGTCACACATTGTGCAGCACACGCTCCCTTCTCTCTCCCTCCTTCCCTTCCTCCCAGCCTCCTCAGTCCTCCCCCATCCATCCACCCCGTCTCCCATATCCCCAGGTGGTGCCGACGGCTGCGGGGCCCATTAGCGACAGAATTCCTGCCTCCAGCAGGCCATGCGTGTCCCGAGTGACACATTTTTGGACCGGCACCAAGAATCCAACCCTCCGCAGACAGCTCACTTCCCTCTGCAGTCACCACAGCATGTGTGTGTGTGTGTGTGTGTGTGTGTGTGTGTGTGTGTAGAAATGAGAGAGAGGCCTTGCTAGCACAGCATGAGTCCCACAGGAAATGCTTGAAAGGCAGTATGGGACAGATTGGTGAAGGCACAGAATGGACCAGAATACTAAAAAGAAACTGAAAGATACTCCACAGCAGCGAGAACATACATCGATGCAATCGTTTTCCTGCCAGGTTGGGACATTTGTTATAGTCATAACCTGCACAACTATCCCACCCACCACCATCATGTAAATCCCTCAGAACTATTCTCTTTCATTATAAAGATTTAATTGGATTTTGCTGATGCACATTGTTGTTTGTTGATGCTCTTTGCCAGCTGATGCGTGTGTACCAAGTTTTATTTTGCAAACATGTCCTGTTCAGGGAAGAGAACTACTTGAGGATGAGAGTTTTATTAATTTTACATCCATCACAGACAGGGAGAGGTGTCACTGCAGCGATAACCTCATCTGAGATGATCTACATGTGAAAAATTTTATGCTTGATCAAGAGTCTTATCAATCGTGTGGACAAGTGATTATGAAACAATACTTCATGAGTTAAGAGAAAAAAGTAAGTCCTTTATACTATACGTGTTATGAATGGTTTCTTTCTTCATACTAATAGATAGTTAATTATGTACCTAATGACTCCTCACAAAGCACTATATAATTAGTCTAGATGAGCCAAGAAAGTTCCTACTTGTTCTTACATGTTTAATGTAGGTGATTTCTCATTTCCAAATGAGAATGTGGAGGATAGTGGTCCAACACTCCATCCATCTATCTATCTATATATCTATCTATCTATCTATCTATCTATCTATCTATCTATCTATCTATTTATCTATCTATCTATCTATCTATATATCTATCTATCTATCTATCTATCTATCTATCTATCTATCTATCTATCTATCTATCTATCTATCTATCTATCTATCTATCTATCTATCTATCTGTCCTTTTTCTCTGGTGTTTACCCCTCTTGCTGAAATCATGTATATTTTCTCTAAATCTAAATCTAATTTAACATGCAGTTAGTTTTACTAACTTTAAGGCACTTTTAAGTTTGACATTTTAGCTGTCTGCTGCCAAAGAAAAAATGCAAGTATCAGATTATTATTAGGACTCAGCCTTAAATGACCCAGGGACAAAAAAACTTACTTAAAATACTTTTTTTTTAACAATCTGGGGTGGACAGATTCTGCAGCTTGGATCGGTCTCATTTTTGGGATGTTCTGCTTGACATTTCTTTTGTAACTAATTGATGAAAATCAACAGGAGGTGACAACATGGCTTCAGCCTTTTGTTTTATTTCTAAAAACCATCTTTCTTCTATTATCTGGGCAAGGTTTGGATTTAAAATACATACCTGAAGAAAATGCAAACCAAACAGCCAAGAAATAAGCTCATTTAGAGGTGGAGTCCTATAAACATAATAAAGTTATATGTAAAATGGAGATAGATTTGCAGGAGACTGGGTTGCTCCTGTTGTAGCAGATGGATGGACTCATGCTGGGTCAATACTGGACACTGGGCACCACTTTGAATCAGCAGGGTGGAGGAGGAACACTGGTATGGGCTGCTTTCAAAATAACTTAGCTACTGGGAGCTTTAAGAGTTCATAATAAACTGAAAATAGACTCTGAAAAATGTTGCCAGTTTGTGGGAAATTGAAGAAAAATGTTTAAAGCACAAGCACTTGCATTCAATACTCCACAAGCAAAAACTTCAAATTGTCATGATTTGGTGAAAAGACCCAAGAGTGTCAGGCACGGAGCACAGTGGGGAAGGAGGCGAACCCAGAATGCAGCCTTATCTTGAAACTAATTTATTAATTAAAATAAACGAAATCAAAAGGCCGTCGTGGCAGCAAAAACACTAACATTACAAAAGGGCTGTCGTGGCAGCAAAATCAAAAACTAAGTTCAAACATAAAGTGACAAGGCGTGGAGCATAAACATATAGCAGGAAAACAAGAGCAGAGAACAATGATCCAGCAGTGTGTGGGAGAAATGACTGGGTTTTTAAATCGGAGGTGATTGGAAAGTGGGCACAGGTGAAGCAATTAACAAGATTTGAGACAGGTGTAGATAGGCGTGGCAGGAAGGCAAACGAGTGACTGGGGAGGAGTGAATAGTGACAGCAAACACAAACAGGAAAAACTAAACTGAAACAACAACTCAAAACAGAAACAAGATAATAACCAAAACAACAAACCGAAACACAAAAAAACAAATCCTCACAAAGAGCAGGCATGCAGAAACCAAGTTACAGATCCAAAGGTTTTATCAGCTCAATTAAGGGAAACTAAGGTTCCAGAGTCAAAAAGTTATTTACAGCCAATCAGACAAGTAGCTGAAATAAAACAGAGGACTGAGCAGTAAACAGAAAATCTTAAAATTAAACTAGAAAAGAGGGACATTACACAACAGAGAGCAAATAAAAAAATGTCCATCTATTCATTCATCAATTCATTCATCCATTCATTTTAATTTTACTCAATTTCTATGCAGGGTCATGTGAGAGTTGGTGCCTATCTCCAGTGATCATTTGGTCAATAGAGGGTTACATCCTGGACAGGACTGCATACAGAGAGACATTGATTCATGCTGTCACTTGATCCTATTGACAGTTTGAAGCTATCAGTTAACCTAACAAGCATGTTTTTGTCTGCAAGAAGAAACCAAAGTACATTCTGAGACTTTCATTACAATCCATCCACTGGTTCATGAAATATATTTTGCTATTGCTACAGATAAACAAGCACACACACACACAAATGAGCAAAAACATTATCATGGCTTTACCCTTTGTAGTGGATGTTAAAAAAATGAGAACCTAGTTTTTCAAAGTAAAACAGAAAATTATGAAAAAAATATGAAACTCTTCCCAACCTGGAGAAGTAAACCAACAAGAGAAAATAACATACAACTCAAATCATGAACACATAAGCAAAAACCAAAATACTAAACAAAACTAAGACCAGAACCATTTACCGTAACCCAGATATAAAAAAACATAACCTCGTTCCTTCTTTCCTCGCCTGTCTTACACCAAATAAGGAACCTGTGGATTCCTCCAAGTCATATTTATAGTGAGAAGAAGAAACTGTCCATGTTTGAACAACATATGGAGGCTTTGGTCTTTCATTCAAAGAACACGAACTGTGAGAAAATCAACAAAGACTGTGGAAGAAAGTTTCCTGACAGTTAAATAAAGGATGTGGATGCATTGCTGACATTTTTTTGAAAGACCAAAAATGTGAAACAAATATTGTTCTCAATTCAAATAATAATAAAAACAGATCAATGAAAATATAATAAAAAAAGAAAAAAAAAACTTGTAGTTTTGTTGTGGTATAATTGTGAAAATCTTAAAAGTTAAAGTTTATTTAGGAAAAGTGCTGTGCGTTATGTGTAAGTTTCAGATGTGATCTTTAGAAACATTTTGGATTGAGTAGCATGCTATGTAGAAAAAAAACTGTTTCTACTACACCCTTTGTTTATTCCACGTAAGGGGTTGATCCAATTTGTGATTTTTTCCAAGTTATCTAGCTATCTGACATCACACTGCAGTTATTATTACCAGATGCTCACATTCACAGTTGAGGGACTCAAAACCACTTCACCCAGCAGCACCCGTGTCTCTCTCTCTCTGCCCTGAAATAGGGTGTTGCTGGGGTGTCAGAGGATCACACCCCTGTATGTTTCCCACCTGCTCCAGAACCCACCCTATACTCCCTTGTATTGTAGCCGCACACTCTCAACACACGCCTGCAGACACCCAGTTAAAGTGCCCCCAGACAAAGAGCACAAAGCACAAAGGTGATGTAGTGACAGATGCTCCTGTCACATGCTTAGCATATCTCCACCTCCAGAATAGTGAAACTGCAAGAGTCAGTCTGCCTCTTTCGCTCCCTGGAAATCACCGGTGCTACTCCTCAGAACTCCTGCGCTTTCGCTGTCTCTTAAATGACAACCCTTCACCCAATATTTATCCAATCTGACCAAATAGTATAATTACTGTTTTGGCTTTCCTCTGCTCTCCCCTTCAGGCCAATATATCCCCTACATCCCCCCACCCCGCCTAACCTTTCAGTGCCAAGTTCACAGATAGAGAGAAAGTACTTCCTGTGAGAGGCTGGGCCGGCTGCCAGAGAGACTGATCCACCAATCTGACACGTTAATGAGATCCTGGCCTGTAGTACCGGAGTGTCAGGCCTCCTCTGCTGCAGCACCATCCCTGCCGCGACCTGCAGCACACACACACACACACACATCTCTGCTCTTAGCCTATGTATAAATTTTTCTCACATGCACCCACACGCACTGAAATATAAGCACAAATGAATCCGAGTCCCCCCCACCACCACCACCACCACCAGCACCAGCAACACCACCACACGCACTCTTTTAGAGGGGGGTTCAGCTCCTTAAATCTGTCTAATTAAAACACCAAATCCCTCTACTCCCCTCACCCACCAACCCAATCCTCACTTCTCACCCCCCTCATCCCTCCTCTCGCCTCACCCTCTTCTTCTCCACACAAACAGAAACACACACACGCACTCGCACCCAACCCCCCCC
>NC_051449.1:7495100-7535336 GCF_001649575.2 Kryptolebias marmoratus | reverse complement strand
TTTTTTTTTTTTTTTTTTGCTGGTGCAGGAAAGTGATACTGTTTGCAATGAATGACTTATAAATGTTTTTGTTTTAAATTGTGTATTTCTATGAACATGTAAATACATGGATTTGTGTTGTACTTTCTGTTTTAGAAGAATGCTTTAACGTTTGTTGTCATTTTACATCACTTTTGCACTTTGGAAATATTTTTACATGCTATTTATTATATATATATATACATATATATGTATATATATCCCATTTCTGTCCTTAACCTCCCACACAGACTCCGGCCATATGCTCCCTATTTTTCTCTCTCTCTCCCTCTGTCGCACCGAGCTTAATGAGCTGCATGAATGTAGGGGTGCGTGTACACGTTTGACCCCGTGCTAAACTGCAGCGTGCCGCCCTGTGAACTCTGTGGGCGTGAAGCACCCTCCTTCCTCCACTCCTCTGCACCCTCATCCCCAAAGCCTCTAAGTGATGCCTCAAAAGGAATTTGAAGATGCTTCTCCTGCAACCACACACGTTAATTCACAAACACACACACACACACAAGGTGAAACTGTGCGTGGTCTTGGTGATCTATAGTGAAATGGGCCTCAAGAGACACTTTTAAAGGCCCCAGAAGGACCTCCAGTAACCCTGACAAAAGGAAAACAGATAAGCAAGGAAATAAAGACATAATTTGGCATAATTGCATGGCATAATTTTTCTCTGCAAAAATGTAGAATTATGATTATTAACAACAAGTCTAATGCCACTCTAGTTGACCTATCAACACCAAGTGGAGCGAAAGGACAAAAAGTTGCTCAGACGTAAGAGTTTTGAGCAAACTGTTGCACATGTGACGTTTATTTACACAAACTACAGATTTACCAGGCCTTTTTGAAACTGTATTTTGACACATTTCTTCTCAGACTTGATGGGCTGGGTTCCTATTAGCTGCTTGGAAATAGATGGTCAGGGTTAATGGGAGCTGATGTCAGCTCTTCAAGGTTTTGAAAGTGTAACTTCTCTTTAATTTAATTTTCAGCAGAATCCTGACACAAGTCTGATCACAAGGCTTAAAGCTCCAAGATTAGCTGGCAGGATGTCTCTTCTGGCTCGGTTTGTTGTTTTTAGCAACTTAATGACCTTGTGCAATGAATGTGAACACAGCTTATAAATGTAGCTGCTGTTATTAACTGTTGATGGTCCAGCACAGGAAAAAAAACAGCATTTTTACAGTGGAAATTACTTAAAGATTACAGGGATTTATACAGATTTAAAAAGTGTCACGTTTTGTTTTGATTTTTTTTCTTTGTTTACTGGCCATAAAATCTCAATAATTGATTTATTCAGTGAGCTCATCCTGCTTTAGTCATCATATTTATCCTTTCAAAACAGACAGAAAAGCTGCGAACAGGCTGATATATTCCGACAAAAATATTATTTAAATAAAATAAAGCACCTCACGGGTATTTCCAATAGAAAGGAAAACTGTTGATCGTGTTTTTGTTCTTGAGGAGATGGCTTGTCGTTTAGTAATGTTGCCTCAGGGGATCATCGACTCCACTTCTCTCCAAACTGGGAGGATCAACTGCCTGCGCTGTCTGGATGACATCCAACACCTCCTGCGCGTTTCTGACACAAATCAGCCATCTGATCAGCTGGAAGGTAGTCAAAATACTGTATTTTTTTTCATCTTATAAAAGAAAACGTCGACTTTAACTTTTTATATTAAAACGTGAGTTACAGGAAACATATTATGTTTTAATGAAAGACATTTGAAATCGACATCTGGTGGTAGTTTTTTAAAAATCAGAAGGCGCATCTTGTTGCTTCCCCTCACAGGCCTGCAGTGAGCTGCCACATCCCTCAGAGGTTATGCACGATTACTTCATCCATTTTCGGGCAAAAAGAGATAAATAAATAAATAAAAATAACGCCTGCGGCGGTTTTATCTCGATTTCTTCTCTCACTATTGTTGTTATTATTTTTT
The DNA here is from genome assembly GCF_001649575.2 of Kryptolebias marmoratus. Lineage (NCBI taxonomy): Eukaryota > Metazoa > Chordata > Actinopteri > Cyprinodontiformes > Rivulidae > Kryptolebias > Kryptolebias marmoratus. Next base: position 7,533,369 of record NC_051449.1, on the reverse strand, counting down.
TCTTCTTCTTCTTAATTGCCATCTGCTGTCGATCATTGCCACAGAAAGCTGAGAAGATGGGCCACAACATAAAGCCTCCCACAGCCTCTTCTCCTTCCTCTTCGTCGTCTCTTTATTTTGAGTTTTATTGCGACAAAACACATCACAAGACATGAACACATTACTTCACGAATATTTCGATCCATAACGGGTTTTCAGAAGTGCGCGTGAGTGTGTGTGCGTGTGCGTGTGTGTGTGTGTGTTTCAAACGAGCAAAAGCGGAGGTGAATTATAAAAGATGTCCTCCAACAACCGGTTCAAATAATAAATATTGATATTAATCATAAACAGGATTCAGGAGCACAGTCAGCAACATTGTGCAGAAATACATGAAGTGCGTCGCAGCAGCATAAAAAAAGAAGTTCACACCAAACAATCCAGAACTTTCATTTCGTTGCATATCACTTTTTTTCCTTCTATTTCTTTTAAGGCATGTGACTTTTTTTTTGTTTTGTTTGTTTCTTTGACACAAACACTTGTCCTTCCGACTTTCAGCTGTTGGTGAAATATACAACAAGGCAACAGAAAAACAAACTTTACATGTGTAGAAATTCACATAAAAGCTCACAGTCTGACTTTTTTTTTTTTGACAATATTCGTTTGTTTGTTTTTTCTATAATATGTTATTCACATTCAAATGGACCGACTTCAAAATAAATACATAAATAAATAAATACAGTTAGAATTTACATTCACCTCGTGACCGCACGATTCACTTTAAATACGTTTGACCTTTTATTCACCCCAAACTTACAGTTTTTGGGGGTGACATGATCCTCAGCTTGTCTCCAAAGTTTTCTTGTAGTCTAATTATTTCCCTACAGCACCCTTCTTTTTAAAAATATGTCTTAAATTGAGAGAAATGCCCTGTGATGAGACATTTTGTTTAATTTCTAATACGCAAAGATTGCATTTTGCTAGATTGCATAGCTCCGTTGACTTTTATTGCCACCACACTGATTCACTGAACTCCAATCAGCAAACTTCCCAGACTATAAGAAAGGTCTTTAAGTTTCTGTTTCTGCAGTTACTTATTTTACTTAATATTTATGCTAACAACCATATTTTTAAACAGTCAATTTTAGTTTAAAATCACTGCAATAAATACTGGAAATTATCTGCTCAAAATTTAGAATTTCACACCTGACCTGAGTGGATAAAATAGTAGCATCAAATTGTTTTAATAATTTAATTTTCAAAGATCTAAGACCTTTGTCAGAATAAATGTCTTAATTTTTACCAGACGTCCTTGCGCTCTTTTCTCTCTTCTTTATCAACATAAATCTGTCAGAACAGGAACTGTTTGCAATGTTATTTTTGAATTTATCAAAAAAAAAGCACTGAATGTTTAAAAATGTCTTGTTAAAATTGCCTCTTTTTTTGTTTTTTACCTGCGCATCAGCGTGTCTGAGCGCGTGCTGTTCCTCGCTCTACATCCGTGCAGAGACATTGCATGTGCAGCTCGAACTTTGCCCAGCTGACTGATTAATTGTGGAAGGAGCCATTAACTTCCCCTTGTGCTTGAAAGGACTGGCTGCGGACGTGGAGATCGTAGGGGAAACGGGCCTCTGGGGACACTCGGTACATTGAGTTCGGCGCCAGGGCCGCGCGTCCTGGCGCGCCGCAGTAGCGCATGCTATAGTGGCTGCTCTTGGCGTAATCCGGCGGCTCCTCGTGTTTGAGGGAGAAAATCCCGTTAAAGTTCATCGGGGGGCTCAGCTGGCCGTCGAAATGTGGGCTCCCGCCTTCCGGGGACGGGTTCTCGAAGTAGGGCTCATAGGAGCTGCTGTAGCCGTAGTGTCGGAACGGCTTGGTGCTGGTGTCCAAGCTGCCGCCGCTGTGGCCTGGGGGCGAGTTTATGTCCGTTCCGGTGTACGAGTACATGGTTTCGTACGGCGATCTGCCAGAAAACATCACCTCGCCGTTGTGGTCTGTGAGAAAATTTCTTGCGTTCAGCTGCAAACAGCCGGCCACTAAGTTGGTGGTCGGCTGAGATAATCCTTTGCACAAAGTCTGAACGAATGCTAAGAGGTCCGGTCTCTTCCCTGCGCTCAAGGTCTCTGACAAGGCCCAGATGTAGTTTTTAGCCAACCTGAGCGTCTCAATCTTGGACAGTTTTTGAGTTTTTGAGTAGCACGGCACAACTTTGCGCAGACTCTCCAGCGCAGCGTTCAGGCCGTGCATCCTGCTGCGCTCCCGGGCGTTGGCTTCCTGGCGCCGGAGTTTGGCCCTGTCCATCTGCTCCTTCCCGGCCTTCTTTTTCCGGGGACCTCGCTTTTTGGGAAGCCCGTTCTCGTCCTGGTCGTCCTCTCTTTCGTCCTCCTCCCTGTCGGAAATGTCGTCCTCGGCCTCCCTCATGATGTCTGGCTTGGACCTGTCTGCGTTGTGCTGTCGCTCCTGCTCTAGGCTCACAGGTAGGCTTTCGCGGGGATAATTGGCACCAAAGCGCGGCTCACACATCATATGGGGTTCCTCGAATGGCAGCGTCAACATATCTCCTGTAAAAAGCAGAGTGGAAGCATGAGAGCAAAGAACAGGCTTTTGAAGGTTGTCAGTTAATTACCTTGTGAATGAGTCTTCCCAAGAGGAAAAGTAACAAATTGGCAACCTAGGCCAAAGTGACAGCATTTACCTTTTCAAAGACACTCAGCTTCACTGTCTTTTGACATGAGAAATAATAATATAAATATGTTTGATGCTGTTTGTTGCATCATATTTGAGGAGACAAGTAAAAAGACCTTGGTTATTTGTTTGAATGCTAAAACAAAATCGTTTATCAAACAGGATATTTGGGGTATTTAAATTGCATTAAAAGGCTATTAATAGTCAAAAATACATAAGTAAAAACATCACTAACCTCTGGTCAGCGTGCACCTTGCATGGCCCCAAATATCACCCCTGAATCTCCGCTGCAGCTGCTTCTCCTTCTCCTTCTGCAAATCCTCACTGTTTTCAGGATCGAGCTGAAAGCCGCGCAGCCTCTGTTCTCCTCTCTCCCCTTCCCTCTCTCTTTGAGGAATGACACTCATGCCAACAGCGGGTACCCATGCCATCTGCCGCTGACGTCTTGTGGCAGCCGAGACCACGTGCTCAGTGTCCCGTGGGACCTCCACTCCGTACCGATCATCTGGCAGCTCCAGTAATAGGCACCAGGAGGCCCACGTTTACCGTCAAAAACACAGACCGGAGAGGGATAACAACTAATACCTGCATCTCCTGCATCTCCCCAAGTACAGAAGAACTGATGCACTTTTGTCTGGAAGAAAGGAAGGATGTGCAGGAGGCTGCAGGCTTTCTCAACAAGTAGGTGGACAGAAAGACAGCTAGGTCACAGTTTGACCAAAACCATTAAAGCAGGTTTATATTCATATGTAATATTTGCATTAGACATTTTGTTTGGGCTGCAGGTCCTGCTCTAATAGGTCACACTTAAATCCACTTTATCATCTTTGCTTAGTATGTTACAAATTCCATGCTTATAGGCTTTTTATGTCAAAAAATAAATGTGATCTGATATTTGGACTTTCAGAATCCACAGCTTTTCTCAGTTGTGAATAAATGTTTGACATATTGTGTCACCAACTTCTCGTTAAGAGCTCTTAAAATAAATTAAAAGTTAACTAAATCTTGTTCTCTGTGATCTAATCAGTCTCCTACCACATCATGTCTGATAATGATGCCATAAAATCAACATACTTGACCATTTGATGCTCATCTGTGGCATCATGAAAGTCCTACAGAGAGCATTTTTGGCCCCGATGAATTTTTCAGGACCTATGGGAGTGTCATCTTGAAAATCAAAAATATTCTCAATCAAGTTTAATAATTTTATGATTCAATTGATTTTCCGAAGACCTTTTTGTTTAGTGCTCTACAAAAGTCTTTAGCCACTTTTCATTTTTTGACATTTTTAATGCATTTTGTTCCAGTCCTTGACATTTTCAGAGGACTGTGTTGTTGTCTTTTATCCAACTTAACGCTGTCCTGTGAATTATGCAACCGTATATTGGCATCCAAACTCGACAAATTTCCAAACTGTTTTGTTTACACACAACATACTTGGTAACTTAGCCAATTTATTTTCAATTTTAGCCCACTACTTCCAGCAACTTGTCACAAAAACATACGTAATTTATTCATATTTCCTTAAAAGCATCAACAAAAATGCCACGATGGCAGTTTTACAAGCATAAAAGAGTATATTTTCACCAATAAAGTAATTTTTGTTGAATCTGCAAACTTGGCTTATTTCAACACTGTTAAACATGGCCTTAAAATAAAAGAACAAATTAAAACATGGACAAGTTGAGAACATAAGACAACATGTAAGCCCAAAAAATTATCTGCAGCAGATGGATTGATTGCCTAAGAAATGGGAAGAAATCCATCAAAGATTGACTGAGAACCTAAAAGATACACCACTTTTACATAATCCATCTTGAAGATGATACATCTGTCTTTGGAAATCACCTTGTTGAAGCAAAAATACAGGTTTTATAGGGTTGAAACTGGAAACATTAATCAGCCATAAAAAAACAAAAACAAAATGCATCTTCTCTTTAACATAGTGTGCATCCAGTTTTAGTTTCAGTTTACTTTGAGACTGTCCATATTCTGTTATCTTTTTAAAAATATGCACCTTCTAGCCGAAGTGTTAAGTGCATGAAAAAGTACCATTAGACATTGTCCTGGTAACCAACAAAATTCAGTGCATTAAAGTTACATTAAGTTTTAAGTTGCATAACTTTATAAGCTCAGGTCTTGATTTTTTTCCTAAACTTACATTCATCTATTTACTTTCCTTGCTTTTCCTTGCAGGGTCGTGAGGATCTGGGTGAGAGGCTAAGACTAAAATAAGTACATTTAAAGACAAAAAAGTAAAACGTTTTTGCATTTTGGTTTTAAACAGTGGACTCCAGGCTTTGATTCAGTGACTCTTTCTTCCCTCTCCTTTGCAGGACTGTGTTGCTTTTTCCTAGGACAGCACTTCTCATTGATACTGCCCATAATACACGTTGGAAACAGTCATAAATATACAGCCATCGCATCAACTAGAGATAACACAAGTGGGTTGAAGACCCTAATTTATAATGTTTAGGAGTTTGCAGAAATTTAAGATTTCTGCAGTTTGCCCTGCCCCATTTAGAGTCAATTTATAGGAGCAAAAGGTAAAAATTAAAAAAAATATTTAGTCTGTACACAGTCAGTAAATGTACCAAACTAAATTTCTAATTTTCTAGAGTTTTTATTGGTGTAAAAAGTCTTACATCCAACCGGATGGACCAACAGAAAGTCCAAGGTTACAAAGATCGAATGAGACAAAAAGTGTAACCAGAGATTTTGTTTGCATTTTTTGTAAAACAGATTAAGAAATTCCAGTGGATGGCTTACAAGCCGAAGAGTATTCACAGTGTTGATGCCTTACTATCATAGACATTAAGCACACCCAATGGAGAAGGCCCAATGGCTTGCTGCCAAATCCACACTGGGGCACAGCTGGCACTCGATATGGGTATATGCACTCCTCAGTTATGTGGAACACTCACACACACAGTTGCACACAGAAATGTATTTCTCTGTGAACGACCTTGTTGCAAGGAGAATCAATTAAAGCAACTTATCAATCTCTCTGTATTGGACATTAGAAGTCTTCGATCAGTATGAGTATGAGTCTGGCTGCAGAACGCAGACCGCAGAACCACCAAAGGCCCGGCAAAGCAGCGCCTTCAGCAATGACAGTGACAGCACACACACACATACGCAACGTGGCGAATGTTCCAACACCTCACCTAATGTGAGCGAGACGTTACAGCGAGCATGTGTTCACACAAATACAGGCGAGTGTGGACAATCACATACTGTATGAGCACACATACGGATGCATGAAAATGTAGAAAAAACAACATAACAAAAAAAAAAAAATAATAATACAGTCTTTTCATCACTGCCTACCCCCCTAAAATGCTTCATCTGGTCTGCTGATCGTTCTGGTCCAGTACACACACACAAACATACACACATGCACACACACACACACACTCACACACCAGCAGTAGCATCTGAAGAGTCAAACTCCCCATCTCAGACTAATCAGTTGACTGCACTAATTGCAAATGCAAATATGCAAATTTATATTAATTAATTACTCCACTAATTAGTTCTCTTGTCTTTTCAGGTAATAAATCATGGTGTGGTTGAGAGAGAAAGAGACGTGGTGGTGATCTTTTGTCTGCTTGAATCCATATCTCAGGTTTGAATCAGATCTTTTGATGGGGTTTTAAGGCAGATTTACATCAAACTGTCATCCACAGAGACTCCTTCTCTTTATATCTTTTCTTTCAGCACTTCCAGCTAAGTTAATTATTGCATTTGATATTTCACGTGTTATACTTCAAGGATGGAAGCATTGTAATTTGAGAGGTATAACAAACAGCAGAGGTTGGTAAATCAGAGAGTCTGGCTGACAGTTCTTGCCTGTCAGCTCTTTTAATTATCACATTATCAGCTTTTATAGGCACAGTGCGTGGTGTAGAGCTGCAAATGAAGGCGCCACACATTGCACGCTGAGTCGAAAGCATTTCTCAATTGATGTCAGCAGTTAGAAGGGGATTTGAGTCTGGATGATGAGTGCTAGGTGAAGTGGTTAAGGAGACGGTAATGGTGTGGTTCTACAACAGGAGTCTGTTCGTTTAATTTAGTCACATCTCGTTGGTTATTTCTTTTGCAAAAGCATGTAAAGCAACTTCTAATGTATTTCTTTTTTATTTCAAAACTGACGCTGACTCTGTAACACGCGCTATAATGTTAATTCTCAGTTTCTCAATGACAGCTCACTCTATTTATATTGCATCGCCTTCCACTGAGCTCCATGTACAATTAACTAAATGCCAAACACAAAGGCTAAATGAGGAAGTGCTTACGCAGTGCCACATACAAGTGCAAGCCGTTTATTTTGAGTACTTATGGATACCCAGATGAACACTTTAGATGTTGTTGATAATAATCTTGTTCTCCTGCCATAAAGCTGTTGTCAGACGATTTATTGTCTTTTCAATGTTTATAAAAAGATGCTCCTAAATTTCTGACATTTTGCTATGATGGAATGCCTTCAGTGCATTTAGTTGTTCTGCCTTTTTTGGTTTTGTTTAATCATTGTTATAAACTATTACAGTGAAAGGAACAATAACACACATTTTACCATCTGCTAAAGCAACACAAGAGTATGTATGTATGAACCCCTAATACTGTGTGATTCTGGGTCATTTTTGGTGGTATGTCACTATACCCTCTGGAGAGAAGAGGAGTAGAAGTTAGTTAAAGCAAAACAGAATTCATGCGTGTGAATAAGAGGGAGACAGGTGTAACAGTGAACCAGCAAGAAGTAGAGGAACTGAAGGTGGATGAGTTCAAATACTTAGGGTCATCCATCAAAAACAACAAACAGAGGGCAAGAGAGGTGAAGAAGAGAGAGCAGGCAGGGTGGAGAGGATGGAGACGAGTGTTGGGGGTGATTTTTGATGGAAAGATTGCTGCAAGAATGAAGGGATGGTTTACAGGAGGATAGTGGGACCTGCTACGATAGATAGGTTTGCGACGTCTGCATTACCAAAAAGACAGAAGGTGGAGCTGGAGGTGGTGAGGTGAAAAATATGGACCACTCTTATGTTCTAGACAAGTTTTGCCCACACTGAGTAAAGGCAACTTAAAAGTAAATGAGGTCCTAAAACCGTGCTGGTGTTGAAATTAAAGATGCTGGATCAGTGGCAGTAGTTTGTGAGCAAATAAACCCTAGTCTTCCAGAGGGAGCGCTGACGTTTCTAGACTCTTACACTCATGTTTATACAAAATTTTCTGAAAATATAAAAATTGTTATATAATTTCAGAAACAGTGACACCCCAACTAATATGATAGCTCATCGGTTGGCATTCAATCAAATGCCTCCTATAGGAGTTATCTTTCAGTATTTGGGACACAACTTTGCATTTTTTCCATGATTTCTTGGGTCAGTTCCAGGGATATTGCCATGGATACGGCACATGCCACATGCTGGCTCCATGCCCAGTGGACCTTTGGCACAGTCCATTTAAGTCAACTTTTGCGAAGCAGAAAACCCCAAACAGTTCCTTCAAAGGGCAGTTCACAGTTACAGTAAAAGATGACATCAATATTCCGTTACTTGTGCGGACATTTCTGTCAACCCAAACTGTTTTTTCATGTAATTTAACAGTTTATTATCTATTACATTTGCCAACACCTCTATCCAAAAGGGATAACTTTGTGCTTTTACAGTGTATTTTTAGGTATATTCATATCCTGTGAAAGTTGGTGAGATGGAGGAGGGTGATAGGGTGAGATGGAAGAAGATTACCCACTGTGAAGACCCCTAAAGAGAGCAGCAAAGAGGATAATATTGTACAAAATGTTCTTTGCTAGCTTGCATAAACAGCACTGTAGTCTGTACAATGCAAAATATTCTCTTCAGGTATTAGTTTCTCAAATACACAAAATTCAAAAGCTCCTGAAAAGTAAATTAGAGGAAGTTGTAACACAGAAAACCAGAATGTTTCACTTTTATTTTTTTTTGATGAGTGTAATTGTTCATTATCACAACAATAATATTTAAAATAGGCAGTTTTATTTTTGTTTGGTCCTTAACATTATGCTACTCTTGTGTTTAATACAGTATTTCAGGTGGTTTCTGGTGTTGTTGTTGTTGGCCTGTTCAACATTGCACTAAATTCGCATGGAAATTCATATTTATGGTGCTGTGCGTGGCTCAGGTGAGCATGGCCATTGTCATGCCTAACTTTGAATGCAAAGGTTAAACGTGTTGTGAAACCCTCATGTTGGTTTCAGAGACACCATTCAGCCTGCCGCCCACCCAGGGCTCTCATGCAGCTCGGCGGATGTGCAGAGGAGAGCAGAGGATTGTGGGACTGATTACCAGAGGCCAAGTCTTGGACTCATGTCCTCCAGCTGTGCTATTCTACCCAATTAGAAACTCCATATGTTGGCCCACTCAGCTGCTGAGTGGTACACCTCCCACCCACACAGGTGGAGCATTGTGCGCTTCTGTTTGTGTGTTTTCTTTTGTTGCAGTTGTCCGCTGATGCAAACGCCCTGGCGAGAGGTAAAGAGGAAGTTCCTGCAGATTTTTTTAGTTTACCTGCATGGTTTCTCACCACAAACAGCTATAATCTCCCCACAGATCTAATTGGATTTTCTGTGATGGTCCACTTCTGCAGTAATCTCAAGTCATTTCTTCACTCTTAAATCAACTCAGGCTTTGATAACGAGCAAACAGGTATTTAGGTGGGTGGTGCAGAAGTGTTAATAGTATTAAAATATGGGGATATGAATAATGGATATGTTTTTGAAAATGTATAATGTAAATATGTTAGTCCTGTTTTCAGACAGAGACGGGATGCAGACGTGAAACGTAGCTGCAGGCCCCCGTTTCTCTTTCAAAGCACAATCTGTTCGCACACGTTCAAAGTGCCTGTGACAATCTGTTGTGGAAGAACGCGACACTTCCATACCCAGAGAGTGATAAGATAAATAAAAATGTGTCACATTTCATATTTAAGTGAGTGTCATATCTTTATTTTTGTATAAGTCGTAAAACAATACAGTAAACTCAATACCTTAATTTAAAAAAATACAAAAAAACCCATAATTTATTTCAATTTCCACAAGCTGAATGAAAGCCCTTAAGCAAGAGTCAAGTTTTACGTTTTCATGTTTAACTTCACTAAAAAACAAAAAAGTAAAACACTTGTTAAACAAACTTTAGTGTTTTAAAGCTTTTTTTTTTCGATTGAGATGACTGACAGGGCTGAGATTTTATTTTCTCAAGTAATCAACACTCTTGGTGTTGATATGATCACTTTCTCCCTCATGTCTTCCCTTCATTTTATACTCATTAGACTTAAACTCTTTGTATCAGTTCCTCGGATCTCTTCTTCTTGTACTGCGTATAACTGCTTGTCTTTTTAGACCATGAAAGGTTCTATAAAAAACTGCATTTTAGCAGCAAGTCAGGCTCTGCCACAGATGCCTAAAATTGTTTAAAGCAGGTCCATCACATCTATCATGTGATCTAATGCAAAGAGAGGATTTACTATGTTAATAGTTTTAATGGACAGTTGATCAAAACTTTGCCTCTTCAGTCTCATTTCTGTTATTGTGAATAAGAACATTAGACTTTAATTTGGAAATAAAAAACAAGTCAACAAATCTGTAATTCATCTTTGCTTTCTCATTCAGTCCAGAGACAAAGTTCCACAGAAAGATCTGACGTCAGCATATTTGGATGTGAGCCTATATCAGCAGTTTGATCAGCCGCTGAGACAGTCACAAATGTACTGTTCTGGAAGTTGTCGCTGTGAACCGTTTCATTTGTTGTCACGATGAGAAGAAATGTAGTGTTCTTGTGTTTTGCAGTAGTTTGTGATGGTATCTAACTGGAATGCTGGATTTAATTTTTTTCATTAAATAGACAAAGAGCTGGTACAGAACATTTGTACTAATAAGAGAAATGTAAAAATTGTGATTTGGGAGCAGTTATTTTGTTCAACTATTGTTACAGAAGGGATGGCAGAGAGATTAACTAGTAAGTAAGTCAAGTATATTTCTAAAGCGCTTTTCACTGACATAAAATCACAAAGCGCTGTACAATAAAAATCAACGTTAAATTATACAAGGAATAAAAGCACAATAAAATCATGACATAAAAGCCTGGGAAAATAAAAGTGTTTTCAGATGCTTTTCAAAAACCTCCACAGAGTCAGCAGAACGAAGCTGCAGGGCCAAAATGTTCCACAGCCATGGGCCACTGACGGATGTTATTACAATGTTAGTGCTTTTAAAATATTTATACATTTCTGTTTTTGTATAAATTTGGCAATTAAGATATGACATGATTTTTTTAACACCATGTTTCTTTTTACATCTGTACAAAGTCGCCCCCTGCTGGCCATTAAGCTAAAGAGTTATTTAAAGGACTTCCATATTGGCATCACTTTTCAGATGGGGTGGTTTAAGTTAATCTTTTTGTGTTTAGAAAATCTGTGCTAACAGAACACCCACAGAGTCACTTTTGCTCGCAGCCAGCAGCTGTTTTCAGAAAATAAAAGCCCTAAAAACAGATTGTTATGTGCTCAGCACTGAACAGCAGACAGGTGAGGTCAGAGTTTTAACACGGTGCAACAATTAGCTGCTGAAGAGCCAAATATTTCGTTAATGAGCTGGTGGATACAAAGAACAGAGAAGAAAAAAAAGAGCAGATGTTTAACTCACGAATGAAAGAGAAAGATTTTTGCTGTATAATCAAATCTGGATTACGGACTGGGCAAAGAGGGCATCCGCAGGAGGCCTCTCAGAACCCCAGAAGCCCCCGGAGTCTCAGGGTTGCTTCATATCATTTGGTTCATATAATCTCATTAGTGGCAAATTTGTTAAATTTTGCACTACTAATTAAAACATTAATTTAACAAGCCCTTTTGCTCTTGGCCTTGTCTTGTAAGGGGATCCAATTGTTTGCCTTTTTTTCAACATATCAAATGATTGAACAAAGAGAAGCTGTATTAAAGTTAAATATAATCGTCACAGAACTTTAAAGCTGCAGCAAACATTTATTCTTTTAATCAGTCTTTTAGTGAGGGTCACTATTTTATAATAAAACTAGCAGATACAGTGTCAATTTGTAATGTATAAATTTAGTAAAGTCAGTGTTCACAACTTGTTATGCTGCTGATCCAAACGAGCTCCTGCCAGTTTTCGTGGTCAGGGTCAGGATGCTGCGATTTCTCTAATCAGCTCTGCCGTGGAGGCTTTCATTGCAAATCTTTGTCTGGGGACTTTGGGGAGCTGAATGCCCTCCGCGACTTGCATCATCTGCCGGGTGTCACAAAGCTGCAGCCATGATGGGCGTCTGTCCTGCCCCCTGTGCCCACCTGAGGGGGTTACAGTTGGCAGCCAGCACTCCTCACCTGACAGCCTTCCAGAAAAGCAACCATTTGGCTGCCAGCAGAAATAGCTTTTTCCTTTTCGGAGGTCGGCTCAAGTCAAGAGGAGGGAAGCTTGGCTCTTTGAGCGCTGGGCCCATTCCCAGACACACTAGCAGCTCGAGCCATGGGGCCCTTTGCTTCTGGGCTCTCGATCAGTCACTCTAAATGCAGCTCTGTGCTCTTTCCAACAGATAGACAGGGTTTCATTTTTATTAAACAGCTTGATACGCAGTGTCTATGTTACATGCTGCATCGTGTGCCTTTGTGTAGTTAAGTGGCGACAACATGCTGTCAGTTCTGGTTTGGTTGGAGGACAGTTTCCTGAGAGGTCACATGTACTGTGGATGAGAGAGCCTCTGTTTTTTCTAATTTTTTGCTTTAAGAAATACAACTGGCTGAGTAAAGGAAAAACTATTTCAGAACATAAAAGCAAGAAAAAAAACAAAAAAAAAAACAAAGCAAAATGTATGTGCAATGCAAACACACATTTTAATAAAACTAAACTACTGTTTGCAAAAGATAACAAACAAAAAATATTTACAGCAAGAACAAAAACCAGAAGCAAAAAAAGAAAAAAAATTAAATCAACTAAAAACATTCACAATATATACAAGATAGGATGAAAACACAGTAGTGTTTTAAAAAATATAGACATAAAAGGGGGAAAAGCAATAACAAAAACAACAAACCAGAAATTCAATTTCACAAAAACCAACCTAAATAAACACAAAGGCATTTCAGAAACAAACAACAATAAAAACAACATTAAATACAGATGAAAATTATTTTTTTAGTCTGTATAAATACAGACTAAAAAAATGCAGCAAAACATTTGTATTATGACTTTGTTTATTGTTTGTACTTTTTATTTTCCAAATTCATGATTTGCATTTGATTTTTTTTTTTTTGTTTTCTCTCTTTTTTGTTACATGTTTTAATTTTTTAAATGTTCTTGTTCTTTTGCCCTTTGTTTCAAAAATAATTATTATATATATATACATATATTGCTGTTTGATTCCAGGTTGCTTTAATTTACATTATTGGTCCTTTGTTTTATGTATTTTACACCTAAAGCTGACTGACTGATACACTGATTAACATTACATGAAAAAAAACAATAATTTCTGATTAAAACTTAACATTTTTGTGTTTACAACAGCTTATTTAACAAAGGAAGACATTACCAATTTTTTTGGGGTATAAGAAACTGAGAGGACGCACTGATATATTCACTGGTAACATTTACCATTGTCATAATTTCATTCATGCTGTGCAGCTCATTGCATGTAAACTCCGCTGTGTGTTGCTGTATGTTTGCGAGTCGCCACACTGCTTATATTAAACATACGTAATGAGCAGTTGAGCGTGTCTTTCCGCAGGTGTGGCTGCTTTTCTTTTGATGAAGGAAAAGCAAACTGATTAGCTGGTCCAGGTAAGATCTGAGCAGCTTTTCCTGCCAGTGGCTGTGTGATTTAATCCCACGGAGCGAGTCTCGGGGAACCGGGTAATGAAGGGACAAGCTGGTGGATGCCTTCACACCCCCACCCCCACCCCCCACATGTCCTGCTACTCTGCCTCCATCAAGCAGTACTGGAGCTCAGCCCGGGCCTGGGACAGGAGGTTGGGTGGAGCAAAAGCACACACTTGTTTTTCTGTTTCTTAATGTATCATTATTAGTATTATTTTATGTCACTTGACATGTCTGAAAAAAAACCTATGTTTAAATATATGGAACCAGGAATTCATGAGCATTCCTCTGCCGCACACACAAAGCTAAATGACAAAGCAGTCGTCACAGGATGCACACTCTCACCAGCCACCCTTGACTGGAGTTAATACAGCAAAGAAACTCAATTACACATTTTACTACCAAGCAGATTTAATAGAGTAACAACAAAATAAGGCAGCAGCTCTGTAAATCAATAATGAGCCAAAACAACAAAGAAATTCCACGAATCTTTCTTTACAGCTGCACCGCACACCTCAATGAGGCCAAAATAAGCATTAAAATCCCCTTTAAAATACTGTTGATGGCTTTTGGTTACAGGCAGTCCCTATTCCCATGCCTGGCAATGGTCTTTTATGGCGAGGAACCTAATACAAGATTTCTGTTCTAGTGCAAACACAGTGGCCATAGGCACGAAGGAACAGCTGCCGTATAATTGAATTAACATTCGCCTTCTGCTCCAGCACTCAGCGCTGTGCTGAGAAGTCGTACAAAACCTTCTACGAGCTCCATCAACCTGCCCATGAATATGCATGGTACCGGTGATAAATATGCACTCTGTGTCTAATGTTTGTGGAGTTGCCTACACAACGAATAAAGAGCTATACGCTGCAGACCGTCTTGGGGATTGACACGGTGTATATCAAGGCGGCTGATCTTTTTTAGTGCCACAGGGCCTTCGAGGCTGAGAGCTGGGATGTTTGAGAAGACTTGAGGTCTAACAGAGACATCTAGTGGATCTTTTTCTGTGACTCAAGCTCACGTTGCAGTAATTGTGCAAAGAGCACACTGGGAAAGGTCTTCTGCTGATTCTAGAAATAGAAAAGCCCTTCTGCACGTGACTTTGATTATTTGCATGGAAAAAAGTGAAAGCAAAGCCCTGAAGTCAGCTGCAAATTAACAAGATTTAATTATGGTGACAAAGATAAGCTGTATGTTCTTATTCAGACAAAAGGAATACTGTATGTAAGACTTTATTACTGTTGAATTATACAGTAAAATACAGTTAATTTATAGGACAGCTGGTTGGTTGTATTTAAAAGAATTTAAAGGTACTCATTGCAAAGTTGTGAAAATGGATACAAAATATTCCTTAAAGTAATAAACCTAATCAGCTCAATATTATTCTGATGTTGATGGTTAATAGGTCCATAAATTAAAAGTTTGTAAGCAAAACTTGTGAACTGATGCCACCTACGACATTCATTTGTTCACCTACAGAAACAGTCAGTGTCTGAAAATGGGTCAAACAGTAAACTTAAATAAATGTAATGGACAAAGGAGATTCTTATTGATGTAAGAGAAAAATGCAACCTGTTCTTTCAATAGGCTTGAAGGATAAACGCATCATGAAATAATTCTTGCTCCAGAAGATACGCTTTTAAAAAATCTGAAATCCACGAACTGTTTCTTGAAAGTGTGCTTCAGCAGAAATAAAGACAGGAACACATGATCTGAGCCCTTTGAGTTCAGATTTATTGATACGGCTGTGCAGTCACAGAGCATGGTGGCACACATGGCCGCCTGGCCAGCATGGGACAGTGACACACACACGCACACACTCACACATGCATGCACTTACATTCACTACCAGTCTCTCTGTTCTCGCAGAGATGTATTGGACAATAATAAACCAGCTGAAAGATCATTTCATTCAACAGTTTTAAAATGTTTAGATTTGTTTTGCTCTACTTGTGTAATACTGAATGTCTGCTGCAGTTTTTATAAAGGCAAACATTTCAGCTTGATGGGATGTTTGAAATAATTTACTAATGGGTCTAATTTGAGTTGTTCAGCCAGCCTCATGCAGTCCACTGCGTCTCCTTTTGTTTTCTTTCACACATCTTCCTCGTCAACAGAGCAGGTCACAGTGAGGAGATCAGAAATGCACGTGAAGTTTTTTTTTTTTATAACACTCACACACACACACACACACACACACACATTTGACATCCATCTTCTCAGTCACTGGAACAATTAGAATCATTCATAACAGAGAGATTCAGACTAAACAAGGAAACAAAGCATTAAACAGACATTGTAACCATAACGGAACACCATATTTGAAAGTCAGTAATACAGCTATGTTTCCTATCGTGGTCGTTATAAAGTCCTGGTAAATGTTCAGATCGCAGGCTATCACAGAAGCAAGTGTAGCAAACTACAAGACTGTACATGTGTTGGTCTGTTGGTACAGAAAATTGATTCCGCTTCACCAAGTGCCAGGCAACCTATTACATTTATGGTTTCGATTCTAATATTTAAAGTTTCTTGCAAGGTATATTTACAGTTTTGAACCACTTTCTGATTTCAGAGCTGGTGGAGGAAAAAAGTAAAAACACACAGAAGGGAGACAAAATTAAAAAAAGGAGCAAACATTACAATAAAACAAATACAACAAACGGCACAGAGCGGCTAGAAAATAGACTCCTTCAAATGAAAATAAGCTAAAATACAATCAAATCTACTTCCAAAAAAATACTATTTTCTTCAACATGAAACGTCTGACTTTAAAAACTGATAGTCTCGTATAGCGTTATGTTCAGACGACATCACTAAACTTCTTACAGGTGAAAGGTGGGACGTGGAAAGTACAGATAGAGGCACACATTCAGCCAGCTGGCTTGCTAACCACTGACTGCATCGTTTAGGTAGAAAGTAGCGTGTGGTTTCAGTGCATGAGAAAATGCTATAACCCACCATGTTCCAGTTAGAATTTAAAAAAGAAAAAAAGACAATATTATGAAAACAAAGTGGCTACAAAAGAATTTCCCACAATTTTTCATAAATTTTATGTGTTTAGTCTCCTAAACACCCTACCATATGTGGCAATTAACTGTACATAGTGTACTTTAAAATAAGTTTTGAATTCACCAAGAACCTAATCTTGGCACAATAAATGTTTTGATTTTCATACAGAAATAAACAAACATAAAAGTGTGAGGTTTAAGAAAAATAATATCCATCACTTATGCAAATACTGCCAAAATGCTTCATTTTCTTCCTTTGATTTACACAGAACTAAGTACATAGAGAAAGCTGAACCAGCATTTGGTGCAATATGGTACATATGCAAAGAAAGCATCAATTACGTCATCTATACACAACAATAAAAGTCTTCAAACCTGGCAAATAACCAAGAAGCGGATACACTTTGGACTTACAGCCTCATATGCGTCACAGAAGCACAAAGAATTCAGCTGGCTAAAAGGTGTAAGAGCACATTGTAAACATGTTGATTAAAAATTACACCAGCGACCAAGAAGGTGAAGCTGCTGTGACCAGATTTCACAGCAGAGCCAAAATAATTTAGCAACAATATTGATTTTCTGCTACAGCTTAAAGACACGTTAGAAGGCATCAAGAAGGAGACATAAAGTGTGACAATATGAGACGCGTGTAGTGCATAAATAGTACAAGATGCAAAACAAATGACTCTTCAAAAAAATAATGCAAAAAAAAAAAAAAGATTTTATATTTACAAAAACTTGAATGCATTTGCGTGAGTGATATGTTTAAATTTCAAAGAGCTGCTTTCTAATTTTTGGACATTTCTAAATGTTTCTCCTATATTACATCCCAAAAATATTTTCTGTTCTGAACAGGGGTGGACTTGTGCTCCACCATAGATCCATACATGTACAAACATTCAATATATACATTAAGGACGGCAAAAAAACAAAACAAAAAAGGAAAACAAAAACTATTTGCACGTGGCTGGAAGGAACCCTAATGCATTGGAATTGCACAATGTTTGAGGAAAAACAATGCAAAAGTAAACACATCACAAATGTAAAAGAAATGATTTTGCTGTAACTTTAAAGATTAGAAGCATGTTTTTTTTTACATCAGAGTAGTTGCTTAAAAATATTAATTCTGAAGATCTATGAATTTAATCCAAATGTACCGTACATACATATATTGTACACATCATATAGCTGTTGTAAAAGTCCCTTTGAATGTTCTTTATTTCTGCATTTCACACAGCTCTTGATTTATGCTTTATTTGGCAAAAAAGTTACTATAACAGAAAAACAGCCATTTAATATTTAAACTAATAAACCTAATATGAAAAGCTGCAAAAAGTGAAGATGGGACTTTTAAAACAGCTACACATAGGTTAAAAATACAACAAAACGTAAAATATTTATAAAAGGCAAACTAATGCAGAGCAAAGCAGCAGTCTGCTAAAGGCTACTCCTTTATCCCCACTGGTGTCATTTTAGGGTAATTACAGCTTCTTACTAGACTTTATAAGGAAGCAGGAGAGGAAGGAATAATGCACATGACTCTGCATACATGTAAAAAATGAGACAAACATAGTAAAAGCAAAATAAATGTAAGATGAGATACAGTAAGGACAAATGGAAGCAAAGGTGCCAGTTTTTCATTAGCCTGT
Organism: Kryptolebias marmoratus; assembly: GCF_001649575.2. Classification (NCBI taxonomy): domain Eukaryota; kingdom Metazoa; phylum Chordata; class Actinopteri; order Cyprinodontiformes; family Rivulidae; genus Kryptolebias; species Kryptolebias marmoratus. The sequence goes on along the minus strand of NC_051449.1, from coordinate 7,515,196 downwards.
AGAGGGCGACACAGTCCAACAATTATGGCCTTCATTCTCCGAGAAGTTTTACGTTTCAACAGGTTCAGGTCGACAGCAGCACAGTAACAGTGTGGTCATCGTCATCCTCTGCTCTGTTATTCCATCACTTCCTCTGATTTGGAGAAACAAATATATGAAAAATAATTATTTATGAGATCATGCAAAAAAAAAGTGGTTATTCGTTTGGTAGATTTACATCAATTGTTACAATAATTTCCTGAAATAGCCTACACAATATTTTTGGACTTTCAGAAAGTCTTCTGCTCAAGATGTCAGCGCATAAAAAAACATGTTAATGTTTGAGCGACAAGAGACGCGTTCCACTTTGATTTTCTGTTGCAGTTTTAAACTCACCTCTCATTCCTTTGTTCTTGTTTTTTTCACTGTCTGGAGATTCAACTCCTTCTGACAACTCTCCTGAAAAACGAGAAGAACAAGTTTAATTTGTTATACTGGCTGAATATGTTTCATGACAAAAAACCACAAGCACAGTGTAAAAAATAAGATATTCAGGTATGTTTACTGTAAACTGCAGATCTTTTAATAAGAGTGAATAAATGTTTTTCTTTTTATTTTTTTGCTATTGCAGAACAGCTACATTTCTGCAGTGCAGTCCTTGAAAAAAACAAAAAAAAAAACAAAGTGAAATGCATAAAGTTACACCCACACATTGTACAAATAAAAAAAGACAATCACACCCACACACTCCTTACATGCACACTTTCAGTCCTGTAGTTTTGTTTCCAACTATGAGCAAGATGTTAAGAAAGAAGCTTTAAATTTCCTTTGAAGAGAATTAGCAATCAACAGCTAACTTTAAGTATTTAACTATAATTTTAAGGAGATGCAGCTCCAGCTGATATCAAGCTGTGACTGATAACATCTGAAAAAGTGATGATAGAGTGGGGATGAAGAATTTTACAGTAGACTTCTCTTTCTTGTGTTTCTCATTTCTGCATTGACAAGTTCTTCACAAAGCTAAATGAGCTTGTGGGAGCTCTTTAAGCAACATTTTTACAGTTTTTAACATCCTTTTCCGGTTGAAGGCAAAACAACAAATTTACAAAAACCATAAACAAAATCCAACAAATATTGCATTTGAAATCTGATCTCATAGAAAGAAGTACCGTTCTGCAGTGGGGGGTTGTGGTGCGTGCTGCCCCCAGGCGACGCTGCCTGCTCTGGTTCCCCCGTGTTACCATCTGGTGGTCTGCTGACCTCTGCTGACTCGGGCACCTCCCTGTCCAGTTTGTTCTCCTTCTGTTCGGGGTTTTCAGATTCCGTTTGGACCTCCTGGGGCTCCATAGCCTCCTCCTGCTGAGCTTGTTCCTCCGCTTCCTTTTTAGCTCTCTCCTCCGCCTCTGAGGTCACATAAAGCATTGAGATTATTTAGAAAGTTTGAAAGTATTTCTTTATGCACATTAGTTAATAAAGCCTTACTATGAGAAAGTTAAAGTTGGAGGAACTCAGCATGTGGTTCAATCAGTTTTCAACCTTAGATGGCATCATTCTTAAACTTTGATGAACCATAAAATGGCACTAACAGTTTTGACCACTAGATGGCAGCCAAAACATGCTGTAAACATATTGCATTTATTATTAATTGGGTAACAAAGCTTTATGGTATAAGGTGCTGTCTCCAATAATCCAAAAGTTCAGCTCTTTCTCTTCAAGCACTCAGAATTATTCTGTCTACACAATCATTGTTCCCTTTTGCGTTTCCATAATAAGCTAACCTAGCAGTTATTTTTACCTCATCTATCAGTTTCAGAAGTAAAGTTCAATTCATTCAAACTTGTCTTACGTTCATTCCACTTTCTTTTAGCTCAGTGTTTGGCCTCCATCACCTTGTGAACTAAATATTTGATTGCTCAAATACATTTATCATGCAACAGCTAATGATTGTTAAAATGTCTGCCTGCTGTTACTCTAAAAGAGAAATAAACAAAACAAAACCAACAAAGTTGACTGTGAACCTTACTGTAAAAAAGCAGAACACTTTCATACACCAGTTTTCTTCACTCTCGTTGACATTACAATCTATTTCGGCAGTCGATTTTCTTGCAACGAATCTTATCTACGAAAGGTTGCACTGTACCTTTAGCAGCCTGGGTTTTCCACCGCTCCCTGTTCTGGTAGACCTCCTCATTCCACAAGGCCTTGAAGGGCTTCATGTCCACCGACAGGAGAGAGGTTTGGCCGGATGAGCTGCTGTCGGAGCCCATGCTCTTGACACTGTGCCGCTTGGTTTCATCTGAGCTAATACTGTTCAAGCTGGAACGATTTAAAAATAAAAAGAGATGAGAGAAGGAGCCTTAACATGAAAAAGAATCTACAGTCTTGCTACCTGCTCTGTGAGGCAAATGATGTGAAGCATGTATCATCAGCCTTTTTTATTTTCACCACCGTGTTCACAGTTCTTCTGTAATATGTTTGCGGGGGGCTGATTTACTATTAATATTAACACTAATCACAAAGCAAAACAGCTACTTACTTTTGGAAAATATTTTTTAAATTTGTTTGAATAAAACAGAGAAAGAGAAGTGGATAAACAATCACAGACAGAGAGAGCAGACATAGTTACAGATGACTGAAAGCAGCTTTAAACGCTTTTAATGAACAGTCAAAGGAAAGCCAAAAGCAGCCAGGTGTGGCAACACTCCCTGGGTTTTTTACACTTTGTTTGCTTTAACTGGAGCGCCACTGAGTAATGCTAATGATGGCTGTTACAGAGAACAGCCAGGCTGATATTGATGTCTAGGTGCAAGCAAGGATGCAGAGGCACACTGTCAAAGAACTGCTTTATTATCCAGAAAAAGATACTTTTACAAGATGGAACGTTCTTTTAAACTGTCTGTTTCAGTGTACCTTAAATAATAGAACTACAATGCCAAGTGCGATGTTCATTACTTGTTTGGGAGCTTGCAGAGCCTTACAGCACATACAGTAGCTGATTTAGCGCAAAGCTATTGAGGCAACAAGTTAAACCATTGGAGAAAAAAATACTTCCTTTTGTATCTCACTGGGAATTGTGTAACCCAGTATAAATCTAAGGGCCAGTTTTGTTCACAGACAGTGAGGTGAGCTTGACTAGTGTCTCTAAAATGTCAATTTCAAGGTGTGTGGTTCTGCCAGATGAAGGGTGGAGACATTTCCACGCACTGAAATGGATTACTCATGGAAGACTCATCTGCTCTTCTTAATACTTCCATTCGACATGCTGGTGTTGCAAAGGAGCTGTTGTGGTTCAGTCGTGTCATTGAGCAAGTAGTAGGTTTATGCGGCGAAGGTTTGAAAACAGGAAAGTTTTCATGCTTTATTAACCAAGCTGGTTGATTAAAATGTATTCAGATTCATATAGTTACATACTATCCTTTCAGCTCAGCTGATATTATCGTCGTTCCTTTAACTCAGATGAACTTGTAAAGTTTACCTTGAACGTCTAAAGCTAGAGAGACCTGAGTGGGAGGCCTCATCAATGAGTGGTGTGACGATTCGCTCCATCATGTCTGTGAGCACAGTGAAGGTGGGCACCACGATGAAGTCTATGAACCCTGTTGACAAAGAAACAAGCAAGGATAAGGACATCATGTCAATATTCATAATCTTAAGGACTAAAAAGTGTGAAATGAATACTAGACAGAGAAGCGGAACAAAAAATACCAACAGATGTAGAATTCTACTGTGGGAAATGTAAACACATCCTTTTTGTTCAGAATCTGACATTGCTCTCTTAAGCAGAAAAAAATGTGGAGGAGTTTTGCATAATTGCACACAGGTCTCAATTTTGACCACCTTTTTCGTAAATTCTTCTTCACCTGCAAACTGTTTACCTCAAAAAGCCTCAGTCAAGCGTAAACTTTGAATCCTGTGGTTGGTGTAAAAGTAATGTGCAGACGAAGAACCCACTCACCAATCTGGGACTGCGCAACCAATGTCGACTTTCTGTCGCAGAGTGGAGAGAACGCTAGCCCGAGATCGGCCTCTTTATCCCCCTGGAAACACATCAATTTCCACAGTCAAAAAAAAATATTTGCTTTGTATTCTATAAAAATATACCACACCCTTCGGGCATACACGCAAGCCATCAGACTTTTTGATTTGTCTGGGCTCTGCCCAAAGTCTGCAATTGTGTTTCATTTTCTTCTCCTATTTGTCACAAACAAATGGGATGGGAAGACGAGAGGCAATATTCTTTGGAGAAGCTATTTACTGGCAATTCACATCCCGAGAGACACATGCCTTGTGAAAGCCGCCACAATGACAATAGCACTGATAATGAGAACAATGAGGATTAATAATGAAAGGCATGAAAGCACTGTGGCAACATTTAGGCCTATGTCCCTCCTGATGACACAAATACACAATCTATTATTTATAGGCACACTCATTGTTTTATTAGAAAGGACATTGTAAACTTTAATCTTTCATGGTGCCTGCCATTTGTTTTTAAACAAATGCTTAAAAGCATGACTACAAAACTCATATACATAGTTCTTTTGGAAGGAAGCACAGGCTGAACTATTATTAAAACATTTAGTTTCTAATATGGTTACAGTTTTACTCCTGATTCACTGCAGCTGTGTAAAAGAAAGTGACTAAAGATGGACTAAACTGCACTGGATGAAGTTTTTAGATTACAGTTAAATTCATTGACATTCATTGAGAGCTCAACACCCAGTTTCTTTTCTAATATTCAAAATATTAAAGCAGAAGAAAAAAATAACGTACAGTACAATCATTAGTTCATCATAAGGAAAGACAAAGAAGTAATTGGAAGTGTAGTGTGCAATAAATCTTTGTGTTGTGGTCATCTGAAGAGCACTGTTCTCTCTACATGCACCTGAAGCAAACAACCACTGAACCCACTCACCTGTCTGAAGAACTCCTCAAGCAAGGAGGTGGTCCACCGATGGTGGAGGTCCCATCTTTTGGCTGGATGGCTGATGTCTGCTGTGTGCAGAAGCAGGGACAGAGCTTTGGGCTTGTCGATGCTAAAAAAGAAAACAGATATACAATTGTGAAACTGAAGGCTGGAGATGGAGAACTTTAGTCTTTGTTATTATCACCTGCTGTCTAAGGTGAAAGATAATAATCTTTTTGATTGTGTCTCTGTGTGTGCATAGGAATGTGTGTGTATATGTGTGTGTGGAGAGGGGGGAGTGTTTGTGTGTGTTTGTTTGTCTATAGCACTGGCAAAATATTGATACAAGAGAGTCATTTCCAAAGAATACTCTCACAATTTTTTATCAAAGCACTAATTGATTGTGTGAGATCTATGTTTAAAACTTTGCCATTAATTATTGGAGTCAACTTTGTATGTTTGTTAGCAAAACATCTTATAAACCACTGAAATGATTTCATAAATATTTTATGTAAAACTCTCCCAAAATTAATAATTGGATATATTTCTACAATTAATTTTGAGGTCACCCCAAATCAAGATAGCTATCAACCAACTGGTACTGAGAAACACAAAAAATGATTATAACACAGACAATTTTAAAGATATTGAGCTAAAATTTGCTGTGGTGGTTGCTGAGTATTATTTTCAACATATACTATAGGCACTGTATGTTGCACAATAGTTTTGCTTATAATAGTTGGCTTTAATTGTCAGCCCAACCCAGTCTGTCTGTTAGTCACTCCAGTTCATGATGGCCACCACAGCTAATCTACATTAGCTAACATATAATGGCTACAACTCAGTCAATTTTACAAATATTGAGATAAAATGTTGCCATTGTAGTAGCTAAGAGTCATTCACAACACATAGACTAAGTGATAAAAGATCAAGTGAGATATCACAACATTACATGAAATTGTTGCAACTACAACTCTGTCATTTCTCTACATAAAATGATCTTAGTCTCAAACTCTGGCATGAAAGGCAGCAGGAGATGTGTATTCCTTCAAGGAATGCTGGGATTTTTAATTTTAGCTGTATTTCTCAGGGAGTGATGTGATGATGATGATATGACTAGACTTCAGTTGACAACCATCACTATGAAGCTGGCTGCCCTAACCCAACCCAAAACATACTGATGAGACATAAAGGCTAACTTTGTACTGAAGACTTTTCAGGAGACCTTGGAGATCAGAGTGAAAAAAAAAGTTGCACAAGTTGCTAAACATAAACATAATGAGTAACTAGAATACTGCAAGTCCTCTGCACAATATACTGATGAAACAACAGTGTCTTTAGTCAGAGGCTCTGCTGCAATAAACAACAGTTTATTTTTGGCCATGGCAATAACCATTAACAACAGCTATCTGTGCAAAGAATGGCTTTAAGATAAAATGCATATGTCTGGGTTTTTATTGCCTCATTTTTTTTCCACTTTGCATTTCATTCAACACAACGCTTCATTATTTTTAAATTAATTTCCTGAAGTAAATAGCATCACTGAACATAGGCACACAACTGTTGCAAATAGGTTACTTGTAAATATATCCACATTTACACATAAGCAATATATTGTAAAAAAATAAATAAATCAGCAAGGTGTTCATTTGTCTGTCTGGCAGCAAGATTTCTCATGAATCACTGGAGATATTTTTTATGAACGTAATGATTTGACGTGCATGTACAACTGATTAACTTTTGGAGTCAACCTGATTCATGGCTGCCACAATATATCAACCTTTGCCAACACAAAAGGCTATAACAGCCAATTTTATAGATACTTAAATAAAACTTGGTATGGTAGTAGCTTAGAGTCATCACCAGAACATACTCTGAGTGAAAACAGATCACATGAAATCTTTGTTTAAAACCTTGGCACACCAGGCGGCAGGTGAAGTGTATTTGATCAAGGAACACTACTTTAATCAAACAAATCAGTTTAAGTGTGCAGCTTGCTGATATTTAGATATTTCTAAGAGAATTTCTTTGCTAATCTTCCTAAAAGAAAGGTAAACAATCTTTACGAACTAAAAGAAAGTTCAGCTAACTTAGAATCACCATCATCTAAATGACCAATTCATAAGCCTATTCTATCATCTGATTCAATAATAAAGCTTTCAGTCTTCAAGAAAACACAAAACCATTTTTAAACATTTCTTTTTAACAAATACAGACAGACACTGATTTTCATATCTGCACTAATGTGTGCACTGAAATGGCAGCCCAAAACACAAGAGGATCCAAAAAGATGGTCCCTTTAATCATACTGCCTCCATTAGTCTAATCGGCCCTCTACACTGGAACATGGTGTGGAAATGCATCATCCCACCTCATCTGAAATGGTGTGAAGGATATCACTGATAACCATATCAAAATATCTTGCTTAATGGAGTGATGTGTGTAACGAACAGCCACAGACAAATATGGAAAAGAAGCAGACAAATGGGGAACAGACACACACAAAAATCCACTTGTACATGCAGCACAAGGTTAAACAGAGGTGAGAACGACTGGCTCACATTTCCCCTCATTTCATATGTGGCAGATTGAGTCTTGAAGTGCACTCTAAGCAGGCCTGCAGGAGACTGGTTTGAATTACTTCACATTAAGGTCCATTCAGCACTGCTGCTGCCTGCAGACTGCAATCTCTTATTTATGTGCATTTATGTGATTACCCTGCAGTCAGCACTTTTTTTGTTTTTGACGTATTCTCACAAATCCAGGAAGTATAAAGGCATTTTGATTATTATATATTCTTGGGAAGCTACTTGTTTTCATATTGGTGTCTTTGAGCAGTTTTCAGACTCTGACAAGTTGAAGATTGTCACAATAAGAAGAAAAATCCTCAGGGTGAACAAGATCTTTGCGGCGTGCTCTTTTCAGTGATGTAGCTACATCAGCAGGGATGACTCATCATATCATATGGTAGCTCTTTTATTTCTGCCCTCCAGCTGCAGCTCTTCGCATGTACGACAGCAGTCAGTTTCTGTGATGGCTTTTGCACTCAAATTGTCTGAAAAGGAAGTTCTGTTGGGATGTACTGAAAGATAAGTGACCACAGCTGATCTTGGGATTGTCTGAAAATGTGTACAGCAAAGAGAAGTGAAACAGAACTTCTAAATCAGCTACATACTTTAAAACAAAAGTAGTTGTGTTACTGTTGCACCTTGACAATGTGGTACTTCATCTTTGCAAAGCACGAGTTTTTAAAAAACACGCTGTCTTTCTAAAATAACTTGAAGGATCAGATAAGGAGAACTTTCTCAACTTGAATTACTTGAACTTATCGTATTTTCTGGACTATAAGGTGCACTTAAAAGCCTTCAATTTTCTCAAAAACTGACAGTGCGCCTTATAATCCGGAGCGCCTGATATATGTAAGGAGTCGTAATGTTTTAGTACGACTTTGGTAAACTTCAAAGCTGCACCGCTTGCAGCATTAAGGCTCAGTTATATTCATGCAGGGCTTCGTGCAGGGCTCCGTGCACGGAGTGCGCACCACGCGGTGTAGGCGTTTATACTTGGTGCTTACGTGGGTGCTATATTCTCCGAAAAGACAGGGAGCTGTTTGTTTCACTTAATGCGCCTTATAGTCCGGTGCGCCTAATACATGACAAAAGTTCAAAAATGAACCATTCATTGACAGTGCGTCTTATATTCCAGTGCACCCTATAGTATGGGAAATACGGTAAAATTGTAGGTGAAATGGTAAATGATATAGGTCTAGTATTTGAGGAAATAAGAAAAAATGAAGTGTGCCGGTCAGAAAACAGTCACAGACTGCAAAACAAAACAGATTTCTTTTTCAAAAAGCCACCAGAGTGCTGTGGATGGCACGTTAGAAGCAAATCTCAACAAAAATGTTGATGGCTTTGCTTCTGTGTGTTAGAGCACACTGGGACGGGTGACAGCTTGAATATGTCAACCTTTGCAGTGAGCCAGAGACTTACACACTGGGAGGCTCTTGAGGGACAGTTATGACCCAAAGTCTGAAGGTTATGCAAGAAAGAGGTGTCAAAATCAGCACTCAGACTGGGTTAAATATTATATGTCAACAACACTTGAACTTACATTGTATTTCTGTGCTCCATGATGAATTCTCAGTGCTTTATTCTCAAACTTGCATACCAGTTTTTATAATCTATATCACTGTAAACAGAGGGGTAATTTACAAGATTAGCATTTAGTAGCATTAAAGCTGCATTAAGACTGAGATTCTTTTAGTTTTGAACATTGCTTTTTAAAATCATCAAGCTAAAATAAAAATGAAAAACAATGTAGGAAAAGTGGGTCTTTTCTGTAAAAGTCTCCAAAAGTTTTTTTTTTTTTTTTACAAACAGTTGTTGGCTATTGTAGAATTTTCAGTTTTAGACCCTGAACCTGCACCCAGTTTTTTTGATTTATGATTTGTAATTCAGCTTCATGACCTGCCTGAGAAACCTCATAGACTTGTTCATAAGCGGGGAAAAAATGGTTTCTTCCATTTAATGCAAACTTTAGAACATTTTATTGCAAGTACATTTTTATGAAATATCCATCCATCTATTATCTTTGTCTGCTTCTCTGTGCAGGGTCATGGGGAGCGATCTCCATCAGTCAGAAGGGCAGTTATACCCTGGACAGGTCACCAGTCCATCACAGGGCCACTTAGAGAAAAACGAAACGGACAATCATTCACACTCTCACTCACACGTGCATGTTTTTGGTCTATGGGAGGAAACCAGAGTATTTGGAGCAAACCCACACATGCACAGGCAGAACGGAAAGGCTGCAGGAAGGTGGTGAACCTGTAACCTTCTTGGTGTGAAGTGACAGCCCTAACCTCTACTCCGTCATGCCACCTATATAACCCATATAGTTTTCATTTCATGGCATGTGTTTGAAGAGATTGACTTTTTAAAGTATAATACTGGCTTTAATAAAGACAAAAGGTACAAAAATACACTCCCCAACACACAGCAAATGTCTTATAACAGTGAACCACTGAATTATGTAACATTTCTTTCTTTCTACAGCCCCTTCACAAAAAAGACAAAAAAGCAAAATTGTGGAAACTGATGTTATGCCTAAACTTCTTACTTTAGTTTTTCAGCATTTCTATGCTCTGTATCTGAATTGCACTTGACCAATTTCTGACTAATAAGCAGAAGATTTATGATATACTGTACATTCAGTACTCTGAGTGCAGAAAAAAACAAGCTGTGTTTATACTGGAGAGTATCATTAGTCATTTTCCGCTGCATACACAAACTGTAAAATTCATAACCTTTGGTGCAACTTGGCAGCAAAATATTGATTTTAAGCCAACTGACCCTTCAGGCTGCTGCAGGTAGTTCTTCATGGCTTTAACCTGCTGGAAATGGCAGGACATATCTGTGGCCAGCACCATCTCAATCACCAGAGCCCGCAGCTCTCTGAGTGAAAACAAAGGAGAGAAAAAAAATCAAAAACAAAACAACCAAATTCAATTTAACGAACTGTTAAACTTGCAGGTAGTAAAAGTAAATGTGAGCTATAATATCTGCTTTCACGAATGCCGTCTTATTGCATGAGAAATCAGATTGCCGATGACAGCTTCATTGAATTACAGAAGTTGTTCAACATTGACAATGATCTATATCCTGATTTAGAGGTAATTCAGTGAATAAGAACTAAGTTTATATTCACTGTGAGACTGTTCTGCTTGATCGGTCTGGTTTCATGCCTCACCAACTTTCTGTCAAATGTTCTCACAAGTTTTTATTCCATTTGCAGTCACTCATTTCCAACCATTTCCAGTCTCTTCTTATCTGTTTGCTCAGGTTTGTGTGTCACAGACCTCCAATCATCCTTGGAGAGGTTGTAGAGGATGTTCATTTCATCGTCTTCCTGCAGCAGGCGGTAGGCCGCGCTGACGTGATGACTCTCCAACACAGAGCGATCATTATACAGGATAGCTGTGTCTGACCTTTCAGATTAACACAGAGTCAAACAAACATCTTTTGTATCAATTTGTACTGATAAAAAAGCAGAGACTAAATAAGAACTTCCTTTATGTTGTTAACAGTGCTCTTTCAATATTGCAATCAGATTTGTTTCCATTTGTTTTGTAACTCAGTTGTCCTCTATTTTCATTTTCTTTGACCACTCAAAATGCAAAAGATGCTTTGCTCAAAAATACTGCAAACATCCCTAAATTCATGTCAAAAATAAAAAGAATCTGCATGAAAATTGAAAAATAAAAAAGATTAAAGAGGTCTAAGTAAATGAAGATAAAGCTGAATGAAGAAATACCTCTCCCCTTTGTTACAAAGCATACATCTCTGTCCAGCCCTCAACACTAAGGAATGTGGAGTTTATTTAAAAAGTAAAACATGTTTTTGCAAGGCTTTAAAGTTTAGAGCTCATCTGCACATCCATTCCATTATTACTTCACTGCAGGCGATCACAGTGTGAATGTAAAGCCCCCTTGCTGAAAATGAAAACATTGATTGGGTGAGTCAGAGCCATGCATTTTTGATTTCTTCATCCATTACCTTGTCTGGATGTGGAAGTTGTTTGTGGTCCCTGTGTGTTCGTAGTCGTGCACAGCAGCCGCGAAGATCATGGCAAAGATCTCCAGTTCAGTCAACCAATGCTGGAGGGAAAAAAAAAAAAAAGGGGGAAGAGAGGGGAGGGAGGAGGAAGAGTTGGAGAAGGGTAAACATAAGAAGGTGCATGGGAAAATACAGAGAATTACAAAGGACAGAGAAAGGTATTAAGTATGAGAGGAAATACAATGGAAAAGGCAGAGAAATTGACAGGAAAGGAGGATGAGAACGTAACGAACACAAGACAAAGATCAGCCAAGAGAAATGAGATGCCAGTGAAGGAGAATTCAGGGAACGGAATATTAAACCATGAGGATGTTGATATAAAAGATGCAAAGAAGAATTTGGCATCAGCGATACATTAGAGTCAGGGATGAAAGGAAATAGAAGAATAAGGGAGAGGGAGATGGAGCAAAAGTTAGAAAAACAAAAGGAAAACTCTAGATAAGACAAGCTTTCTTAAAGAACAGATTTTAAACTGTCTCTAACACACACTTTATCTTCCTGTCAGCCTCTCAGGCTAGCCTGTCACCATTACAGAACATAAATATAAATGAAAAGGTCACGCTCTCTGTAAATCTGTTATTAGGTAATGCTATTAAAAGGTCACACTGTACACCACGCGTTGCTACTTTGGATTGTGCACGTTCACTTTTGACTATGGCAGACGTCAATAAATAGATGACACTTATTATTATGATGCTTAGAATTGACTGATATATGACTTAATCCATAAAAGAGTAAAAACGAATGATGAAAAACTGCGCCCACATCCACAGTGAGGCGATTTAGCTCAGGAGGCCCAGTCAATATTGGTGACTAATCAACAGTTGGCAGTGGGGGAGTCATTAAGAACAGGGTAGGGACAAGGTGGCCAATCCAGCAGTCTGTATTTCTTCATGGGCCAGTTTCTTTATGAATCACCTGTTGATTGTTGATTTACTGGAGTCTGGAAGGGCATGCAAAATGATAGATGCTGTTTTCCTGCTCTCCCAGCAGCCTGTGGTTGAGGCATTAATGTGGTTTACTCTGCAAGCCACAGCCCCAAGAAACACGCCATGTCGACAGCTGTTGCAGCCACCTTATTAGGGTGATTAAATAAAAACAGTAGGAGTGGGGGCGGCCTTCTGGATGGCTAGTTGAACTCAGGCTAGAGGGATATTCTTATAATAAATGTTGTGTCACAAATGCCTCAAAGTCCCTCCCGTGAGAAAGCGAAAAATATGGGTAATTCATGCAAACAAACAAAAAACAAAAAAATCCAAAACAAAGTATAGAATGTAGTCTTCCTTGAGTTAATAAGAGACACATAATTTTTTACTTTAAGTGATGGTATATATCCCCCAGAATCTATAAAATACACTTTAATTTTATAAATACTTTCATTGCACCAGTGTCAAATAACTCTGACTGACAGCTAAAACAAACAAAAAAACTGTCAAAGTCCAATACTTCCTCTACCACTTGTATTCTGCCTTCTCCTCAAAGATGAATTTAAAGTGCACTGAGCGTATTTTTCCCATTGAGTTGTTAGTTCATGGATTCTCCAGGATAAAAAGAAAGCCATATTTAGATGCTGTATGTCAGGCAAAGCAGCAATTAGGCTGGCGTGCATCAGCTGACAGAGACGTTCTGAATACCATGGGGGATAAAACACCCTTGATTTCACAAACTAAGCTTCAATCTATTGAGCTTTCTCTTTTGGTACTCAACCACCAACTTGTTTATGTAGTACAGAGAGATTAGGTGAAAATGATGCACTCTTAGCCTTGTGTGGGTTCTACTTACCACCATGCCGGTTTTGAGGAGCAGGTAGTGCACAGTCTGTGTGACGTCAGCAGCATGGATCAGGTTGTGGTATGGGTTTTTATGTTTGCTGTAGCCAACTTCAAGGGCTTCCACAAAAGACACCACTGCAGAAATCGGGATCTGATAAAACGCCAAATATCTGGGAGTTAGAAATCACTGCGAACTGTTAAATCTCTCAAAGCAAACCAGTGCCGTAAATGATGCGGTGTAAATGCGTGCGGCTGACGTCATAAAATCATTCGAGTTAACTGCAGACAGTGATGACATATTCATATCAGCTTCACTGGCTTTGCCATTTACTCCTAGATGCTTTCACTACCCGTGGATTGTCCCCAGTGATTAGAATCTGTAGAAAATGAGCTGCTCCACTATCTGAGGAGATGAAGTGTGGCCGGACCCTTTCATAAAATTACCAATGTTGAAAAAAACTATATAATCTTGGTCTTAAGGGGCTGTAGCGAGGGTGCAAGCTTCCATCAAATTGGACATGTTGAAGGTTCTTGTCAGCTGTGAAGAGTATTACTTTCTCCTTCTTTTGATGGCAGAGAAAATGTGTCTCAATGATCCATAATGCAGCGTGAAACATCCTTGTGACTTTACCTTGAAACGACTAATGAGATCGTATCTTGTGAGCAACTCGTAGAATATGAATTTAAGTGCGTGATCCCCGCTGGCTTCATTCAGGGCAAACACATCAAACGACCACTTGTCAACATTCTGTGTAAAACACAAAAAAAATATTTATGCAATTTTTTATCCATTCCAAAAAAACAAAACAACAATGACAACAATAAAAAAAGGTTTCAAAAAATAGTCCGACTGCCTAATTTTATTTGCATGTGTTTTAAGTTTGCTTTAATGTGGGACATGATAATACCTTCAGCACAGATATGACAGACGCAGGGTAACTGAGTCCCACCATATTGGAGGTACGTCGGTACATCCTGTTTGGATGAGATAAAAACATCAAATGAAAAGCACCGCTGAGAGTAAACACTAAAGGTTACTACACTGGCCCCAAACCACAGCCTGGAAGGTTCCCCACTAAGACTAAACCTTCAAATCAACACAACCCAGTGTGAAATGTGGTCGAAAGGTTAAGTTGCAACCAAATAAATACTTCGTGAAGTCTGATTTTCCACATGCTAAAGGTTTTAGGTTTCAACAGACTCGGTAGACATTTTTTTTTTTAGTCAGTCACAGTCTACAAAACAAGATGTGTAAGTTTCCATGAAATTCAATGAGTGACAAGATTCGGTCAAAAAAATAATGCGTGACGCTCTTAAACCTTTCAGGAATACAGTAAAATATGACTTCAATATTGATGCAATGAAGTTTGAATTACTGATTTTGCCAGAACAGGAGGACAGAATTTGAATAGTCATGGACAGCTTAGACTGTAGCAGATTGTTCCACCTTATTTCTCTCATCCTCCCTTTTCCAATCTTACTTCATTTTACGAGCAGACTACCCTCTGTAAAAAAAACAGATTAGGAAAGATTATAGCTTACATGGTTGAAGCTTACTGATATAAACAAATGCATGTTGCATGTTACTGTGTGATAAAGCACAGCCTTGGAGAAAAAGCTGGCTGTTTGTTACTCTGTGAATGACTGTGATTAGCCAGGCTTGCCAAGGCCGTGGTGATGTACTGCCGACTCAGGTCAGGCAGTATTCTGCAGGAATGGCACACATTTCCAAAACAGATTGAAATTCTCAATCAGTGACATCTAAACGAAACGCTACAGCGTCAGACTTTGAGTCATTTCTCTCGTTCTGAGCTGACTCTAGTCTCAGTTCATTTTGGTGCATTTACAGACTGATTTAAGGGGTTGTGCTTTAATACAAAAAAAAAAAAAGATGTACACTGCAAGACACAGTAGTTTATAAAGTAAATTGTTGGATAAATAATGTAAATTCAAAGAAAAAATTAGAAACATTAAAACTTAAAACTATTGTTGTGGTATCCTATATTAAAATGTAATTGGATATGTCTGTGAACTGAATCACAACAAGACAATAATATGACATACACAACTTATTGAATAACTTATTGTTTTAGGAACAAAGCAGATATTTTCAAGGGACCAAACTCAAATTAAATGTAAAGCAGACATAATAAGCAGTGTGGTAGATCAACTAAACACCAGTCAGTTTCAAGAAATAACAGGGTTTAAAATGTTTTCTTATCAAAGTAAAACATAATCAAATGGTTTTAAATTTGTAGTTTAGGCACCAATTTTAATGTACAGTGAACAGAGAGCCAGAGCACAAAATACACAAGAGCTCTGGGGTCATTTGTTATGCCAGACCAAATTAAAGATGCTGAAAGAATGTCTTTAAGTCACTCCAGGCTACTCTGCTGTGGATTCACAAGTGATCGATAATTTTCAAAGAGAGGTGAAGAAGGAAAGTAACAGTCCACATAAATTATTTAGCATCTGTGTTTGCAGAATTTCTTGTGGTTGTTTTCATGCATCACACACAATTTACCTCTCAACAAAAATGCCAGCTTGAACAGCGTGGACGATGCTACGGAAGCGAGGCTTTTCTTCATTTCGTCGCAGCATCAGGCCCATCTGTCTGGTGAAGGTGGAGGCCAGCCAGTCGCGCACCTCTGAAGGCACCGACTCTGACTGGATGTCACTGAGCTCATCCTCTGTGTCCACCAGTCGCCTGCAGCAGTAGACGGACAAAAGGCAAAAATTTATGGCAAAGAAAGAAATAGAAAGCTGCAAAGACTAAAGGTTTACTGCGGATAAAACACAAATCCTCGACTTGTCTGTCAAATCTATCACCTCTTATGTAAAATCAAAACATCTCAGAAGCCCCATAATGCCAAATACAAATCCTGCTGAATGACATAATTCTGTATGGCTCTGCTGACATGTGTAGGGGATGAAAAGCAAAGCCTCCAAACTGAAAACATGTTCCTATGGCAAAGAGAAAATATTCCCATAACACTGATAGTGCTGCATGGTTTCTGCACTCATTAGTTCATCCTCTGTCCTGGAGTGAAACCAGGCTGTCGGTGACCCTAATCACGAGAGGTTTACATAATTCCACCAGCCTGGTCATCACTCAGATTTGGGATTTTTTTCAGCTATTGACATAAGTCATCCCAGTATATTTCCTAACCCTGACTATTTCTTAAGAATACTTGGCCATGAGGAAATTATTTTCAGGAAATTACTTTTCAAAGGCCAACTTTTAGTGAAGGTGGGCAGATCCAAAAAAACATTTTTCAGACTTTGGAACACAATCACAGGTGTGTTTGCTGCATCTCATTTTAGGTTAAGTTCTTCATAAATTCACATACCATCTGCCCATATTTGATTAAGAAAACTATAACAATAACTAAAAACATAACAATGTTACAGTTACTTTAAATCACAGCTTGGCTGTGTTCAACATTGATGCTAATCATTTTTTAAAGTTGTATTTTATATACTGTGCAAAATATTGTTTACTTTGATTCATAACATCAATATCATGCACTATGAAGTAAATCAACTTAGTTTGGATTATAAAGTGTCTGAGTCTCTGTACCTCAGTTTACGGTTTGACATTTAAGGTTAACATACAGTATGTCCTAATATGGTTGAGGTTCTGTGACCAGGGAGGGAAAGAAAACGGTTCAAGTCAATTTCCATAGTAATTACAGTCATCAATTTAGTCGAGTCTTCCCATCAGGAGTGCTGCTCTGCTGTTCTCAATAAGTGAAGCATGTCAAAACTTGTTCCACTAAAAAGGAGCTTTTGTTTTTCTTACCTCGTCTCCTCGATGTAAACGGATTCAAGCACAGACGCTGCATACTCAAGGTTTTTCTTGAGGTCACCAAGCGAAGCCTCCCCTCTCTCCAGCTGCTTCACCAGACATCGTAATCTAAAACAGAGATCCAGCAGCCATTAAACAAATGGGATTACACTCCGGCAATACTGACATGATCAATTCATTGCAACTCATTTGGATTAATCTTGTCTGTGTTCCAGCTGCTGTCAGAAACATTTTTTCTTCTTTTTCTTTTAGCTAAAATCTCAAATTGAATAATAACAGACAGTACATCAATCTTAATTTGTATCTGCATGAATTCCAATTGACTGTTTAGAAAAACAACTCATTTCCTTTTATAATTAATGATGTCTTCAAAAATATAAAATTAAAGATTTTGACTTGTCTTATTATGGTTGCCACTTAAATTTCTTTGGCTCATTTAACCTAATTATGAACCTTTCTAAGCAAATACAGAGTATGTAACAACATCCGTCCTTTAAAATAACATTTTCTTCCTAAATGACTGGCACAGGTGTAATTAAATCGAAAGCATGTTTCTCAAAAGAGGCATTCTGGTTTGTCAAACAAAGGCAAAATTAATGACAAAAAGTACATTGAATAAAGGCTGCTTTCCCTTCATGTCCGTTTCCAGCTCTGCAGTTCTGGCATTTTACATGCAGGATCCCTGCAGGGATGCATAATTGGAACTGAGCAATTGTTAACATTATTAGTTCCACCTGAGCTTTTCCTGCGTGGAAAAGTCAAAATTTCTGCTGTTTGAAAGGCTTCTTCTAAAAATTGCACTTCTTTGATGTCTGCAGGCTCTGCTTTGACTCATTTCCATGTGTTGACTATTTAAAATAGAAAATTGCAGTTCCATGTGCTCTAACCATGTGGCTTTTGACACCATTAACAACTCTTATTATCAAACTGCCTGAAAAACTGGGTCAGTGTCACTTATTTCCCCTTTGAATGGCTCAGATCCAGTGTTGCAGATTTTGAGTGCTTCAGTAGTAATTCATACAGACAGTTTCATTAGGTTTACTTGCTTTAATGTTGTACAAACTTGGATGCATGTGGAGCTTTTGTTTCAAAAGCACAGTTTAGTTACAAAACAATGCAGTGTGGGATTTGCATTATTTATCTCATGGTGTGGGTGTAAAATTAAATTAACTTCTATCATAAAAGTTTTAGATGGTGAACTTTTGAGCGACAAGAAAACATGGCTGCCATGGGCTCAGGGTGATTAAAGTGTAACATAACGGGAAAAAAATCAAGTGCAGTTTTTTAATTTTATATTTTTATATTTCAATAGAATTTCATGCAAATAAGTATGTGAATCTCCAACCCCTTAAGCTTAAAAGCGGTTACAGAGACAACTCGAATTTTGCACATTGCCACCTCTTGCAGCACACCACCTGCTGCTGTGCCGTAGGTAACACGCTCCCTTTCACAATGAATGCCCAGCGAGACTACGTTCACTGCTGAATTATTTAAAAGAACAGCGGGAGAGTAGGAAATTTCCAATGCACTCATTGATTGCATTCACAGTAAGCAGTTGCATTTTTGTCCCTATGTAAAAGTTACCAAGATGTTTGTTAGAATTTATGTTAATATAGATATTCTTGAACTTTTATGGCCAAAGTTAAATTCTTTTGTGTACTTAAGTGCAACACCTATATATACCTAATCAATCTTCCACACTCCAATAGAACTGTATAATAAACACGGGCAGAACAAATACAGACATGGTATGCAATCTGTCATCTGCTAAACACTGCTGTATTCTTAGCTATGCAGTCATATCAGGTAATGGCAAAACTAATCTTAATACTGAACCACCTCTCAAAGGATTCACAAGGTAATAGTTTTTAAATTTATTCATAAAAAGAGTTTGAAGTGAGGCTTCGTGAGACTGATGTAAATTGCAGAGATAATTGGAAGTAGTGGCTCATATTAGTGTGCTAGCATCCTAAAAGAACAGAAAAATGTTTATCATCTTAGTTTTCTGTTAGCATGTTAATCACTTCTGATTAGCACAGAACTCAAAAGCCAACTAAGGCTGATGCAAAATATAATAAATTTTGCATGCACTGGATTATAAGCCAATCATTTATATATATATATATATATATATATATATATATATATATATATATATATATATATATATATATATATATACAACATGTGCTTTACAACATGTGACCACAAAAATACAAAGTCATAAAACACACACAACAATAAACATAACCTAAGATAATCTAAATAAGACACAAGTGTACAGCTAAAATATGAACTAAGATAATTTAAATGAAATCATGAAACTAAACATATCTAAAACTTGAGACACTAAATAAGACACAATCGTACAGAAAAGCTAAAATAAACAGAACTAAACTAAACCAAAGGTGCTGGAAGGCTATCTAAGAGTACTGAAGGCCAGCTCAGAGTTAAATACATTTTAATAAAAGGCCAACTAAATGTGTCAGTGTAAAGATCAGCAAGTTGTAGATGTACATCCAGTGATTACTTTCTGAGAGTTTCACTAAAATTTGTCCACTGGTTCATGAAGTATTTAGCTAATAATACAGACAAACAGAGACATACACACACACACACAAGTAAAAACATTAGTGTTCAACCTTCACCTTCAGCAGCAAGTGATAAACATAATAAAGTCAGTAAAAGTCATTCTATGAAAAACAGTAATGTTTTTTTGCATTTGTTTCTGAATCTTCTAATACAGGTGCTGGTCATAAAATTAGAATATCATGAAAAAGTAGATTGATTTCAGTAATTCCATTTAAAAAGTGAAACTTGTATATTATATTCATACATTACATACAAACTCATATATTTCAAATGTTTTTTTCGTTTAATTTTGATGATTACAAATGACAACAAATGAAAATCTCAAATTCATCATATCAGAAAATTAGAATCTTGTGAAAAGGTTCAAAATTGATGGCACCTGGTACCACACTCTAATCAGCTAATTAACTCAAACCACCTGC
>NC_051449.1:7456284-7493977 GCF_001649575.2 Kryptolebias marmoratus | reverse complement strand
AATAAACATTTGAAATATATGAGTTTGTATGTAATGTATGAATATAATATACAAGTTTCACTTTTTAAATGGAATTACTGAAATCAATCTACTTTTTCATGATATTCTAATTTTATGACCAGCACCTGTATATTCTGTAAAGGTCAGGGCATCAGTCAACACAATAAACAAAAAAATATGTTGTCAGTTCAATGTGTTGTTATTTTCAGAGGTAAGTCCTAAATAAGTCCTAATAAAGTTTAAACTGCTGGACAAAATAATCTGTTCAAGATGTTAAGAAGGTCTGAATTAAAGTGGTGAAGGATCAAACCAAATGCCACGACATCTGTCAAAAAACAGCAACAGATAAATGTGTTAATAATACAAGGTATTATATGAATCATTATGCATACGGAATATTGTATGATTAAAGGTGTTTTTAATATTAACTGCAGTGGTCAGAATTGTGCTAATGTCTTTCTCCAGCTAGAAACAGCTTTTTTGAAAAATTGTAGGGAAATAAAGGCTAAACTGCAGCTCTAAAATCACTGCATGTGATTTGGATGGTGCTAATGATGGTTATTAAGAACATCTGTGTGCCAGGAAGCTTCCCTGCTTCAACACACACAAAAAGAGAAAACCCCGGACGTCCTAGAACAAATCTCACAGCGCATTATTAACCACATTGATGGTTTCATTTTTATTTATTTCCTTTTTTTTAAGCTGGTCGTTGGTTTGTTAATTTAAGTCGTGTAGTATTTGTTGAAAAGCCCATTCTGAAAACATAAACGCTCCCAGCTTTGTCAGATTAACAATAGACTAGATGTCCAATCAATTTTTCATTACTCAATTGAAGAAGAAGAAAAGAAAAGATGTTAAACATTCAGATGAGGTTTTATATTTACGGGATATGCTTTTCTTTGTGAGATTAAAGAAAAAATAAAAACTGTTTGCTAAAAAGACAAAAACCAAAAAAAGAAAAGAAAAGTTTTGTCTTGCAGGATACAGGACAAATGGAAATATTTCAACAACTATTTAAAAGTAAGCTTGTTAGAGCTAGCGCACTAATAAATCATGCTTTTAAAAGCCCAAAGAAACGATGGTGATGAGCTAAGTGTCAGGGTGTACCATGAATGTCTGCCAAATAAAGCAAATCAGTTTGTTTCACCTTCTGCCATTACATCTGAAGTCAATATGGTGTGATAATACCACGAGTCAGGGTAAGAGTAATGTTTGGGCACAAAGCCAGCTGAAAGACTCAGTTTAAGCTTGGAGATGAATGACTGACATGTAGTTTTCTTTGGCTACAGTGAACTACTTTCATCAGCTGTTTCTTATTATTTGCAACAAAACAGCTCAGAATCACATAAAATCACTTTTCCTAGAGGGCTTTAGGAGATATGCATTGGTTATACCTGTTAAAACCTGTTAAATGTAAGCTTCACTATGAAGATAATCATCCTTTAGGCTCAGATGTAAACTTATATCTTCCCCTCATTTACTAGTCAAGTCAAGTTACATTTATTTTTATAGCACTTGTCATTGGCATAAACTTACAGTTTGTCTTGTTTGACTGCTCTATAATTCAAATTGTGGCATGTAAAAGGTAAAGATTCATATGAAGTCTGGGCATTGATACTTTATCTCTTAAAAAATTAGAAATGAAACGAGGCCAAATGCCCACACAGAGCTGAATAATCTGAAATTTAATGAGTGTGATTGAAAGAGCATTGGTTTGTGTTTATCTGAATATTTAGTAGTTTTTAGTCTCAAAGCAAAACTAGCTGCTGGGTCATCATCATCATTAGCTACACTTATGTAGCAGCTCCAAGCCACATCCTGCATAAATATTAAATTTAAAAAAATGTCCATTGCTATTTTTATTCTTCTCTGAATTGTCCAATTTGAGTTGTTGTTGGGTTAAGAAGTCCAGGAGCGGGGCAAAGCGAAGGCATGAGCCTCCAGCTGTCTGCCTCTATATCTGAAGATGGGATTTGTTTTCCCCAGAGTGGTGAGAAAGAAAACAACAAGAGAGGAGATTAGAGATGGAATTCAGGTTGAGAGTGGGTTTTTTTATCCCCCCTTTATTCTTTTTGCCTTTAGTTTTTTGCCCTGAAATGACTTCCTTAGAGAAAAGAATGGAAAAGAAATGAAAGAACCGGAGCTATCTACTATTGAACTACAGCTGCGCCATTCAGTGGACCTCCGCAAATGCTTAAACTCTCAACAGATGTTGAGACTACCAGAATTGAACATAACAAAGAGCAAATCACACACTGAAGGCCAACATAGCAACAGATTTCTCCTTCTTTAAGAAATACTTTGTCACCTTTTGGTAACTCGGCGCACATACTGAAAGGAAAAGAAATGTGGTCTCATTCTGATCTTCATAGAAAACGGGCCTTTTTTCTGCACCAAGCAGAGGCTGCTCTCCAAACAGCAGAACAAAAAGGGCTGGATAAATGGGTCTGGTTGAGCAGAGGGGGAATGAGAGCAATGCCAGGATGCAAAAATTGGTCACCGCCTGTGTTCCAATGACATTCTAGCCTCCATGGTGAGTAATCAATGGCCTGGGGTCAATGTAATCACCCAGGGAGATTAGCGTGCTTTCAGGAAACACACACAGGTTTGAGGCTGATAAGCAGAACAAGGCCTGTAAAAACACGATGAGACGCCGTTGAGCACACAGCAACCTTCGCTGTGTGTGACTGCAGTGGAAAAAAATATTCATTCAGAAAATTTCAAAAGACAAAGCACTGGGATTGTAATGTTATTTTTTGTTTACTTTTTGATGAAACACAAATGATAAGATACAGATAAATAAGCAAACTGGGAAGAGAATTTTAATTAATTAATTTTTTTAAGTCATGGAGGAGCTTAATAAAGTTTCCAGTAACAAAACAAAAAAAAACAAAAAACAATATTTGTTTACTTTGTGACCATAGATTTTTATGCGTTCGCCTTGTTTTCTTAACATCTACAAGACAAAAACACTGGAAAATAGTAACTTTGCTGTACATTTACAAGTATTGTCTTAGAGATTGGAAATATCTCCAGGACAGGTAAAAAATGCCAGTAAGCTCTCATTTTTTAAGATCCTCTGTTTTTTTTGTGTGTGTGTGTGTGTGTGTGTGCTGGTATAGAACGTGAGTGAAATGCCTGAACTGTATGCAAATACAAATGTTAATGTGACACCCACAGTGAGTGTTGGTGGCTATTTAGTCATGAGTGGGAACAGTTAAAGCAGGTGCACACTAAAGGCTTTTTCTTTCTCTAATAGCTCCAAATAAACTTACAAGTATTGTCAGGGTGAAAGAGAGCACCCTCTAAACGATTTTGGTAAGTTCTTCAAAAAATGTTCTAATATTTGTTCTAAACAAAGCCTCTCCTGTGGGAGTTTGCAAATGACAGATGTGACAAGAATGGCGTGGGACAGAAGAAACCTTAAAAAAGATCAGTGCCTGGCTGAATGCAGCCCACTCATGTCAAAGTCTGCCAATCAAATCCACAAGCTGAAGTAATACACTCTCAGTAACGCCACGAGCAATAAAAATAAAGTGTGTGTGTGTGTGTCCATTTGAGGGTGTGTGAGAGAGTTAGTGTTTTGGATTAAAGCCTTTTTGTAAAAATTAAAAAATAAACACATAAATATAACTTTCTTTTTTTTCTTCTTTTTTTTACAAATGCAACACCAAAACACAGACATTACTATTGATAAAGAACAACCCATTTCACTGATAAACTATGTATTTACCAAATAGACATGTAGAATCTGTATTTTTTGAAATCTTGTTTTTTTTAAATCATACACACAAAAAAAGACAAGACACTTCAAGCTGATTACTCCTTCTTTGTGTTGTTTTCTGAAGTGAAATGAGAGGAGAAAAATGGTTGGTTTACTCCGTTCAAACCATATTAAATCGTTTTTTTTTCTCTATATAAAATCTAGCCCATCAATTTCTAAGTTTGGGCGTCCTTGTCTTATCTATTTGACTTGCCAACTATGTTTATTTTATAACAGACATGAAAAACTTGACTGCAGCAAATCCCAGCATGCACAAAACAAGACAGTGAGGTGATTTAGCAGAAAGTGAGATTTTGATTTGTCAGCAGCTAACTCATCATCCTAAAAGGCTGAATCTTCATTTTACTGTTACACTTCACTCTTCAGGCTTTTACAATGCAACCAAAGGATTTTAATTAAATCTCTGACACACATATATGATTTATTTTACTGCTACTGATAAGAAGAGAGACTCTATCCATTAAAAAAGTGACTGCTCATTTGAAAACAGAAAAAAAGGCTCTAGATTTAGCAAACTTAAAAAAGTCAAGTGTGGCCAAATCTACTAAAGTTTCATAAAACTTTGGGTTTGTTTTTCTGGCAAATAAGAGCTCTTTTAATTATTATATTGTTTAATAATCAGGTTAATATTACATATAAAACTAATACATTCCTTTTAAATGTGAGTAAGTGGTTTCACTCTCAGATGTGACTTAATGAGCAAGTGTTCGTGTTTTTGTGTTGCAGCTACAAGAATTAAAAGCCTTCCTAAATCAAAACGACATATTCTTTAATCCTTGAGAACAATTTGTAACTTCTGGGAATTTACTTTTTCTTTAGGGAAATAAATGAAAACAGCTTAACAAAGCACATTCATTCATTCTGCTTTCAAGCAGCTTTACACAGTGACAGTCGGCATTATGTCACAGAAACATCAAACTGAACCTTTTTTTTTGTGCGTGTATGCTGTTTGTTTTGGTGAACATTGACTTATTTTCCTCCTCACATGGCAGAACTGAGCTACAGTGCAAAACACCGCATGGTGAGCCAACAGAAGATTGAGTGACGCTTTTATCTTTTTTCCACCTCGACCGTAACCCGTCACGTCATCTGTTACTGCACTATTGTTAGTGCTGGTACTGTCAGGAAGGGTCTATAAAAAGACAAGAAGTGTTCTACTTGATAACAGATATTCTTGATTCAAAATGACGATGAAGCTATTACTATGTTTAAGGGTATTTAGAACTCTTGAAGTCATGTATGGAATAATGATATGATAATAATTTTTAAAAATGCAGCATCCGTTTACTGTTTTGGACATTGATTACCATGGCAACACGTGAAGCTTCAAGTCTTCATCAGTAGTAGGTCAGTAGTAATGAACACAACAGATGAGGATGATCACACATAAAAAGCAGAAAAAGCAGAAATAGCTAATTAACATCGGCAGTCTATGAGTTATACCATTAATTAGCACAGGGATTTTTAAAAACGGTAGCAACAAAGCTTAAAAAGATGCAAGTGAACTTGTGCTATAAATGTGAGCTATGTGGAATGTAAACACCATTGTGGGGTCACATAATTAAAAATTTAATGGGCTCAATAATGACCACATATCTGTTGCTTCTGGACTTCATTGGCATTTTAGAAAGAAAGTGGTATTGAGAGGTTTTCACCAGCAAACATTTAAACTCTTATTAACCCAACTTTTTACTTTAAAGACATTCTATTTGGTCCAAAAATATTTTGTGAGTCTTTTGATTTTATTTCTTAAATTCAGACTATATACAAATGGTTCTTAATAATAACAATCTAATCTGTATGTAAGAAGTCAACTTTAAACTACAAATAATTTGACATTTTTACAGTTTTACAAATCAGTTTACCATTCTCACTTTGATTAGTTTAAATAAAATCATAGCAAACCAAATTACAAAGAGCTGTCAGAAATGTTTGGGTTCATGACTGGTGACAGAAAAATCAGATTTTTAATGTTTGAACACCGTGTTAACGTTGATGCACGTCTGATCTCTCTGTGCTTTTCAAACAAATATTGTGGTCTGCAGCTTCAATAAAAAGAAAGTAGTTTTTAGAGTCCCGGCTTACATCAGCATGATCACTTTATCCAAGTGAAACATCTGATTAAACACTGTTGCATAGATTTCCAAGCTGGTTAAAGTTAAACCTGGAATTTTCTTAAATCACCTAAAATTCAGCAGAAATGAACAGCACTCTGTTCTAAATGTGCTTCAAAATAAAGTAGACCAGCACTTATCTATTATGCAAAATGTGACATTTACCTTAATCTACAAAACCATTGTGTTTAATATTTTTTATTATCTTGAGTTTTTTGTTTTTAGGCATCATGCTGATTCATAATCACCACTGTGGAAAAGCATATTTATCTTTTCATAACAAGCTGAAAATGCAGCACTCATATAAAATTATTGTTTAAATTTCCCTACTATAGTTTATTAGCAAAGGCAACAAAGTGGATCAGACGTGTCTGATGTTTATTCACAAGAAGTTGGGTCTATAAAAACATACCAGAGAGACAGTGAGAATTAAAAAATAATTGAAGTTTAGGGTTCTGTTAGCAGCTGTAAAAACCCCACTGTTAATGTATTAATCTACTGTCACTACAGCATCTCAAAACAATAACCTGACACCCTATTGTACTAAATGTGCCTGGTGGTTTGAGCCTAAAAAAAACTGATTTCATGTTTTTTGATTACCATTTCGAACTGCCGTAAATTCATTGTTGTCAAAAGATCGGAAGTTTAAAAAAAGATCAGGAGTTAAAACCGAACATAAATTACTTAACGCTGCGATGACCCTCCAGTTGCCTCCAACAAACAATTCCATTGGTGTGGTCAAACACGCTCTTATGACATGTTAGAGATAGAAAATAATCTGCAACGTGCTGCAGTGCATGAGTTACGTAATCTGAAAGATTAAAAATGCATACTGTGGTCAGAGCAGGTCAATGGGAGAGGAGGCAGAGATAAAATGTAGGTAAATTCTGCTGGTTTTATGTCGAGTTTGTGTCGACTCAGGCTGCAGTCCATGCATACCAAGTTTTGACCAGCAAGTTTGATCTTTTTATCAACTGCTGTCATAAAAAGTGGATATTCATGTAATTCCTTTTGTCTGGGTGTGTTAATTTGTATGTCTGTTAGCAAAACATCTCATGAATCACTGGATGTATTTTAATGAAACTCTCTGAAAGGAATTATTGGATGTACATCTGATTATTGACTGATTACCTTTTGGCACACAAGGAGGTGGGTGATATGCATTACTTCAACAAATGATAGTTTCCTTTTTTGATGGAGCTTGTTTGGGTAATTCATGTGCTTAGATAAAAAAGCCTTTGATGAATCCTAGATGTTTGTACTAAAGAACCTTGTTGTCCGCTATAAACTTCTAAGTAATTTACTCTTTAAGGTCTCTGATAGAGCCCTGTGGAACACAGACACCAAGACTTTAACAGCAGATCCTTTAAGTGCTTTAAGTTGTGAAGTGGAGTAGTTGTTGATGAGATGTGTGCCGGTGCTTCATGTTCACCCTGGTTTACCCTCCAAGCCTTGCCTTTTCTGATGTTCCAACTCAGTAGTTTGGCACAATATTGATTTGGCTCTTGTCAGAGTAGCTTAGATGTTAGCACTGACCATTTCTCATGCATTTTACAAGCACATATCAGGAACGCTGGCACTGAAAAACTCAAAACTAGGGCAAAAAAAAATCATATTGTTGGTTTAAGGTCAGTAGTTTCCCAAAAAAAAGAGTGATTTAGTTTTTATATACAGTAAAATGTAAAACTAGGTTGATGTGTTTGGCCATGTTTTGTTTGTTTATTCAGTGTTATCCACTGTGTCTCCTTTTCAAAAACATGGTTACTAAATGCCAGTAACTCAATAACAATAATCTAATAAAATCAAACCAGATTTTCAAAGCTCATTGAATTCCCATGTCAGATGAGTCACGCTGGCAGGAGATTGAGAAGGCTTTCTGTCTCTCTGTCAGCCACAAACACACAATCACACCCCATTCACGAAGAAGAAACACACACTCTCTCTTCATAAAGTTGTGAAGCTACAAGCAGTGACAGAGTTTGTCAAAGTAATTTAAAAGTGTAGGCTTTACTGCGTCAATCTCCAGCTGGCAAACGACTTTACAATTTACTATTCTGAAAAGAAATGTCTCTTCCCAAGACTGACAAATCTGGTAAAATAATACCGATTAAAAAAAAAAAAAAATCTGATAAAAGCCATAGATCAAAAAATAATTTTGTTATGAAATAAATCTAAACTGTATAGTTGATTAAAATAAAATATTCACAAAACTAATTAACAGTTTTAAAATTATCTTCCTGCACAAAATTAGATCTTAACTCACTTTTGACCACAGGATCTTCTTGATTTGCAACACTTTAAACATCCTAACAGTCTAAGACTGTTAAAGGATTAGATTAAAATAGTTTCAGCGTTTTTTTTTTAGTCCACCGTGGATTAGCCGACTTTTCACAACCAAATACAATTTGCTTGACTAATCATTTTAACACAGGTCTGTGAGATGTTAACAAATGAAAATCTCTGAGTTTCTTAGTTGATCACTTAAGAGGATGGGCTGTCCCTGGTTGTTTTGTTGTTTTGTTTTTTGTTTTTTTTTACAAAAAGGTTTCTTTCAGTCACGTTTTGCAGAATTTTTATTTGATCCGATGAATTTATATTGCGTGGGATTACAAACTTTTGATGAGAAATCAGGCAAATGTGGCAAAATAAAAACAACAACTACAAAAAAACTATGACAAAAGAACTTTGATGATATCAGACAATGTCATGTTTCATCCAGGAAAAGCTCAGCATAGTAAAACGTTGCAGAAATGCCAAATCACAATTGACTTTGTATGTTCTTTCACGGGTGACTGGAATATATTTCTCTTTTAGAAGTCCTGAGAGGAGTATATGTGAAACCCTACAGGGAATTAGGTCCTAGAAACAAAAATTGCATAGGTGACTTGTAAACTACCATAATACAGAAGAATATAACACTTTAGGTTGGATAAAAACAGTGCAAAATGCCCTGAGATGGAGTTATTGTTATGGCAGTAATTCAGACCCAGTGATAGCTATCTGTGGCTGCTTCTGTGTTTATTTGGCACTAAAACCACGTATTTCAACCCAGAAATAAAGCCTGCACCAAATAATGTGCCTTACTCCCTTTAGCTGAATTGTTTGGTTGATCTTACTGGTGACAGAAACTGACGTTGAAAGCCGTGGAGAAATATTTCAGTTTAATTCAAAACCATAAAGAGCAAGAGACAATGTGAAACAAATAGTGATGTGATGGTGATGATAACACCTCTTAGTGTAATTGCCCTTGTCACATAGACACACAACTACACAAATAGATCAATAAAGGCTGAAGAGTGGCTCTCTGTGGTGAGTGAGGTCATCACTGGTCTGTCCTTCAACCGGCGGACAAACAAGGACATCAGAATGCACTTCACTTGGCAGTGCGCCCCTGCACACAATGCTGACACACATGCACAGAAAAGACCCCGTTGCAGCATCTTTTGTGGACTGAACAGTGATTCACAAATGGAGTTTCAGCATTTTAGCGCCCATTATTGTTGCTGTTAACATTTGAATACCAAATATAAGTGAGGATGCTGAGATTCAGGATTTACTGAAAAAAAAAGATTCACACATCCTTGGATATGGAAAAAAAAATACATTAAGGCCTAGTTTATTTTTCAATCATGAATCACTTTATTGTATTTAACCTGAAAAAAACATTTCCACGAAAGTTTAACAAAAAAGAGCATACCTTTTATTATGGCTGTTGAAAATCTGACTACACACTCAGATTATTTGTCCTGACTACTGTTCTAAAGCACGTGTTAAAGTCAAGGCCTGCGGGCCAAATACAGCCTTTGTTACAGTTTTATCTAACCCATGAGATAATATTTTTCATAGATTAGAACCCACCAGTCTTTGATGGGTTGTCTTAGTCACTTTGCTTAAAAACTGAGCATACTGCATATTTATGATAGCAATTAGTCAACGTTAAAACACAGAAAATTATTTTGACTTGGAAAAAGCAACAAAATCATTAACATCTAAATGGGGCCAATCAGACTTTTGCTGATGAACTTGCAGCCAGATGTCAGGTATGAGAGTTGAGCTCAGAGCAACAGAAAGCGGGTTAAAATTATGTTGTTTTTTTCTGTATTTTGATCTTAACTCAAAGTAGATTGGAGGTGTTTATTTGGATTTTTATCGAGGAATCATGTAATTTCCTCTGTCTGTGTGTGATTGTGGTGGTGTTGGCAAATCATGTCATGAACTACTAGACAAATGTTAATGAAAGTGAGAAAGTAATGATTGGATGTATATCTACAACCTGAATCAAGATGGCCACCACAACTAAAACACCATAGGAAACACAAAAATGTCTATAACTGTCAGTTTTTACAAATATTGAGGTAAAATTTGGTGTGGTTGAGAGTTGAGAGTATCCTTAACACAAACTTCTGGTGAGACCTGCATGTCTTCTAGGAATCTTAGTTTTTATCTGTATGAATAATCTGACATATTACAGCTGAGGCAGTTCATACTTTTTTTCAATAAAAATTGACTGAGCTTGGCTCTCAAGTGGGACTACATTTTTAGTTTTGGCTACTTTTCTAAAGAAATTATTTTTTGTAGACAACAGCTCTGTTTGAAAGCTGTTTGGGTCTGTTTTTTGTGGGAACATGCAGGCGGCTCATATTTAACAAAGATAATTTGGATATAACAACATTAACAAAAGTTATATTAACGAAAAATACATACATTAAGGCTCCAGTTTTAAATGTGTCGTGTAAATCTTTACAACTATTACATTTGGAAGCGCTATTACTTTCCATCTCGCTAATTTCATTCTCATCCTCGGTTTAAGATCAGAGTAAATGAATGCTTTCTTCGTCCATAATTCAAGAACTGTATGAGAAGTTACAGCGGCATAAAAGACTTCCTGATGTTTTTAATACAGTTTTAATTATAAAAGTTGTACCAATATGTGGGCTTTCATTCTGAACTTTTGCCAGCTCAGTTTCTGACTCAGCAAGCATTTTATTAGGAACTGTGAAGAAGCAGCCTGTTCTAATCAGTCTTTATTTCTGCTGATGTTGCAGACGGTTTTGGAACAGAAGTTGGCTTCAACAGCACAAATCTACAGACCCAACCTGGATTGCTCAAATGGAACCAAACAAATAGCCACTTTGTTGACAACATGTTCCCTGATTACAATTACTTAGCACTGGTACATTCTCTCTTTTCTCTTTCGGCCTCACCAGAAGACACATTAAAACAGAACACATTCAAAAGGGCATGTTTAATCAGTAAAATGAACTGTGATGAAAGAAGAAAGCTGACAGCAGAAAGTAATAAGCTCTGGTCACGTAGTTAAAATTGGAAGGCAAACAGCAGACCACCAGGATTCCCTCACCTTTGCCAGAACATGGATTATTTCCATTGTTCCATTCTATTATTTCCATCTGTTACGTTTCTTAGCCTCTGTGGAAAACAACAAAGGTTTTAAACAAGGCTTTATTTTGTTTGCATGCATGTGTGTGTAGTCTTTGTTCTAGGAATGCCTTTTAACTGTAGTCAGTATTTTACTGGGAATTAGCAAATAGACTATTTCAAGCTCTGTAGGTCTTTTAATTTCTTCAATTTGTATCTTAAGAGGGGAAAAAAATTGTAATTAAAATACTTTTGGCTACCTGTCGTTTTCTTTGCTTAATGTTGAGAATAATCTAACCATTGAGTCTGTGACGTTGCCCTGTTTCCTTATGAATATGTTCAATTTTCATACTTTTACACTTTTTTATTTTTGTAAAGTTCTTGCTGTGTATTTGCATTGTTTTTTACTTCAGATAATCTTTAGAAATTAAAATCTGGGAGACTTTACATCAAAGCTTCTTAAGATAGTCTTATTTTGTTAAAATTGCACAGAGTTCTACAAATTTGCATCATTATTATGAGAAGCCAATTCCACCAAATTCAAACTCTCCCTTCAAGTCTTTTTACAACGCCATGTGTCTCAATCAAACACCAAAATTAACATTCCATGTATGACTTAATTACGCTTCATTATGTTCAGCAGGAACAAACGGCAGAGATGAGAGGATTGTTGAGCTCAGTGGAGACTCTTCACATCTTTCATGTCTTTGCCATTTCCCTGAGAGTCACTCATTTATCGAAGATTGTTGAACTGGGAAAGGAGGTCTCGATTAGATGCAACCAGTTTGATGAGAGTCTTTGCTAATGAAGAGCACGCTGTGGTGGACCTCCTGTTCGAATAAACACTTGTACCAACATCTGCTTACAGTTACATTATTGTGTTGAACAAAAGTGTGACTCATTAAGTGGACCACTCAGAATATAATTGCTCTAAGATGGCTGAAGTATAGT
Organism: Kryptolebias marmoratus; assembly: GCF_001649575.2. Lineage (NCBI taxonomy): Eukaryota > Metazoa > Chordata > Actinopteri > Cyprinodontiformes > Rivulidae > Kryptolebias > Kryptolebias marmoratus. The sequence goes on along the minus strand of NC_051449.1, from coordinate 7,481,752 downwards.
AAAGACTTACTGCTTTGTGAATGCTCAGAGACATTAAGTCAGTTTAATTACATAAAAATAACATATTAAACAATGAATATCCAACATTTCTAACAATTTAACTCTGTGTTTCAAATCAGCATTCATTGAACCAAAGGTAAATATTTTCAAATCAGTAAGATTTAAGAAGACATCTCAAACTTGTTGTGTTTTAGTGTGCTTGTGACACAATTCTAGGGAGAATCCACAACCATCATGCCTGTGTCTGATTATCACTATAGCATGTTTTCTGTCTAATCTATCACTTTTCATTTACATTTCTAGTCAGAGCTAAATGGAATACTGTGTGTGGAAGTTAACATGTACCACAGATATGATCTCTAAAGAAAGCCATCATACAAAAGATTTGCTCTTATTCCCCACGAATGTATTTGTATAACAGTGACCTACTGTACTCACAGTTTATTTTCTAGACAGGATGTTTAGTCAAGTGTTTCCAATAGTGTTGGAAAAAAAATGTGAGAGAAAGCAGATTCCTTAGTCTGTTAATGGAAGGACTTCCTGCTTCCCTTTTAGAATAACATCACAGAGGACAGTGGCATGTTTAATCACATGCCTAAATATTTACATATACTCATAAAGGCCCGGCATTCCTTGAAGGAATGCATATCACCCGACACCTTTCATGCCAGAATTTTAAACAAAAAAAAATGGAGTTGTAGCCATTTTGGTCAAACCTTGAAAAAGTTGTTAAGCACAACGTCATACAATACTGCCTATTGTCACACTAATGACTCTCAGTTACAACCAGAGCAAATTTTAGCTCAATGTCAACAAGACATGCACATGAACACACAGAGGCAAGTGCAAAAACATTATTATTACCCTACCTTTGCCTTTCAGCAGCAGGTGATGAAAAAACATTTTTCTCTTTTTTTTCACACATGCCTAAAAACTGGCATGATACATATTTGCAGAAACAAGCAAACAGTAGCACATAAACAGTGTTAGATAACATCATATTTAACATAAGAGCTCTGTCAGCGCATGGCAACATGTTTCACTTTACATCTGTAACTATCCACTGTTTACATAACAGCAAAGCAGCAACAAGCTGAAAAGTGCCACATGCCAAATCAGGCTTATATCTGCACAACTCTTATCTGACAGCACATTTTCCCCAAAATACCCAACAAAGAGTTTATAGTAAATTCTTGAGTCAGTGTAGAGTTATAGATACTGTAAACATCAGAATTTCTTTGGGTCAAAATCCTTATATGTGTTTATATGAACTGTTATTGTAGTAATCATCTGAGTAACTGAAACTAAACATAAATTAATGTTAATTATTTTTATTTGCTGCCTTTGCAAAATGAGACAGTTTTGGATATATTTGCTTTTGTTTTTGAGAGAGGTCAGTGAATCCTAGTAGGGCTGAAATTAATGGGTTAGTTGGATAAGAATGACTAGACGACTCACTAAAAGAAAAAAAAAACAGAGGAAAAAAATCCCTGCAAAGATAGCTGCAGGCCTTCACACACAAGCAAACACATTCAGCCTACAAAACACTATAGAACGCATACGGTCTCTTTTCACATTATCACGTAGTCAACAAATATTTGCACTCTTTCTAAAAATATGCAGTTGCTAACAAATAGCTGCACATCCCAGTTTGTACCATTTAGACAAACACCCAGCAGGGTCAGGCGTAAAGGAGGGATGGTTTGAGGGAGGGTGGATACAAACAACCAGGTTAAAAGGGAAAATCTAAAATCTGCAATATCATCTCCTGCAGGCAGCAGGAAGAGAAAATCTGGTGCCATGACGTTAAGGGTCTCATCTTTACCATGGGCTCAACTTAGCATATACACGCTTATTACTTAGGCTTTGTGATCCATCTTTAATATGGCAATACACTTAGTTGAAAAATGTCTTTTTAAGGAAGGCAAACAGGGTAAAATAATCAGCAAAAAATCCCGTTACTAAGAAATTAATATGCAAGACTTCTATCAGCACATGCAGTTTTGTACTTTCTTCACTACTTTTAGTAACCAGAGAATATTTTTGAGTCAAAATGAAAAAGACAATTAAATCCTTAAATAATAATAATAATAATAATAATAATAATAATAATAATAATAATAATAATAATAATAATAATAATAATAATAATATCACTTGAATTTTACACATGAGCATGTTACTTGTAAATGTGATTTAGTCATCAAGCACTTTGTACATTTCCTTCTTCTTTTTAACTAATATAAGTTTAGAGGTGTACAAATTACAAAATGCATCTGAACAACTGCAGCGATTAGAAAACTGTATCGGGGAGTGAATAAAGTTAACTGTGGAGGTGATCTAAAAAAAGAAACACCTGATGTGAAGCACAATCAGGGGAGAGGGAGAACGAAGAAGAAAAAGACTTGTTGAGAAGAATGTAATTAGCCCAAGCTTGGAGATTTGTTTGAGTCGGGTAATTACCCCTCTAATCATCAGGTTGTTGGTTAGAATAGGTGATTGGGTGAAAAGAGTGACAAGAAAGGAAAAAAAAAATGTCTTAAAAAGCAAGGGACAAGGAGATGTGTTTGTGCTGTAAACCAAAGTGAGACAATAAAAATAAGCTATATGGTGATTTGTACAACTAGAAAAACTTTGAAACCAACCAGAATTAAAATTAAATTTAAAATAAGAAATACTGAATGATTGAAACTATATGTATTTCAGCTCACAGTAGGATTGGATGGACTACAGTTATTCCTAATGTTTGATCTGATGGTATTTAAGTTTTGTTTGTAAGTACAATTAGCTCAAATGGCTTCAAAATAAAATATTCCTTACCTTTACGATCTACCTTGAACCATATATTCTACTAAATAGTCCTAATACAGTATGTGAAATTCATATTACAGTTAAATAAAACTAAATAAAATGTGTGTGATAAGGCATATACGCTTTAAAGTGATCAACGATCTTTATTTATGAATAATTACCCGAGCACATCAACTTCATAGTCTCTCTGCAATTATTGGTTTGTTTTATGAGATATGATTGCATTTGTGGCAGCAAACACAAACATGAAACCAATAAAAGCAATCACAGATGAATCATTTTCAGTAAATAGCCCTATAGTTGGTGCCTGACAAATGGTTCTGAACCACAGGAAAAACACAGAAAGGCTTGAGTTAATGGCATATAATGGGATGTACTTGAAAAGCAGCCAATGACCGAGTTTGCCCCCAATTACTGACATTATTTCAAACAGTTCAATTGTCCCTCATGACTCTCAATGTGACAATGTCTTCCCTTCTCTCCACTGCTCGTTTTGGCTCAATATGGGCAAATTTATGCATTTTATTTTTAATTTTATTTTCCAGAATGTTTTTGCTGTTATACGAGATGCACCAGGTCTGTACTTTACAAACTATTCTATTTAGTATTAATTTATGATTTATGATGTGAAAAGGAGTCACTCCCTTTTAAGTGAAGGATTAAACAGGATTTCCTTTTCATAATTCAAAACCTGACATATTCAAGTGAGCTGAAAAGACCAACACCTGTCCAGCATAAAAGCGCAGGAATACCCGAAACACATGACATTTAAAGTGCAAACTCAACCAATGGACATCTCCACGCGCAAGCATGAGCACCGCCTCTGAAAATATCAGTTCTGGCAAAATGCACACTCACACTCACAAACTAATAATTCAAAAAAAGGATTTGATCATAGATTCTGTGGAAACCTGGATCAATATTACCACTGAAAATATCTACCACGATTCCTAATTTCAGGGCTGAAAACTAAACAAATACATCTGCCTCAAGAAAGAGGAGAACAAACCACTTGCACAAACACAAACAGACTCAACGGAGATAATAGACAGGGCAGCTACACGAGGCCAGTTAAAGCTGGAGGATTGCCTGGATCAAAAAAGCTGGCAGCTGACAAATGGCCAATAAAAAACATTTACAAACTGGAGTAAAATGCATATTTCAGTGTAGTGAGTGGCCTGTGAGGGAATCCAAAAAGATCCTCAAGCCCCTCATTCCTACAGTAGTTTCTGAGTATAAAAAATATAATAACTTCAGTCATCCCATGGTGATCAATGCCTTTTTAGTGAAGTCTGAGAAAAATGCATTTCCAGCCCATTCAGAATAGGAAAATATTGACCAGAGATTGACAACATCAATGAGCAATTGATACGTAGCTTTAACATGGTGGCTATGAGACTTGTAGTTTTTATTTATTTATTTATTTATTTTTATTTTAAACTTTGATTATGTTAAAGTAATATTAAATACACACAAAAGTATACATATGAGGACAGTACAGGCTGGTGAAAGTTCTGCCTGGATGAACAGCCGCAGCAGGCCTGGTTCTTTCTGTTGCCTCAAACCTTATTGTTGCTATTTTGGTTTTCAGTCACATAACGTGGTGTTAAGAGCTAAATAGATCCATATATTTTTGTAAAGGCAGGCTAAAAACAATACAGCATGGTCAAATAAATCAAAAATGATATTAGCTTTAATATCTTCAGTAATGCCTGAAAAAAGAAATACTTTTTTAAAGTCATTTTTATCTATCTGACTAACATTCATAAATGGCAATCTGCCATTATTATCACTGTCATTTGCATATACATGCTCCGAAGGGAGAGCTTGCACTGTAGCAACAGTAACTAAGGGAGGTGGGATTTAGAAACCTGTCAAAAAAAAAAGCAAAACACAAGAGAACAAAAAAAAATCTGACAGTCATAAACTACACATATTCATATTTGCTATCAAAACTCATACAAATGCAGACCGACATAGAGTTAATATTCTCCCCAATAAAACTGAAACCTCTTGTTTTAGAGCCATACTTCAATCGTTCTTAACCCCTTCTTTACGCAAACACAGGGACACCCTCACACAAACACTCCTCTCTCATTGCTCCATGCCGCCCGCTGTGAAGAGGGCTATCTCACCCTGTATCTGCATGTGTAAGGGGTTGTCCTGGTGTGTCAGTAATGACAATGTCCCAGTGCTCCTCTCTGCCAATTAGCCCAGCCGTAATTACACAGACACATATGGAGCTGTCAATCACCCGGCTCCTCCACACAGGAACTCACCCACCCAGAGGAGAGAGCGAGCGACACAGAGAGACAGTAAAAAATGGAGAGCGAATGAGTTTCCAGCAGCTTCCTCTATGGTACTCCAAACGACCGCACACTGTGTCAATAAGTAGCATGAGCAGGGTTCGGTTCAATTACTCTGACTGTGCGGCAATCCCACAGTTTGCACGAAAAATGCCATGAAACTATGTCAGGGTCACGCTTTATCAACGATTTTTTTTTTTTCTTCATTATGAGGAGTTGTTTACGATTGTTCATTTAGTGCCACTGCATTATTTAAGTGATACAAGACCCACTGCTGAATTAGTTCCAGAAAATGAGTTGAGTGACCTGGCATTAAACTTTGATCAGGATTAATTATTTAACCATAACGTAATTTAAAAGATAAAAAGTATCTGTAAAATAATAAGACTAATATGAATCAAACTGGCAACATTTACAGAACAAATTAAACCCGTAGGTTGTTTCCCCCTTCGGTGCCTTTGAGTAAACTTCATTATTAGCTAAAACGTACGTGGCACAACTTATGTGTGATGTGCGTAACGTTTGTTGTCTCAGTTGGATCCAGTTTTCTTCCACATCACATCTAAAGGACAAAACCTAAGATGGCCACAATGAAAAATTCAAGGTTTTAAAATGTTATTTCAGACAGCATCTTATATCATCACCATTGTCACTTACAGCTACACGTAGTTCATGATAAAATCACATCACTGCTGTGGAACATGTGCAAACCCAATCGTGCTGTTGTAAATACTTGCCAGATGAATTAATGACTATTTATTACTCAGAATAAATAAATAAATTGCATCTGCTCAATCTGAAGCAATATTTGCCAAAACTTCCAATGTCTCTTTAATAACTTAGGAAAATACAGTTTGACAGAAACTGATTCATTTGTAAAATTACAGGTTAAAACTTTGTTGTACACTCATTTAACAAAATTTTAAAACCATCTGTGATGTTTCACTGAGCTAAACAGGAGATAATTGTACTTTTTAACAAGTTCAATTAAAATTTTGTTAAATAATCATGCATCTATATTTATTATGGTGATTACCGCACAAATATTGTCATACTTGGCATTTGTTTTTCTTCTTTTTTGTTAGCTTTAACATTTGTCTGTTTTAGTGTGGCCTAAAGTAGAGAATAATCTAGTTTAAAAGTTATACACAGTATTTCAGCTTATACCCATTTTATTCTATTCTTAAAGTATAAGTAGCACATTAAAAAAACAATCTAAAAGGTTCATGTTTCAATAAATAATATTGTAAACAAACTACTTAAATCTACATTATCCCTCTGTCCACTGGCATTAATTAATTACTGCTTTCAGCTTTGTAAATAAACGAATTCAAGTCCCACTTAATGGGAGCTTGATTTCCCTCGAGTATTTCTAACAGAACAAAACCAATAAAAGTTTTCTAATGAGGAAGATAACATCTTCACCCAAGCTGTTTGTCAGGCTTTTAAGTGCTGCATGTTGTTTACATTAGTCTGTGTCGTCATAATTTCTATCCATTAAGGTGCTAGTTATCTGGCAATGACAACAAGCTGACCCACAACATAAGTTGTAAGAGAAAAAAAAGAAGTGCATTTTTGAATTAATTAGTGTGACAAGATGTGCATTATACTGTCAGCTACATGCTCTCAGTAGCCAAGCAGAACAGAAGAGGGCAGATAAAGGCAATAATACAAACCAGAACAATAATAATATTAATGAACACTTTTATTTAACTGCATCTTCTATAACAAAATTAGAAAGGAAACAGAGAATGACAGAATATAAATGAAATTGCAGGAGTAGGTCCATGAGTTCTAGTAATCCAGATAGGAGGAGAAAACAAAAGACGACACATGGGAATGAATACGAAGAAATGAGGAGGAGAAGGAGGGTAAAGAGGAGGTCCAGAGTCCCAGCAGCAAGTCTTACCTCTGGGACGTCTTCTTGTACTTCCGCCTGCCAGAGAAAACAAACATGAGGGAAGTGAGGCATTGGATAAACGGGACAAAAATCAGGGGTCGTGCAAAAAACACTTCTATTCATCAACACTAAAAACATGCTAGAGATTTAAGAAAAGCTGGCATGGTCATGTGTGTAATAGTCATATTAACACTTTTAATTAAAAAAAAATAATGTGACTGCAAATTTTTGCAATCAGATCAGCAGGTGTGGGATTTAAAATTCAAATTCAAATAATTTGAATTCAAATAACCTATGAACACACACATACACACAACATGCCACCCTTTGACATCCAAAGGACATAACCTTATCGCATTCACACACTGGGAAACCTACACTGTCACATTAACACAACCAGAGCACTGTCATTTACCCTAACATTCATGAAGAGATAACAGCATGGCCCTAAAAGCCAATACATACATCTCCACACACACTCATGACACCAAAGTGAGGAGAGCAATGAGCTAGAGACTGAAGAGCTGGACCCACCGCTGTTCGGCGGGCTGCGGACGAGGATTTAAATTCAAGTCAGGTAGAATTCGCAGCACTTAACTTGATTTGTTTCTCAGTCGTTTTCTTTCAGTATCAGCCCTTCAGAGCTCAGCATAAAACTGCAAGCTAAGGAGGTTATCCCCCCATAGAGAAATGTTAAAAGCTTCCCCGTTGTGAAAAAGAAGAGGAAATCAATCTTCTGTGGTCCATCAGGCAATTAAAATTAAAGCTAAATGAAGTGTCACAGTCAGATGCTTGTGTGATAGTAAAAAACTCTCTAAAGAAATCTTAAAATGATGAAAGACAAGAGAGAAGGACTTTTAAGATGAAGATGTAACTAACAAAATAACTAGAAGGTCATGGTAAAACAGAGGGATTAATATTTTCATCATTGCTCTCCTGTTGTAATCTCTGTCTCTTCTTTAGTCCCTCACTCCAGTTTCCAGGTCATTAAGACAGACATTTTTCTTTCTGGATGCAAGGTCCTCAGCATAGAGGGGTCATTGGTTAAGATGAGTCAGAAAATTCCAGGAAATATTGTAATTACTGACTAAAGATGAATAAATTATAGGGAAAATGTAACCTTGAACCTAATTATATGGGGTTGTTGAAAGGCCGGCTGGAGGGTTGACATTGATTTACTGTTTTGGGGCTTAGGTGGCAACAATATTCAGATCTTTTAATTTAGCAGAAGTGCTAGTACAACCAAATAACCCTACACTTAATAAAGGTCCCACACTGACACTATTACTGTGATAAAAAAAAATATTGCAGTCCAATTGTGGTTAGGAAGGATGGGCGCATACATTTGTCAATGTAGTTACTTTTATCTGCATTGCATGAAAAGGGACATATTATTTTCCATTTCATCTGTTTCATTCGTGTTTAATTTCTGGCCAAACTGTCCAAGAATAAAACAACTAAATAAAAGCTAATAATAAATGACTGAATCCTTTGATGATCATCATCTTGATTATTCTGTGTTTTGGTTTCTAACTCTTAATTGACAGACATGCAATTTCAATTTAAAAAAAAAAAATCAAAGAGACATCTTGACTGAATGAGTCATAGTTTGCTATTGATTTACCGTCATAAGTAATTCCCTGAAAGAAAAGATCATCTTCGCTGTAATTTGAGTGCCAGATAACATTTTGAACACATCTTGTCAATCATTTATTATAAGTAGGTTTGCTCAGCTTTTATTGTCTACTATCAACACATGAACTATATATATTCCATACAATCATATACGCAATAAATATTATCTGCTATTCATTCATGTATGTGTTGTTGTGTGTTTATCATGCTACCATGGCAAAGAAAATACATTTTATCAAGTTTGTGTTTAAACTTTGGACCTCAGATTAATCTCAGGTGAGTGTTGAGGATTTTTGTTTTTATTATTTTAGAGTTATTGCTTCATTAATAATAGTCAGTAAAGCAGTCAGTGGTCCAACTGAATTCTTTTTGGGGACAAGTCATCATAGTCTTTCCCTTAATCAATATCTCTGTTATAATTAAATAATGATGCAATGATTCCCATTAGGGAAAGCAATTGAGTTTGTCAAATGGATCTAAAATAATTAAAAATTGACTGAAATCTATTTGTTGAAGCAAGAGAAACTCTTTGTCATGGCAAGTTTTTAAAATGCAACAAACACATTTTTCATGCCGTGCACAGAGAGTTACACTGGGTTTTCGCCTGTATCTTTAAAAGTCAGGCAGCAAGAAAACTTTCCAAAGTAACTGTTCTACAGCTCTTATCAGAGGATGATTGGTGTTCACTGTCCTACAGGCTGTGTTGCGATGGCAACATAAATCCCACAGCTGCCAAACAAATCAAACACAAACACGTATTCAATCTCTACAATCTACATATCACCCTCAGAGTGAAACTTTCCTCAATCTCAACACCCATACGCTCTACATAACAATAATCTGTGCGTCCCTATTAAACACACATCACTGTGTGAAGTGTCAACATGTGCAGATGCTTCCTCTCTTTAAACAGACACTCTTTTTGAAATTAAAAGGCTAATATGATCTCTGGCATGCAATCAGAGCCTTTTGATAGAGGGAAAAAATATGGGCTCTCATTACATTCATCTGACTCACGATCCATCAATTATCCAGAAAGACAGATGGTTATGATGGTGACCAAATTGAAGAGACAATGAAATCATCCGAGGAAACTAAACGTGGCAGAGGATGACGACAGAGGAACCTACACGCTGGGTTTTTCACACGACACAGATGAACAATCAATCCTAGAATGAATGAAATACTACATTATAAAACATCAACACACAACAAAAGACTAATATGAAGGAATAAGACAGAAAATTCATCAACAGCTCTGTTGATGTCCATTCACTCAGCCATCATCTGTGATAAATAAGCAAAATGTACTTCATTTAAACCTGCGGCAGTAACATCAAGGGTTTCCTTTCATAAGTCAACCTTCCCAGCAACAGAGTCATTTCTGCCCCCTGCTGAGTAAGAATGATGAAATCAGAAAATGGATAATAGGAAAATTCACACCTCAGCTAACATGTAAAGTGTGTCGGGCTCTTTTCGTGGGGAGAAAGGCCATAAAGGTGTTGATTGGTTGGTTGATGTGACTAAGTAATACCTTAGTGCTTAAAAAGTGTGTGAACCATCTGGAATTTTATATATCTCTGTATAAATTCGACCAATGTGATAATTTACACACGCCATAAGAGTAGATAAAGAAAAAATAAAGTGATAAGAAAATAATTAACTTTAAATGTTTTACTGAGAAGATGTGCCTAATTGCAAAAGTAAAAGACAAAACTTTGCTTTCAGAATTTGGTGTGAACTTATTCAACCATTTTAAGTGGCGACCAAACATCTCGGCTGACAACTTCATCAGTCCTGCGCAAAAACTTTATTATAACCCAATTACGTGTACAAAACAGTCTAATCTGTGACACGCCAGTGTTTTTTTTTTTTACAATTACTGCTTGCTTCAGCTCCTTCTATTAATTTGATCTTACAGCACATTTACTTTATTCTTCTTCAGTCACTTATTCACAGATTCACTGTCTTTGTCTTGGAAAAACTACTTTTATCTTACGATTCAGTTCCCATACAGATGTCTAGACTGTTTCTTTTTTTTAGAATTCACTAGTATAATTCATAATTAATTTATCTATAGATGATAGCAACTGGTCATGGTTCAGGAGGCCCAAACCATGGTACAGTCACCATTCATCGCCCACCACCGAAGGCAAAAGGGCTATAATGTTTCTGCCAGTGCCGGTGTGTGTGGGTGTGTTTGTGGCGTTGGCAAAATATCTTATGAACCACTGAACAGATTTTATTGAAACTTAGAGAAAGCAATCACTGGATAGTAATCTTGAAGTGATTAACTTTTGGAATCAGTCTGATTCAAAATGGCCGTCACAGCTAAGTGAGCTTGGCAAGCATAAAAATAGCTATAAGTAGCTATAATAAGTTTACAAATATTGAGGTAAGATTTGGTGTGGTTGTAGCTGAGAGTGTTTCCCAAGACGTGCTTTGAGCACTAATTCATGACTTGAAATTGGTTTTTAAAACTTTGCCATTAACTACTGTATTCAACTCTGTCTGTCTGTTAGTAAAATATCTCATAAACCAGAAGACAGACTGTAATGAAGCTTTAAGAAAGTTTTCACTGGAGGTACATCTACAACTGATTAACATTTGCAGCCAACCAAATTCAAGATGGCGGCTAAAGACAACTAATCTTGGGAAACACACAAATCGCTCAATTTTTACAAACACTGAGCTCAAATTTGGTGTGGTAGTAGCTGAGCATTAGCTACAACACAAACTTGCCCACTACAGATTACACAAGATCTTTGCTTAAAACTTTTGCACTGACTGATGCCATCAACTCTGTTTGTCTGTTTACTAAATATTTCATGAACTTTTGGATTCACCCCAAACTAAGATGGTTGCCACAGCATTGGATTCCTTCAAGAAATGTTAAGCCTTTAATTCACAAATTCAACAATGTTATTTCCTAAAACACTGTGTTTTCCTATTTCTTCTGACAATAGTTCACTTTAAAACCTAACAGCAATATTCTGGTTTTATCAGTCCACAGTTGTATCCAACACCTTCCTCTTTAGCAAGCTGCATTCAGATAATGATATACTCTAGAATAAGCAGAGTTTTTAGAAATCACTGAGCTAAAAACACAAATTAAAGATGTAATCTTTAATATTTTTTGTGTAGTTTGTTTAATTGTGTTCAGTTCACCCACATTAAGGACTTGTGTGGAATTTGTATGATTTATTAGCTCTGTTTTAAGAGAAACATTTTAAAAAAATCTTCATGGTTCACAACAAAATATTTTTCAATGCAAAGTGTTCAATTTTTCTATTATCTAAAGAAATTGGCAAAAATGAGAAATGTGCTGTTCAAAGAGGGTTCAGTGTTGTTGGGAGAAGAAGAGGTGACATGAATGCATAGCCATATAAACATAAGGATAAAATCAAACAAATGCACAGATGAGGGTAATAAGGATAGCAACATTTAAAGTTTTACAAACACATCATCTCTGCTATACATGTCTTAACTTCCCTGTCGGTTACGCTTGAGTACCTCCAACATATCTAACATGTTCTTATCAGGTTTAGATCTTTAATTTTCTTATTAGTTATTTCTTTATCTAGCACATACAGACAGTCCCACTTAAGGCTTAACAAAATCAATATTAGACTGATTCTATCTATTGGTTCTATCTATTACACTGACAACAGTGCATCACTGGATATCAAAATAATGTAAATAAAGCACACAAATTTTTAGTTTAAACTATTGTCGAGAAAAGTAAAAGTGAATATACTCACAGTCCCCGGAGCCTGAGCCAAATCTTCTCGATCTGCTCCGGTTGAAGGTACTTCAAGGCAGTGCTTTCAAACTCCTCAATCTCTTTGGTGGGAGACTCCATATCAGACAGAATTCCAAATGACACGGCAGAGGATGAATTAAAAAGTTTAGAAGAATCAAAAAGTTAAATCCCTGTTAGGTGTGAGCAGAACGGAAGACCCTGCACAGAGGAGAAGAAGGCTGTGATGTGGTGAAACCAGGGTTGTTGCCGAGGTTTCCCTGCTCAGATTTGCAACCACAGCTGCAACAAACTGTCTGCCATCCTCCTCCTTTCTCTCTGAGAGAGTGTACGTGAAACTCAATAACTCTGAGTGCAGCTCAGTGCTGCGCTCGACCAGCTGTGACAGTCGTGAAACAGCCCAACTGCACCTCTTTCCTCTTTCTCTCTCTGGCTCTGCTATTTGCTCACTCCTCTCCTTGTGTGAGCACAGGGGTCCTGGAGCCGTGCCATGCTCTCCCAACAACCACGGGATGCAGATGGCAGGGCAGCGCAATCCGGGATTAACACTCGAGCTCTCCACGCAGAAAGGGGAGGGAGGAAAAGCAGCGCCAGTCAAAGAGAGGGAGGAGTCTGAGCGTTAATGAGAACCTACGTTCTGTTTCATCCAGTGGGTTGGGAGAGGGGGTGAATGAATGAGGATACAGAGGGACAAGAGGGCACGACCTTTGGGGAGGGGGATTGACTCGGGATTACCTAAACTAATTTTCTGATTAAAGATTTCAAATGCTAGAAACTTTTTTATATTTTAATCATTTTAAAGTAAACACCAACCATTTGCTGCTAACAGATTTAGTTTTATCTGTTTTTGTCTTACTCTAAAATGTAGATAATACTTTAGCCGAACAACATATTAAAAGCCATGCCAATAGGGGATTAAATTGAATGCAGACAGTGCAGTGACACAATTTGACAGAGATTACTTTGATCCTTTGATGAGCGCATTTGTGAGTCGTATATTTAACCCCGCCAAAACAAGCATTGTAGTACATAAAATTCAATTTTTGCTGTTTTTCTCTAACACACATCAGAGCATGCCCATGTCGTAGTATTTATTGTCTGCACACATGTAGATTTCTGGCTTAAAGCAAGTTTCATATTTAAGTTGGTTTTCTGAGAAAAGTATTCAAAGTGACACATATTTGTACACGTGTGTTAAAACCTCTATAATGACAGCTTAATCATTTGTGAACGAAGTGCATGACATTCTGCTTATTTTATTCTACTTCAGGACCAACTCTAGCATGTTTTTGCACATTTAGTTGGTTTTCTTTCACTCACAGCAAAAACACAATATGAAGCTGAATATGTTCTGAACAAACAAGTTTTTAAGCATCTTATTTATTGATCCCCCCCGTCAACCGGTCCACCTCATCTCATCCCTTTCCCCACTCCTCCAAGCCCCTACCTCACTCCCAGGTCTTTCAATTACTTGTTGTAGGATGTAGGGATAAAGCCGGGGCACCACCTCAAAGAGGCTCTTGCTTTCATGTGCTGAGATGTGTCCTCTGTGAGGACAGAGCAGCAGAGGGGTTTGCCTGAGTGCTGAGAGCCTGCAGATGTTCTCAAAGGTGCACTCATCCATGTCACTTTCTCTCTATCACTCCATTTACTTCCTCTTTATAGCTGCCTGTCTTGTACCCATTTTTTTTTTTTTTTACCAGTTAGTTTATCCCTTTCAGTAGAGGTATGCCGGCCCCGGGGGATTTCAGGACGGAGGCAGAGATGACAGGTCAGCTTTAGGGGAAAAGACAAAAAAACATCACATCTGACTTGCTTGCTGTGCACCGGGTTAGCATCTCATGTAACAAGTCATCTGTATGCGTAGGTGTGACAGTGAGAAAAGCCAATCCTGGTTAGAAATGTGTAAATCCAGAAAAAAGAGCTAACAAAATGTGAGCGAAGACAGTGGCAGAAAGTTTACAGTGGCGTAAATGAAGAGGCAGTGGTGCAAATGAAGATAAAAAAGTGATGCCTTCCTCTTAATAAGGGTCAGTTTTCTAATTAACTTCACGTCACTATCACAAGAAGCCAAAAAAAAAGAATAGAAAATATGGATTGTATGAACACTGAAATTGCAAGAAAAACAACCTGTCCAGCATTAAAATTTAATCTTATGAGTTATTATTCATTTTTTATATATTTGAATACCATTTTGTTACAACAGTCACCTTTTTTGTGTCAAAATGAGTTCTTTTGAAGCATTATTGTTCACAAGTGTGCATTATTACTAACTTGTATGTGTGTTTATATGATTGCCAGCTTATTCATGTAGTCTTTGAGTGTGGAAATAAAGCTTTGAAAGCGAAGTGACTACAAGCAGGAAATACGAGGCACAAAGAGAGAGCAGGGCTGCACACTCTGATAAGAATACCAATGCACCAGTGTAGCTTAACAGAGCAGGTAGTTTTGCTGTTCCATTTTGTTTAAAGTTCAACATTTTAAACCTAATGCAACAGCTAAACATTGTTATTATTATTATTATTACATGCCAGAAGACATGTCAGTCAATGGTGCTGTACAGGATTGGAAATGTCTAAATTACAAATTCAAACTGGTCTTGTTTTATAACAAAATTAAGAACCTAATTACCTAATAATCGTCTCACGGGCTCAATCCAGACAATGTTTTAGAACTGATATTGGGAACAAGGTTTTACTAACACTGGCGTTTAACTACACTGTATTAGCCGTGAGCTAACATACTCAGAAGGAAAGATAGTACAGCCTAATCTGTGAGAATTTTTCAATTTCAGCTGAGTGTGAGAGTCTTTCAACTCTACTGTCACCCTTTTCAAAGTGCTTCTTGTGTCTTTATCTCTGTCTCTGCGCTCATAATCTGCTTGTTTATCTCACAGTATGTGTCCTGTGGTTGACCCTGCTTTATATATCCAGACCTTTGTGAAAGACATTCCCACATGCTGTCCTTTTCACTACAAGCACAGCACGCAGGACCAGGAGCCCAGAACAGGGTGTTTTGTTTTAATCAACAAAATTAGTTTCTGAAGCTTATTGAACACCAGATGAAAGACTTTAAATATACTTGTAGACATGACAGGACCAATTTATGACAATAAGGGCTCAGTTTCATTGTTTCTGTGTGGTTTTAAATTTCACACAGTTTTTTTATCCATATTAAAATTACTAAAAGGGAAAAATGATCATATTTATAGCTACTGTTGTTTGCAGAAAAAAAAAAAAATTCTGTGATGTAAGAATTAGCAGGATCAAAATATAGCCCTGTTTAGAGAGATGTAGCCTTTAGACTTTGCCTCTAGGATCTCAGACAATCTTTTGATTAAACTGACAACTGCGGAGTGAAACGGCTTCTAAGGGGAAAAAAGGAGCTGAAGGAATGTGTTCATTTGAACCACTAAACTGAGAGAAAGTGCACCGTGCAACACTGTTGAGCATTCAATTAAACTTCAGAAATACACAAAGGCCTTTTTGATTGTTGCTTATTTTTATGCCAGCCTTCATTGTTCCCAAGTGATCTGACAGCAAAATTGAGAGTAAATAACAGAGCAAGGATTATATCTTCAAAGAGACACATCCAAAGCATACTGTGATGGAGAAGTGGGAATGGAAACACAATACCATTATTGCACATGAATGACAAACATATTATTCAGTTTTTAGACTGATGAACCAACAGAGGAGTTTAAACCTTTTGTGTTACCATTTGTGATGAAAAATTATTATTACAAGGTCACAAAAAGACTCCAATGAGTCAGTTCAAATGAAAATAAATTGTTTTATGAGTCTAAAAGAAGGACCTGCAGGAAATTACACTATGCATAGGTATTCCAGCCACTGTACTCAGGCTCTGTCAAAGCTCACACTCGAAATCAAGACATTAACAGCCGCAGCCATTTGGAGCTACATGAAAAATTCAAATCTCATTTAAATTTCCAGGCCGCTTGATAAGGATAGCTATGCATCAAAATAGCTAGCGCCTTTTGCAGTAATGACCACATTTTGCTGGAGATCATCTATCAAAAAGCACAATTCGCTCATCTATTCTTTACTTCTCTTTTTGTGTCAGAAATAGTGGTGATAAAAAGATGGGTGGGAGAAACGGGGCATTCGGCCATAAAGCTGCATGTCCAGAGTTATAGAGATCCTATTACTCTGTTCCCAAGACAGATCACAGCGGGTCAAAGGTGATTAAGTATATAAAGTGAAGACTGAGCTCAGAGGGGAAACAATCAGACTGGAGATTTATTTTCAAAGAAATAAGCTTTTCCTTATACTCCTGTTTAAAAAAAGTCCAAAATTCTACTCCAACCAGACATGAGTGTTTGGAAAAATCACGATTTTCTTTTTTTCTTGGAGTTCTGCTGCAGGTATGTGGCAACCACAAGTGCGTAAATCAGGCCCTCAGCCCTCTGCTTCAGCAAAGAAAGAAACATAAACAATGACGCTGTGATATCTTGACAACTCAGCTGCCTATAATTTATATGCAGCAAATTTCATTGCACATGATTCAGAGATGATCATAAAATTTCAAGACGCTCAAGGCATTGAGGGTGAGTTTTTTATTTGAGTGATGATTGTAATTTCTCTTGAATATCTGATCTTTGGCACAGGATGTTGTAAGTTATGATAGACTTAAAACTGTACTTTTAAAGTTTTGACTCATATCTACTAGGATAACCATAGAAACAAAGTCTAGTTGTCTTCACTGTAACCTCGAAGATTTCAGGGACGAGAACTAAGCTTTCTAAGTATAATGGCTTACTTACTGGTCACCCATTGAAACCTCATTTCTGACTACACATTAAATGTATTTATACATCTTTCAACCTTATTTGGTTTGCTACACACTCAGTTATCCAATATGTTACCACTATCTTTCAACACAGAACAGGTAGAGCTGTTCTTTAAGCTCATTAGTCAGATACCTACAGCTTCTGGAAGGAGGACTTTAGCAGGAGCCATTTGGAAAGCAATCAAAGGCTAAATACAGAAAACACAAGCCAAATAAAGACTTGATCCAACCAAAACAGGTATAAATACCTCCAGACTTGGGTGTTCCACTTATTTTCTCAGTACAGAATGTGTCATTGTCTTTATCAAGTTTATCAAGTGATATTTATTCTTTGTGCTTGGAATCACTTTACTGCTTAACCCCTTTGTTGTTGTTTTTAATTAATGAAATTATGTAAGATATGAGCAAAGTTATTTTAATCTGTTTAAAATTTTCAAAAGCAGAAGCCTTATATGACAAATTGTTACAGTCATTCCCTGCAGCACAGACCACATCCCATTAATTTGCTTAAAGTAAAAAAAAAATTTCCCCCTTCACCCTTATGTCTACATTAAGCACAGCTCTGTGGTGATATAACCAGTATCTGATGTCACTGACATGTACAGCAATTTTTAAGCTGATATTTTGTGCAGCATTTAAATAAAACGACTTTTACATCCTAAATAAGCTGAATTTTACAGTAAAATATAACAGATATAATTTACATACTCATGGACAAGGTAAATTTTATTATTCTAACAAAGAAATAACCTCTCTGGATGAGATTCTTTTAAGAAAACATATCAGGATGTTTGGATTTTTCCATTCCCTTCAGTCATAAATGACAGGATTAATCTAACTTGGGCTGCTAGTTAAAGCACCAAAGGCTGTTAGCCTCTCCTGAACTGTCTGAATGTTTTGTTTACAGTCCAGCTCTTTCTCCCATGACTAATCTACCATGTAACACACTGGCATAATGCCTGCCTAGTGGCCAGTTTGGCTGGCATCAAACAAAGCCTGGAGAGCTGCCTTGCACTCTGCCATTTTTTAACATCAGAGCCAGAGAGGACCGAGCCTTTTAGGGCCGAGGTCTAAAAGCTGAACTTTTATAAATCGGCTGTGTGAAAACATGAACTCTTGTTTTAGATAATGTTAGTTCATGAAAAGATGTTTTGGAATTAAACCATTTTAAACAAAAGTCGAAACTCCAAGAGCACCACATAAACAGGTACTAATGAACTCAAAGTAACCAAAATATTCTGTCCCCAACTACTGTGCATGCCTTCCAGTAACTGCTCTCATCCTATTACTATATTAATCCAACAATAGGATCTGTTTAAAGCAGTGGCAGAGCCTGCAAGGAGAGGAGTACTTATGTCGCGGGTGAGTGGATTGAAATTCATGTAGCATATTTGAAAGCTGGTATGTGAGTAAAGTGTATAGACTATAATAGAATGAGGTCAGGAAATATGATGTAATGTGTTGGACAGGTTTTTAAAAAATCGCCCTACTGTTTGCTTAGAATATCTTTACCGACAAAGAAAACTGGCCACGATAAACACATTTCAACCCTGCCTCAGTAATTTTATATAACGATTGCATGCAATATTTAATCTTAGTTTTATATTTGTACAGGCTACTTATTTTCTGAAACCAAAACAGAAAAAATTATTTACCATTCCATCCATCACTGGTGCTTAATTTTAGAACAACTCTTGAAAGAACCAGTAATCCCTTCAATCAATAATTAAAAAGTGAAAGGTGTAAGTTAATAACATAATCTTGGATTTTAGAAAACTCTTGTCAGATCACCCTGTTGTCCACAATTATATTGATAACAGAGACCAAAAGGTGCATCTATAAATATTTGGCATCACATGCCATACAGCCGCTCTTTAACATCATAACTGCGAGGTTATCTCTTAATCATTTAGATCAATAGTTCTGCCATTTCCCTGTGTGCTTCCAGTCACTCTGACCAGCGGAGTCTCATTAGTGGGCTACTGAGGCTATGATGGAGCTTGTTGCTTCACGGGGGATGTCGGTGGGGGTCTGCGAAACCGCTGCCGCAGCCAAATGAGGGGTCAGCTTCAGAGACAGTGGGCTGCCACATTGGAGACAGCCGCCTTAATCAACTGCAAAGTGCACAGCAGCACACAGCATCCAATTAACCATCAGATAAATCTCACAGCTGACCACAGATGAGTTTGAGCTAAAAGGCTGAACGGCTGGATTTCACTGAGTCCACGGTGAGTCTGGTGATTGCATGCCTGTTTGCGTGATGTTTGAGCTATCACAAAAACGCTGAAAAACAAGGTGTTTTTTTAGACTGTTTGTCATGTTGTAATCATATTGCTTCTGTTGCTGTCAACTTACTGTTTTGTCAAAAAAATAAAAATAAAAAAATACAAAGCTCACCAATTAAAATTACTGAAAAATTTAGATTTTTTTCTTGTAGGGGATTGTAAAATTTCTACAACTTGCTGCATCCCTTTTTTTTTCTTTTACATTTTACTTTCTAGTTGTGTCTCTGACGGCCTTTTAGGAATGATTTAAAAATAAAACCTATAAGAACCCACCCCCCACAAAAAAAGACAGACTTTTTAACAAGGTCTGGCAATCTGCTATGATGTAAAAACCACAAAAATATGTTTCTCTTTACCTCATTAGTAAAAGTTAATTCAAATCATGTTGATGGTGCAAATGCTGTTTTCATAAAACAATAAATCATTGTTATGTTAAACATAGGTTTCCTACCAACACTGAATCTGAATAAATCAGTAATTAGGCTGAAATACAAAGCAATTTGTTTTTAATTCGAACAGTGCTTTTAAATTGAAACTTAATCAACTTCTACAACCCTTTCATTCTCCTTTCTTTCAAATAAAATCATGCACTTTATAGTTTATCCAAGCCGGTGTTCTGATTAATGAACTGAGCTCTATAAAAGACAACCGCTGATCAGAATGATGACGCACATATTCCTGATCACAAAATTAACATTTCTAAGGACTGTCAGATTTATCAACAGAAGCAAATAAACTGCCCCACTCGACAGCCCTAAAAGGAGAACATTTAAATAACATTTCAATTACAGCTTGTTTACAGCAGCAAATATAATGATTGCAATTGCAACTTATCAGTTGTGACTACAGCAATAACCATCAACGTTAACAAGGTTTTATAGGTTAGCTCTCCCACCTGCTTCCAAAAGCCACTCTGGCCTATAAGGTTTGGACACAGCTTCCATGAATGAGCTGCAGACTGATTTAATGAGATGAATTAATATCGGTCACATCATCGGTCAATGGTATTAATTTTACGGCTCAAATAAAACATCACAGGTTTTACCTTCTGCATGATAGCACACTATAACCCATCCAGCTGCTAGCTAGCATTTTAAAATGCACAAGAAATCCTTAATGAGCAAAATCAGCAGCCTGACACCAACATCACAGATGAGTCAGCACGTGTTTGAACCATAATGGCTCAATATTGTATTTTGGTCCCTCGTTGGGTGACTAAGCGTGCACTGAGGTGTGCGCAAGCAGAAGCTGTGATCTTAAAACAATTTCAGCTGCAGATCTGAAGGATCGGGACGCC
Source organism: Kryptolebias marmoratus (assembly GCF_001649575.2). Lineage (NCBI taxonomy): Eukaryota > Metazoa > Chordata > Actinopteri > Cyprinodontiformes > Rivulidae > Kryptolebias > Kryptolebias marmoratus. The sequence continues at coordinate 7,460,949 of NC_051449.1, read as the reverse complement.
ATTCAGCAGTGTTAAAAAAGGCTAAAATGATAAACAAGTAGCTTTATATTAAAAAATAACCAAAAACTTTCATTTATCTCTGTTTATGAAAGTCAGAGACTCAGCTTAGGTTTAATCCTGTTACAAATTATCGGATCATTCTCCATTCACCAATAAAACATATTTATAATTGACTAGAGGAGGTTGGGGAGGTGACAACATTGTTACGTCATTTCATGGATTACTGTTGGTTCCATGGTCATTTAATCACCCTCTATCATAATCTTACCATTTATCATTCAGTTGCAGATCCCTGTAACTCCCAATGGATTTATCCTCCATTAACCACAGTTAGTGTGGCTGAAGTCATCCCTGGCTTTACAGGGATTTTCCCCATAATAAAGTAGGGAAATATGAGCCTGTGGAGGAGTGTGATTAAGATTGCAAACCGTGTAATCACCCTTTTTCCATAAACAACGTTAAATTATAATAGTTATTTCATCAACACTTTTGCAGATTTGTTTTTTTTTATTCTGTGATATTAATAAATTTGAGGACATTTGTTGTGTTTTTTGATTTGTATTGTTTTTTTGCTCTTATTTCCTTGTTTTTATTCTGAGATTTTTTTTAGGCTTTCTTTGGTTTTATAGTTTTGTTTGTTCTTGTTTCAATGTTTGACATTCATCTCAGTCAGTTCTCTCACTCAGATAGCTTGCAGTTCTCCCCACATATGTGGTCCTAGTTTCTAATTTAATTTTTAAATGATTTTATGTCAGTTTTTTTAAACCTTGTGTTTAATTTGTTGTTGTTTGGACAATGCAGCAGCATCTTGGTTTTAACATGTTTGTTTTCATTATCTACCTGTCTCCTGCTACTCTGGGTCCACTAATCACAGAAATACATGGTTTGCTTCATGCAGTGGAGTTGTTCAGCCACTCTGATGAAGCTCAGTTTGTCATTGAAACAAAGTCATTGCCTTCAGAGACAAATGAGCTGTTTCCTCTGAGGAAGGTGCATTTAGCTCCTATACACTGTTTTTCTTTCAAATATGATGCTACAGCTTTTAAGTAAAGGAACAGATTGTGTCCTGTCACATGGAAAATCACTTTCTACTCCTCAACACACTACTCTGGAAAAAAAGAGTTGTGTTCTGAGAGGAGGCCAAGAGCAGCACAGTAATTTGAGATAGCATGGGGAAGTACTCAAAGGAAAGAGGGAAAAACAAATTAAGATGGAACGCCAACAAAGTATCCAGCCTACAAAAATAAAAATATACATAAAACAGCTATTGTCTATCCTGTACATAATCAAAACATTTTTTCAGTATTTACTGATAAATGCTCAGTTCTTGCAACTAGTGGCATTTATAGTGTTCTCCTGAGCAATCAAGGTTAATTGGACTCAAGTGTTAAAAGATAACATGGTTAGGCTATTGCTGGTCTGAAGCCACTGTTATCCAGGTGGAATCAATCATGACCAAGTCCCTGGAGGTGAGCCGAAATACACAGCTGCTACATCTGTGTGTGTGAGACTGAATCAAGAAAGCTAAATGTCAGACACAACACTATCTTCCCCTCTGGCAACAAGCAGTGATTCAGTATCAAACTTTATCCTCGAGCTCACTATAATATCAAAAATATACATGATAAAAACTACAGAACGGTGCCAAGGAGCACACACTGGCTCGTGTACTAGATTTGAAAAGGTATCAACAGAATGCAAATGACTCCACTGAGCGATAATGAGCTGGACACAGCTGTCAACGTCTCACTGCATCCAGATTCTGATCCTCTTCATGATAATTAGCAAATAACAAGCAGTAGCTATTCTTTTGTGTGTGTGTGTTTGGGGGGGCATGTGTGTGTATGTGGCATCATAGGTGGGACATGCTGACAGCAGCAAACCTGATGGCAGTTTTCTCTGTGGCATCTGGTTCATCTGAGGCAGGAAGGTCCTCGGCCAGAATCTCCTCAGGACTCCGTGGGTCATTCAGGGGTGCCTTCTGCTCTTTGCCTTTGATCCCCATCCCCGCTGTGATGGCATTCCACAAAGCACTCTGGGACTTTGAGCCTACAAGGGAACAAACAAAAAGAGCACATAGTGGTGTTATTTATACTGAGCATAGTCATGAATCATGCCGAAAACTGTTTGCCAAATACCACCAACTGTAGACACAGCTTCCAAAATCCCAGAGCAAAGGCAGGAAGAAGGTTCAGGGCCTTGCTAATGCTGCCCCCATGTGGATGAATGTTGTAAATGTTAACATGCGTTCACAAATAATTCACTTACTATACAGTGGATCAGAAGGTGAACTTTTTATGGAGAATTTATTAAGTTTTTTTTAGCCCACAAGCATCAAAATGCATGTGACAATCAGTTGATGTAAATGTATCATATGCTTAATTTTTAATGCCAGTATAATTTTTATACCCTTTGTAAGACTTTCATTTTAATGTTCTTTTACACGACTCTTAATGAGGTGGGCATAAATTTCTGAAGCTAATATTTCATTAATGCTGGGTAAAAGACCATTTAAAGCTTTGATCTGAATGGTGAATTGCTCTGAAATGAATAAATTTAGGGAACTGACTGTTAATGAAGTGAAACTAATAGAGTGCACATTATACTTACGTGCAAAACTGGCCGGGGGTCTGGAGGAGCTCTCTCCATCTTCATTTGCCACTAAAAAAAAAAAAAAAAAGAGTTAATGGTAGCATAAAATTTTAAATATAATACTACCAATTTGCTTAGCTTTTAATTGATTCATGTAAATAAGGAACTTTTTTATTTTGAAAACTACGTTTTTTAAATTTAAACTCCAGTTTTCATATGAAAAACAAGCACAGCATGAACACTTTGTAAATTCCTCTTAGGTATTACGAATAAACAAAATAGTTTTGGTGATTACTGTAACATTTATTCTATGTGATACAGAATCTTCAATGAGAGTCTCCATTTTCTGACAGAATACAGTTTGCATCTTATCTCCAACTTTTGTGTCTTTTAGTTGGACCAAAAGAAACACGTTGTTAATCTTAAAAAGAAAAATGGTAACAAAAACTCATTAATCGTTATACATTTCCTTCAAATATCGTGAAGAGTGAAAGAAATGACTGTGAAAACAGTAATTGTTGCTGTCTCTGCAAAGTTCTGACAGAAATACTGTATAAGAAACTGTTGAGCAATGTTCAGAACCAAAACAGCAAAGTTAAACCTAAGTGGACACTATAACAGCTAATTTTAAGCAATCCAAATTATTGATGACAACAACCATTAAAGTGACGTGGAGAGAGGAACATTTCTACATTTAAAAATGTGTTAAATAAGATTTGGGCTACAACATTAGAGGACCATTTTCATCCTCAGTTGGCTGCCAGAAAAACCTCTGCCAATAAGAGAACCAGCAATTCCCAACTGTCACAGTCATGAAATGCTGCAGAAATTGTTGGGATCAACAGACACTGGTCATTAGGTGCTGCACATCCCTGCACATATACCACAGTGGTGTTTGGTCCAATGTGATGTAAGTCTCCTTTTGGCCAAGTAAAGTTTTCTTCACGCATGAAAAAGCTGATAAAAATCGTTCGCTCTCAGTAAGTAGAGCCTCTGGAGTTTAATTTGTGTCACAGTGAGAATTTATAAAGTTATTAACAGGTCTGGATTCTCCACAGGGTCGTCTTGTCATACAGAGCCGGTTCAGAGAGCCTGGCAGGTGCAGCACTGCGAATTTATCTGTTTTCAACAAACCTATCTCTGTAAATGTTAGCTGAAGTCTGGCCACCTGGAAAGAAAATGAGGTTTGCACCTCTGAATGATGGCAGTAATGTTTTAAAAATGTCTACAGCACCTGAACCTTTTCTAAAGTCATTTCTTTTATTTCAGACATGGATTAGATGTAATCTGGGTTTTTGGTTGTTTATCAGTAATTTCATTCTTCTACAGACAGAACAACTCTTGAATAATACTCTAAGCCCTAAACAATGTGTTTAAATTTGAAGCCAGAATCCTTTATTAATGATTTATTTTGTTACCTTGGATATTTTGATTACTTATCAATAACTTGATAACTTTTATAACAAATGAAAGCACTGAGGGCCACATAATGAGTTTAAGAACTAACAAATGCCTGAACAACACAGCTTTAATAAATGGTATATTTACCTTTAATAAATCACAGATCACATCTGGTCTTTGTATTCATAAATACTGCTAAATTAAAAATAGCTTTTTCACCTATATTAGATCAGTTAACTAAGGTAAACAGAAACAAAGCTGTGCAATGTTGAAGAAATGCAGGAGCAAATAGCAACGAGCTTGTTGCAAGCCAAATTTGAACCCACCAGAACAAAAACTGTTAGTTCAATGTATTTTTTGATCGAACGCTTAAACAAGATTCCATTTTTTTTTTTTTTTTCATTCCATTCCATTCCATTCTTTTCCGCTTATCCGGGGTCGGGTCGCGGGGGCAGCAGCGTAAGCAGGGAGACCCAGACTTCCCTCTCCCCAGCCACTTGGGCCAGCTCCTCCGGGGGAATCCCAAGCAGCGGCTCTACTCTGAGTCCCTCCCGGATGACCGAGCTTCTCACCCTATCTCTAAGGGAGAGCCCAGACACCCTGCGGAGGAAACTCATTTCAGCCGCTTGTATTCGCGATCTCGTTCTTTCGGTCACTACCCAAAGCTCGTGA
>NC_051449.1:7370939-7455394 GCF_001649575.2 Kryptolebias marmoratus | reverse complement strand
AATAGACCTTACCAGGGAGGCTTAAGAGTGTGATCCCTCTGTAGTTGGAACACACCCTCCGGTCCCCCTTTTTGAATAAGGGGACCACCACCCCAGTCTGCCAATCCAGAGGAACTGTCCCCGATGTCCACGTGATATTGCAGAGCTTAAACAAGATGAATCAGTATAATGAGACGAAGAAGAAACTTGTTAAATATATAAAAATGGAAAGCTGAGACAAAATTGGATTTCCTTTCTCGAAGGGCTTTTTATTATTTTCTGACCTTCATTGTGAGCAACCAACTGCAGAGCTTTGAATGTTCACCAGGAAATAGGGTCTGAAATTGTGTTTTAAATATTAACTATATCCTCATATGCAACCTGTCCTTCTTCCTGTGCTGCCCCTTTCTACGTCTGCATTTCACAGAGGAAGTATAGCTGCTTATACAGAACTATCAACAAACCTTTAATTTTCAGCATGGCACAGCAAGCCACAAACTAGTTTAACCCTCGCAAACGAAATGAAAACTCAGTCTCTATGAAGCTATTATTTTCTTTGTATGTCTCTGGTTTGGCACGAAGCAAAAAGCTGCTAAAAGCAGAAGGACACAGAATCAAACATCAGAGAGCTCAGTGGTGAAGTTAGACTCTGTACACACACTTACTCCTGTTTCCATGGTGAGACCATGATCCCACGTTTCTATGCCCATGTTGTTTCTTTTCTTTTTTTCGATGACATTGAAAAGTAAAAACATTTTACTGCTGGATCCTACATTTCCTTTATTGCTTCTTTCTACTTTGTAATGCATGACAACACAGTTTTACCTTTGTTAATTATAGGAGAAAACTTGAGCAGAAAATGTAGATACAAATGAATAAGTGCTTGCAGAAAAAAAAACTGCTGCATATTTGAAAGTGGGTAATGTCACTAATGCATGGTCCTCTTTGTCTCTTACCTTTCACATATAAAAAAAAATAAATAAATGCTGATGTACATTTCCACAATCCAGCTTTTCTCCAAAAGTGCAAAAGTGACTTTAAATTGCTCAGTTTTTTTATAATATGAGGGAAAACAAACTCTTATCTGTATTTGGAAGTGAATTTAGATACAGCAGGCAGATCAAATACTCAAACGAAAGAATAACAGCTTTGTGTGGGATTAATTACCAACATTTATTTAGGTTGTTTGATGATCCAATTGGGCTGCGTGGTGGAGCAGTTAGTTAGCTCTGCCGCAAGAAGGTCACAGGTTTGCCATTTTGCTTTGTGTTTTCATGTCCTCACTGTGGATACATGGGTTTCCTCCCACAGACCAAAAACATGTATATTGGGTTAATTGGCCACTCTTAATTTTGTGGGTTGTGAGCATGAATGATTGCTTGTCTCTATGCTGCCCTGTGATGGAAAAAGAACGCTAGCTCCCTCTGACTCTGTACAGAAACAAGGGGGTAAAGAAACTGGACAGATGGATGGTCTAATAAAAGCATAATAAAACTTTGATAAAGGGAGATACAATCAGCTATACTACCTTAACTCGTGAAGTATAATAAATCTACACGTGTAAAATACAGGTGTAAAATCACCACTGAAAAGGGAGGCGTGATCCTCCACTCCTCATCACTCTGGGCCCAATTCTGCACTAAATCTGTTCACTAAGCATTCACTAACCCTTACTCCAGTAATTACAGTTACTGTATCTGAGGACATGCATTAACCCCAGGACATCCACAGAGTACTAGCTTTAATTGGCTCTTCACAAACTGAATTTGTTATGTGTAACTTCAGTAAGTGCAGCCCCTGAATGACTATACAGTGGGAAATTGATGACTTGGTCCTTCAGTCCACTGAGCATAGTGGTTCTCCTGTGAATAAACATAAGCCCTCCAACATCGGAAAAGTATCAGAGAAGGGGTTTCCAAAGCAACGAGAAGGAAACAAGTGGTGAAAACAGGATAATTATTATAATTATGTATAGAGGAATCTCGGGTATCACGTCGTTGTGTAACAGTTTGAAACCTTCACTGTAACACATTTTTTCAGCAATGAATAAGTGCGTGTGCTTCAAATAAGTTGCCATTTGCTCCACAGACAGAGACTGAGCGCAAGTCCCTCATTACTGCTACCGAAAATTTGGAGAAAATGTCATGTGGGGTTAATTATGAACCCACATGCTTGAGTTAGGATGGTTATAACAGTCAGATGTCAGATGACTAAGCACATGCATAAAACCAAATAATATGTAACAAACACTTAAGCTGCAGAGTTTGTCATTTATATCTGCCTTGACTTAATAGTCTCATTTGTTTAAATTTGATTTTCATTCAAAAGTGAAACAAAACAAACAAAAAAAGTAAGTAAACGGAAGCATTTTTGTTTTGGAAACAAGAAAACACACTTCTAGAATTTTTTACAGTGAAATACTGGGAGCATATTTATCTTGGAGAAGACAAAGAACCACATGTCAAGTTGTTATAGTCTTTACAACAGCTACAGAAAAAGAAAAAGACAAAATGGCTTGTCAGTAATTACAACTTTTGGTTTCAACAGAACAAAGCTTTGTTCAAATCAGACACAAAAAAAAAATATGCTTTTCAGGAAGACATGAATTGAGACTAAACTGAACACAGTAAAAATGAAAACCGGTTTCAACAAAACTGTAACCTTAGAAACCTTTCATGTAAATAACAATAGTCTGGATGCTCTTTTAAGTGCCGTCTGACTGAGAATAAACCAGTTTTTTTTCACACGAATTTTGTCACATGAACTGCACTAATAAGCCTACCACATGACAAAATACCACAGTTGGAATCCATGCACTCTGCCAGCTACAGTTGAGTTTCAGAGTTTAATGGGGGGAAAAGGCAACGAGTCCAGGCAGGCAATGAGGCAGCAGCTCTTAGGAGTCACGCATCAGAGGTGATGCTGTGAAGACAGAAACCTAAAACCAGCCAGCAATTGATCAGGACACTTGTGATTCACCATGACAACGGCCATGCTTGTGGGATGTACGGCCATGATATAGATCACATGTGACTGAGGCAGGTTTTTAAATACAGGGAGGTGTGATCATAGAAGCAGAAAGTTTTAACCCTCTGGTGGCCTTCGAGTCAAATTGACCCAAAGTTACACAGGCTTCTCTACCTCTCTCTATTTCTCTCTCTCGAGGGCTTCAGGAGGGTTAAATGCATATCCACAGGATCATAAAATCATTTAGAGCAGCTTTTGAAGCCTTTTACTGCACTCATCCCATTGTAAACCTAGAAACTTTTCTCTTTATCTGTAAAACCTTATCTTGCAGAAAAACACTGTCTTCAACACTGTGACCCACAGTTCAACCCGGGGAGGGGATCTTTATTTAAATTAATTTATTATTCCAAAACTAGTTTGTAACAATAGAGAACTTAAGACCAAGTCAAAAATAAGAACTTGATTTATGATGTTTCAAGATCCTGCTTAGAAATCACCAACATTTAAAATGAACATATTTATGTATATATATATATATATATATATATATATATATATATATATATATATATATAGCTGTGCATGCATTTTAGACCCATTTTATGCAGATTACACCAACTACTTAAAGGTTATTAAACTCTAAAGTTGTCAGTGGTGGGTTTTCAAGCCTCTACCAGTGTTTACTGTCAACTGTGGCAAAACTTCAATCATGATAAGACTCATAGGGGAGCGGTAAAAAGTGTAGTTTTTAACCTTATCTGATTCTGTGATGAGGTAAACTTGAAAGTCAAAGTCCAAAGACAAGTATTAGAAGTTTTAGACAGTGGCTTTAAAATGTATTTTTACTTCAGTGAGTGAAAGTAACCCACACTTTTGTGTTCATTCTAATTACAAAACGAGGCCGTGTTATTACTAAGTCAGCAGACTCTGTTTGTTGTCTACACAGGCTGGGGAAACACTTCAAACATAAAAAAAGTTGGTCTCAGCCTGTTTTAAAGACAGATTCTAGGAACAACTTCAAATTGCTCTATTTTAAATTAGGTTTCAACAGTTCTAAAAACAAACAAAACAACTTTCCTATAAAAGTTTATCCACTCTGGTTGTCAAGACAATACCATGAATTCCTGGTGACGTCAGCTGTGCTCAGCTTTAGTTTTACGTCCCCTTGTTTCCATGGTGTGGTTGTATTAGAGAACCAAGCACTAACTTCAGCAGAATGTGTCAAATGGTGCAGAGAGACTGAAATGGGATGTTTTTAAAGATGAGTAGTTGTTGCCAAATGCTTCATAGCACACATGTATTCTCCTCTTCTCACACATACTTAGTCACTGAATTCACATGCAAAAAACTGCACTCTTTACTTTCAGCCTCTGCTCACATTCTTACCGATGGTGATGTTGAAGCCATCAATGCTGAAGGTGGCACTACGACCCTTCCTGAAGCGATGCTTTTTAGAGTTAGCTTCCATTGTTTCTGCACCCTCCGGTCGCCCCCTGCGCCCTTTTAATCTCCCTTTAATGCCTCTTGTCAGTTGTGGTGTGTTGTTTCAGTTTGTTCCAATAACTGTCCTCGTGGGGTGAAAGAAGAATGCAACCCTCTGACTCGGATTACTGACGAGCGCCGAAGGAGAACTGTCAAAGAGTATCCACTACTCATAACAAAAACAGAGTAGGAGAATTTCTCCAGTCCTTCCCTTCTCGGAGTCTTTGTTGTACTAATCTTTTCCCTCGCTTTCTCTTCGTTTCTCACACCTCAACAAGCTCATTTCAAGGAGCTTATGGCTCGTTGATTTGTTTTCCTTCTCTCAACGTTCCTCCTCTTCTCCCTCCCTCCCTCCCTCTCTCCACACTCTCTCTCCTCAGCTCTCTTTCCCAAGAGGTGCAGTAGGTGTGTGTGTGGTGGGTGGCGGTGGTGGCGGAGGTGGTTAGGAGGACAGGATATCTCTGGAGGCGTTTGAGCAAACGTGACTCCACCAATAATCTATAGTGAAAGCATTACAGCTCAGAGTTAGAGCAGTTAAGGTATACTGGAATCTGTTACAGTTTTGCTCACACACGCTCAGATTAAAAAAAAAAAAAAAAAGCTGGAGTTTAAAGTCATGCACACATAAACTTGAGCTGGAACAGATAAAAAAGAGAGTATAAATGTGTGTTCAGTCAGCTTGTCAACAAATCAGTGCCTCTTTTTTTTTCCATTTTGCAGCAGTCCTTTTTACTCAGGTTAAAAAAAAAATGAAGGCCATTTTGAGCATGCATAATGTTCTTTTGACTCGAAAAAAAATCATCATCACCGAGCAGTTACATTTGTTCGACTGAGCAAAATTTTTCAAACCTGTTTTTTTTTTCTTTGAATGACAGTTGGCTTGTAAAAAGTGGAGCAAGGACATGCTATTCAAAAAGAATCCTCCTTTTCTAACCTATTAAAGCTACACCTCTCATGCATGCAGATGAACATGAACAACAACAGATAAAAGGCTCCACATGTTAGCGCCATCTGACATTTAGCTATGTAATTTTCCCGCATTTAATTCTCCCTCGTGATAGGTATCTGAGAGTGCTCTTTATGAAGGCTTCTGGCTTGACCTTTACCTAAATTCAATAAATGAGTGTTTAATCACATACCCAAAACCAGTGACAGTGTCTTTGCATTTATTTCTTCATTTAGGTTCAAATCAAAGCATCTGAATTCATGTAGGTTCTATTTTTCACTCCCACAAGAGCAGTTTACTGATTTGTCAGTAAAATGATCCAATTTGCTTTTAACCTTTATGTGCCATGCTCGTGATTTTTACTGATACTGAAATGTTTTCATGTCATGTGTTCCTCCTTTCTCTGTTTTTTTTTTTCACTGAGCTGCTTGTCTAAAAACAGCCACAATCAGGGCAATACAATCTATGCAATGTGACAACAAGCCAGGGGATTTAGAGACATTAACACAAATCCCCCTTTACTGAAGGGTTTATAAACAACCATGTCTACCAGAAATAATAATTTTACACATAAATTGCTTTTCTAATTATGCTTAGGGGCAACATAATGACTTGTTGGATTATGATTAGATAGAATGTTTATTTGTTAGTTTTTATTTGAGCCCATGGTGTGCCACTCTTATGAACCTCACATCGCTCACCAGGAGGTGCGAGGGGTAGATGACAGATGCACAAATCACCTTAAAGACACAGTGAGACATCCGCGCACATGGTAAGTCTTCTGGGTTAGTTAAATAAGCGTGATATGTTGAAGCAAGGACTGTGAGTTTAACAGTTGCATGTAGAAAATTTGTAATGATGTATACAGCTAAAGATTTCACAGAAACATGTGACATAGTTCTATCTGCCAATTGGAATTTAATAATCATTGTAAGTGTGTTCAGTCCGTTTTATAACTGCAAAACAAAGCTAAAATGTATGCTTTGCTATTCCACCATCAAATAAAAATGTTATTTTACACCAAGATGACAGCAACTTCCTTTGTTGCTTTCAAATCCAAAATGCTGTTACCAACTTCAGTTGGTCCAAAATGCCACAGCAACACTGCTCAACTAGATCTCACTATGCTCTCACATCATCAAGAACATCTGAAGTTGATTGATGATGTCGCTTTGATGGTAAATGCTGATTTTGAGCCAAGAGTCAATATTCAGCATAAAGTCTTTTTTGTTGCAAGTTATATAATTCAGCGCAAACAACAGAACAAGGACCTAGCTAAATTGGTACATGCCATAGGCTTACAGGATGATAAATGCTGATAAAAAGAATAAAGACATAACTTGTAAAGAATGTGGTAGCTGAGATCTCTGAATAAAGTCTGAGGAAATCAATCACCATCAGGAAATCTTTCTAATTAAAGCAGAGTCCCTTTGAGTCACTCAGTCAAGTTCCAGTGGACACATTATACACTTGTTGGATAATTACTGTGAATCTCATTTTCTCAGTGAGCCACAGAGAGAGCTTTTTATGTTCCTCTCTGTCTGTCACTCTGCTCTCTCTGGCCTGCAGTTCATTTTGTATTCAACAATCTGTGTGGACCTGGATTTCGAAGCACTTCTATTGCAGCCTTACAACTGAACAATAAGTGACTTCCTGTTCAAGGTTAGCTTTTGTGTTAATAAGGATTTGTGTGAAAATATTATTTTTTTATTTACCCTCTCCTGTTCTCTCTTCAGACTTTGTTTGACTGGCCCAGCTTGGTCACAGTGGGTTTATTTTACACAATTAAAATATGAACCTGGTGATCTATCAGTGGTGTCAATTTCAATAATATCTTCTTGTTAACACTATAAATATCACCTTTTCATAAAAAATTCAGAGGAAGCATGTGTTAATGGGATGAATTTTTAGAAAGAGCCTTCTCGTTGAAAGTAGGTGTTTACAAGTGTGCTGCAGCATGTTCAAAGCTCTCTGTTTAATAATAAATTTGAGGGTTAGGGAAGTCACTGTAGAGGTTATATAATACACTTAACTGAAGGACTGCACTGCTGCTTTTATTTTTATGATGTTCTGGACGACTGTATGGCCTTCTAAAACTTTATGTTTCATCCTATAAAGGTTGCAGTGGAAGCTTTTTCGATGATTCCTGTTAAAAGCCTGTTAAAAGTGGGTTCTAATGCTGAGAATAAAGGAAACATTTTTTACTTTGTTTTTTCTTCTTTTTTTCTGCTAAAAGCAAAATATCTGAAAAATCCAACTAGCCAGGCAAACACGAACTCCACCAGCAAGCTCTGTTGTCTACTGCCATGGTCAAAATAAAGGTGTCAGTTTGCTTCAGGCAATGTTGGATTATCAAACAGAGGTTGCCTCTGTTACCTAAATAACACTGTGCCTGGGTGGACTGAAAATTTTCCTGCTTTGTATCTCACAATTTGATAGGCAAAGACACATGAAACTGTGGTTATTGCTTTTTTTTTAGATTAACTTGTTTGATATGGCAATATAAATGTCTAATAATTAAAATATTAAAACAAACATATATGTGTGCGTGTGTGCATGTGTGATGTTTTATTCAGATTTAGTTAATTAACACAATAAGTCAGGACAAATTTGTCTCATCCTATTTTTTATCTGCAAGAAACTGTCAAATAAAATAAATAACTACACGAATACTGCACTCTGCAGACACAGCTAGGTATGACGTACATTATATTTAAAATGACTAAAAGCAATTTCTGCTATAGATAAAAGCACAAGACTGTAATTAAGATGATGAAAATATGAACTCTGAAAGAATGAAGTCAAGAATTGACATCTGCTTGTGTTATTAATTCAACAGTGACACATGCTGCAGTTCATAACAACTAAACAAGGCAAAGGTATTTGTTTAAAGCGGCAGCATTTATTTAATTTCCAACTATCCATGTAAAGGCAGTTTTCCAGGTGTTTCTACTAGCAAATATTCACTATCCCAGGAATATTTTTTGATAAACGTAGACACAATCTCGTGGGGGTATTAAATAAACATTCTCTTTAAAAGACAGCAAAGCAGCTTCCCTGTGTTGTTTGGACTCCATTTTGAAAAGCTATCACCCACACTAAGGTCTCAAAAAACACAACATTCAAATAACTCACATGCAAAATACAAAACATACCACTAACACAAACATTAGCAAGACTGCTTCCTATAAATTAAGTTCTTTATCTTAAAACAACTTTTTTTTTGTCTTTTCTTTAAAAAAATAAAAGCCATAGTTTTTGTATAAAACTGCTGGAACACTGGTCATGTACTGGTCTCACCTTGTGCAAAAGCCTTATATCTGTAACTCAGCAGAGGTAACAGCTGCAACAGACGGCTTCTGGTTTAACACCATTCCCCTGGGAAGAAACAAGCTCTCACATATGTTACTCGGGATGTAGATACAGGAACATGTATAGCTTAAATCAAAAGCAGCATGAGAAAACCTCTGATTCTGAACTCAATCCAAGGGAGAAGTTTTAAATAAAACTACAGAAGTTATGTGAGGTATGATTTAGTCACTGAACATAAAAGAAAATGTTTTTCTTCATAGGGTTAGAAGGTTATAAGTTGGCCATGAAGATGCTAGTAATAATTTTAAGCAATTATACTACTAAAATCCCACGTTCCTCTGCAGCAACTTTTAACAAGCTCTTATTTGACCGTTTGCAGAATAATTGAAAGCACAGAGACACTACATGGACATGATATGAGGCAGCTATTCTGAAGTAACAGAGTCTTAAACAAAGTAGTCTGCAAGCTCTTGAGCAGGAAAATGTTCATGTGTTGCATAGCAACAATTCAGCTCCACAACTATGTGTGTCAGTGGATGGGATTTAATGGTGAAATTAACAAAAACAAACAATTTGTAGTTTCTTACTACTGTTACTCAATAAAGAGGAAATGTCCAGCATTGTTTGTACTTAATTTAAAAAACTGCATTCCTTGAAAAAATGTATATCAAAATGGGTTGACTCCAAAATTTAATCAGCTGTAAATGTAAAAAAATCCATGTTGATGTTTTGCTAAAACCCCCTCACACAGAGGCAATAAGAAGACTGTCCCCTTTCTCATGTGAACAGGTGATAAAAATGTTTGAAAACAACAAAGGTAGTACGTTTCAAAAGTAGCTAGCATAATTAATATGTAGTTAGTAGGATAATTAGGTTTAAAATGATCAAAAGGGCAAATCCCGTCTCTATATTACAGAGGAAGACGCTAATCCTGGATTGTACAGTTTGTTCTGTCCTTGTGGTGGTAATCCAGCTCTTTTTCACTCATTTTGAGTTCAGAAGAACTATTTCTAAAAGCTGCTCTAAAGAAATCCAAGAATATCTGACTTCTTGGAAGCTAAGTACAAGGAAATAAGAGTTGTCTCAAGACTTTTGCACAGTACTGGAGCTCTTTTAAATCCTCGTCAAGATCCTTTCTCTTAAGGGGATCGTTATGAGGACAACGTGATTATCACTAGGCAACAGGAAGACCTGTCAGCATATTAGATACATTACACAGTGGAAGATAAAGGTTTAATATGGTGAATGGCACTCAGTGGCCTTTTTATATTTGTACTGAAGTAATTTTATTACATTTTTCTACCATCTACAGCTGTGCCTGTTTAACAGCTTGACATCATTCATCTTTGTTTGTGTGTTTATGAAACTGAAAACATCAATATGAATTGATAAGTTCTTTAGGTAGAAAAAAAAAGTTATTTAAAAAAATGTTCAACAGTAGATTGTGAGCACAAAAACACACCTGTTGGATTTGCTGGTGTCTTTAAAGGACAAACTGTTGCTCAGCCTTTGATCTGGCTATCAAACAGTGAGACGGGCCATCATCAATAGATATTAATTAGCTGTGGAGATAAAGGGGAGGTGAGGACTAACTGGAGGGATTAGAAACAGTCTTTTGGAATATAAACTCAGAAATTTTATTGACAAATGCAAAAAAATATATATTAAATAAATTGATTGTTATTACTAAATGAACTCGAGCTCTATAAATTATCCTGAATGTTTGTAATCTGACACTTTATCATTTTACTGTACACTTCACAGTTTGGGTCTTTTTTGCTTATGTAATCCAAGACACTGGCACATCACAATTAGTGACAACAACTACGCAACCAGACAGAAAAACAAGCTCATTAGAGGTCTCCCCTTCAGTGAGGAATGACACACACTTTGTCAGTCCCCACACCACTGTCACCACAGTGACACACGCATGTAATTAAGACACATAAGGTGCCATGGAGCTTGCCTTCTCCCCTGTTAAATACTCATTAGAGGAACCTTTAAGGATAATGTTAGCCTGTGTCACAAACCAGAGGGAAATGAGCTGACAAAACAGAGTTTCACAAACTGTCATTGGAGTCCTGCTGCACCAAGACTATAAGAAAAAGAAGTTTTGTGCCATAAAGTACACACGTTTTGTTAATGGTTTTTGCAACAGCATGGTTTCAAATCAAAGAGGCGAAGCCAGCTGAGTGAGTGCTGGGTCAGCAGGCAAAATGAATGTAAAGTTTTTGATTAGAGGCAAACATCTAATAAACATTCTCTTTAAAAGACAGCAAAGCAGCTTCCCTGTGTTGTTTGGACTCCATTTTGAAAAGCTATCACCCACACTAAGGTCTCAAAAAACACAACATTCAAATAACTCACATGCAAAATACAAAACATACCACTAACACAAACATTAGCAAGACTGCTTCCTATAAATTAAGTTCTTTATCTTAAAACAACTTTTTTTTTTTGTCTTTTCTTTAAAAAAATAAAAGCCATAGTTTTTGTATAAAACTGCTGGAACACTGGTCATGTACTCTGAGAAGTTAAAACTATCATGAGAAATGATGCATCCATATAAATCTTGGTTTGCAGACTCGTTACGTCACTGGGACTGTCTGACACTGAGGGGACCCGACCAAATGAGCTGATAAGTTGAAGGGGAGGCAGGTGTTTGTGTTTTGTTCATCAGGAGGCAGCAGATGAGTGTGCCGTTGGGCTGGGAATCAGAATGAGACTCCTCAGTACACATGGTTGTCACTCGGGAGCAAGAAGGAAACTCAGCAGGAGTCTACACTGTCATTTGGTCATGGAAACGCCACAGTACAGATGATATTTGAGGAACCAACCAGGGAGAGGTGTTTCCCTCTGGGACAGTTGGAGCTTGAGGTGGCAATAATGGAGCAAAATGAAGACAAACAGGGTGAACAAGCAGCAGTAGCATTGAGTAAGATAAAGGTCAAAACAGAAAGAATGTTTGCTGTATCATATTTAACATTACTGATAATAGGATTTCTTTTTACAAAATGCGATAGACTTGGCTCTTAGATTATAACCATGGTCACAAATTGTAAGATATGATGCTAATTAAAAACAGATTTTAGTTTTTACCAAAATCCTGTTAGCTTAAGTGACATGGTGCAATGAAATCAGTGGACCCACATAAGTGTGCAGTGTCCATACCTTTAATGTATGTGAAGATTCCTTGATCAAACAGATGAATGTGATTTCCACAAACTGCAGTTTCATATGTGAAGTTCTATTTGTTTTAATCTAAGGGACACCTTAAACATCAAACAGATGCTTTGGTAGTAGAGATATGCTGCACCGAGGCCGGTCTTCAAAGAGCTCGGCATTCATTCAATGAATACCTTTTTTCCCCCCAGTAACAAATTCACCTGATCCTCTGAAGTGACCAGCAGCTCTCATCTACAGAGAAATATGTGAGCTGAGCCATAAAGATCTGAAATATAAAATAACACAATAGCCAGGGTGTTACAAAAACTGAGGAATGCCACTTTTATGGAAAGGGATTGTTGTAAATTTGTCAAATTTACCTAATGAGTCTCCATTTATTTACATGGCATCTCTCATCACTCTTATTGGGATTCATGAAGGGTGTGCACTATGTGACTTATATTGAAGCATAAAGTACAAAGTTCAATGACTGCAGGTAAGTGGCATAACAGCTAGTCAGAGTTTAAAGTGCTGTTCTTAAGTACAGTTTTCGAAATCTCAGCTGTTAAGAGTGTCCAAATGTAATCAGGAGCACCTTGATTAAAATCACTAATGAGAAATGTAAGCATCATGCCTCTTCTCAGGGCTCTATAAGGCATAAACCTTTTATAAGAATTAACATAAGAGCATGTGGTACGAAAGATTCCTGAATTCAAAATCTTTAGTTTGAACTAAATTGTCTACTTCTCTATTTAAGTAAAAACATGCAAAACTATTGGTTACTGCAGAATAACAACAGTCTGTAACTGAACATTTAAGTAGGTTTATCAAAATCACACTAGTTCTGCTTTTGTCCGTGCTGGCTCCAAGTGGGACACTAAATGGAACTGAGCCATCAATAATACTACTAGTTGTGCTTTTATTGCCATGACAAGTAACATGTCCTGCAAAATATACCACTCAATTGATTAAAATTAAAACTAAAAATGGATAGGTATATGAAATTATTTGTAGGTCTCATTACTGGTCTGAAAAAAGCAAATGCTACTAATTTTGTAATTGGTTCAGGTAGAGACATTGTGCACTACTGTCCAGTTTACTACACCTTCACTCATTATTTTCTTTGCAAATCCTAAATAAGAAAATGCTGGCAAAATGAAAGTGTTGCAGCAAATATAACAATCAAATATAGCAATTGAGAATCAGCATTCCAAACAAGTTGTGACATTGATAACCTTAGACAAACCACCACATACTCATAACAAATTATAATTTTTCAAAGAACAAAAAAACTAAATATACGGAGTGTATTCTAAATATGAGTTACAGCTGGTAATTTGTCCATAACCTTTGGAAGAAAAATTACACCAGAAAACATCTTCAGGGTTAGAGGTCTGTACAGTTTATAGGCCCAAAAACATGTTTTCTATTAAAAACCACCAGCCACTAATAACTGTCAACTACTACAGTAAATAATTAAATATGATCTAACTGAACAAGGTGGCATTACACAAAAAGGACATAACCTACTAAATCTAAAGAAAAATACTGAAAAATGAACACACGCACTCAATATGAGTATTCATATTGTCCAGAAATCAAACATTTGAAAATGTTTAAGTTTCTATTTCACAAAATAATTGCTTTTAAGACTTTTTTTGGACACTTTGTTTGAAGATATAATACAGTAAACATAACTGTGTTGCTGTAAATAGTGTTTTAATAAGCAAGCTGTATGTATGTATGTATGTATAAATGCATCATTTTGTCTAATGAGTAGTGGAGAAAGGTAGAGCATTTAAAGAAAAGTGTATACTTCTTCCTGCTGCTTTTGACAATCTTATGAAGATATTTTAGTTTATTGTTATCATTTTTGATCTTTTAAAATTCATACGTTCAAATAAAACTCGCACTCGTTCGTTTATTCAGTTATATTTGTGTCTCAAACGTAGCCCACATTACCCCAAATGTAAGACCTAATTTAACTTCACATAAATCTTCTTTAAAACCTGTATTTATTTAGATCTGAAACTCACCATTTTGTTGAACCTCTGGGGTCTTTTTTCTCGAACTTTGCTTCCCTCCGTCTGAGTCCTGCCGGCTCAGCACCTCGGACAGCGACTGGCGGGAACTCTGCCGGCCGGTTTGGTTCGTGACGTTGAAGCGCGAGCTCTTCTTCCTGGGCCGGTCCGACTCCGGAGCGGACCGGCTCCTCTCCGGGTCATGGTCCTCAGGCTCAGAACCTACTTTCACCAAGGCGTTCCTCGTCCTGGTTAGAGCAGAAGTTACTGAACCCATCACACACACACACACACGAAGAGGTTAAAAGCCTCTGCTGCTCCCTCTGAGGTTCATTCTTTTCCTCAAAAACCTGCTGCGAAAATAAAAACTTGTGTCCGTATTCAGCTGTTAGACTCCGCTTCCATCTTTAGAGGACTTGGGATGCAAAAAAAAGTCCTGAAAGCGACTGAAATCCTCGGAGTTTTACCGGAACATGTCCGCCTCTCGGCCCTCCCTACAGTTTGTGTTTCCTCTGACGGACGCGTCACATGGAGAAAGTTGCTCTGTCGACAAACACGCCACCCTCCCGGGACCCACAGGTGAAAACAAGCGACATTAATTAGCCCGCAAGTTTCCAGGATTATTAAAAAGAGCAGAACAGCACTTGGAATTAACGGGGGTTAAAAATAACATAATAAATATCACAAAAAATATATTTTCTAGAATTATCACCACATTTCGACGCGACTAAATGATTTTAAAAATAGATTTTATGAACCTCTGAGTGCAATGCTTAAATAATATATGCTGCTGTATTATTTTTCACCGATAGATGGCAGTAAAACCGAGTTATTCCTTAAAATGTATTTGTCGCCCGCCTCCAAAAATGGCTTTAACTCGGTCAGTTTTACGTATATTAACCTAAAGTTTGGTGTGGTAGTAGATGAGTTTGTAATACTTCACCAGCCACTATTCAGAATTCCATGATACTTTTAAAACGTGATCATTGGATGTACATCTACAACTATCTTTTGGAGTCAGTCCAGTTCAAGATAGTCACCACAGCTGACTGATTTTAACCTTTACAAAAATGGTTAGAACTCAGACAGTTTTACAGATATTGAGCTAAAAACTTGACCTGGTAACAGCTGAGAGTCATTCTTAACACACACTCTGTCCACAACATATAATAAAATTGCATGAGATCGTTTTTAATTATATTGTTGTGGTTTGTTTTGCATAAGACAGTTTAACTTACAAATTATTTGTCAAATAAACCAACCGGATTAATCTGCATTTTTTCAACATCAGGGTTCACTTGGACTGTTGGAATGAAAAACATACTGCATTTTGACTATCTGTACTATAGTTTGCTTCATCTGCTCCGCTGAATATTTGTTGACAGTTTTACCTCAGAGGTAATTTAGTTTCTGCTCCACATGTTTTGATCATTTCACCAAACCTTAAGCAGCAGATGGAGTTTGACTGACTGTCACAGACTTCTTTATTTGGAAACCACACCTGATGGGCCAATCTGAAGGTTCATTAGTGGCTTTACTTAAATTATACCTCACTGAATCATTTTTTTTTCTGCTGATATGCTGCTTCTGTCTCTCACCTCTCACATGTCTGTCGTACCTGTAAGAGGAATACACCATCTGTTGTTTCTCCTATGGCTTCTTTCTTTGAAAAGGATGGTATCTGAGTGAATCTGGGCTCGGTTTATAAAACTGGTCTGGGTTCTTTTTATAGCTTCAGTTCTTTAAGGACTAAAATATGTCAAACTGAGCACAAAAAAATTTGATGATGCCTGCCATATGATGTCTTTAGCTGTGGTGGCCATCATTATTTTAATGTATTTTTACTCTAATGTATGACAAAAAAAAACTTGTGCACATACAGTATCTGAGTTACAATCTTCATGGTTTATTGCTGCATACAGGCAGTCGTGACAGATTTAGCATACAGGTTTCTGGTGTGCATGCTGTATCAATCAAACATACTACTTTGGTTACAAAGAAATGTTTTTGAGTAGTTCACAGGAATTCTATGGTGTGCTGTTTTCAAATTGTGTCTACAAGAGTGACAAAATACTTTCAGCGGAAAATCAAAGCAAAACAGGCTATCAACTAATAGACTCAGAAGATCATCACATATAAAGGCACTTTTCAAAGCAGTTTGCTTTTTGCTTGTTTTTTTGGGGGGGTCATTTTCTTGCTCTTCACCCCAGCAAAACTTTTTTTATTATTGCTTGAGTCAACTGCGTGGTAAAATCAAAGTCGTTGTTACTCCATCTCCTCGTGATTCTGGGTTGACTCGTTGATCACCTGATCAATAAAAACAAAACAAAAGAAAACGGAATGAATGACATGATCAGAGGTGTATCAGAGCTCAAGTAACTAACTTCAGAAATTTTTGAGTGGGCTCTACCTGGCCATCCCTCGTCTCAATGGTTTTGATGACAACTTTCTTTGTTGTCATGGATTCAACATGAGGTTTAGACTCAACCATTGCTTCTAAGAAACAAAACAGTGTGGCCTGTTATCAACTGTAAAAAATAAATTAACACGTGAAATTACCATGCAAGCAGTGATCTTACCTCTCAGGTTTAGAGAGGAGAAGCTAGGCAGTGGGGTGGAGATTCTGCACATGGATAACACAAGCACACCCCACAAATCACACAAGGCATCTTTGGCAAAAAAATAAATAAATTACATAGGTTTTCATTTGTTACCGGCTCTCTTCTCCTTCCAGGAGCTTCCTGTAGGTGGCAATCTCAATGTCCAAGGCCATTTTGACATTTAGAAGGTCCTGGTACTCTCGCAGGTGACGGGCCATCTCGTCCTTCATGTTATGGATGTCCTCCTCCAGGCGGCTGATGGTGTCCTGGTAGCCACTGTTCTCCAGGGAGAAGTTCTCTTCCATCTCCCTCATCTGTCGCTCCAAAGACTCGTTCTGTCACATCAGCAAAGAGGGAGAAATGAGACTTAGTGAAAGAAAAAATAGAAAACGCATGAACATATATCATCTTTGCTGCATGTTCAAAAATCTCCAAATTACTAGTCAGTTTGGGGGCAACCAGCTGAAGTTGAAACCTGCATACTCACAGTTCCTTTGAGGGCATCCACCTCACAAGTGAGAGCCTGAACTTGACGCCTGTAGTCGTTGGCCTCCTGCTTGGCTAGTCTCAAAGCTTCATTATTCCGGGCTGCAGCTTCGGTGAGGTCAGCAAACTAGAAAACACACATGCAAACAGATGAGAGAAAACTGAGAAATCAACTCTGCCATGAGCCAGAAATTTACAGGAGGGCAATACAAGTGGGTACATTATGCAAGAAATGGCCATGACAGAGGCTTGCTGGCATGATGTTGCAACTTGGTGGCTGAGGTGTTTCTTAAAATGACACTTTACACAGTTGAGGTTAGGTTCATCTGCTTAGATTTTTTGTTATTCAGAAATATTATAAACTGCACAAACTAGACTAAAATTTTGGCTTGATGTACCACAGAAAAGAGCTAACATTAAAAAAACTGCAGAATCACCATAACACAGGTTATGCCACTTTAATGGAAAATGATTATGCAGTACACCATTTGCTAAAAGCTTTCGTTAGCCTCTTAAAACCTAATCCAAAATGTCTGGCATGAGAGATTATATTCAGTCTGAAGTCCATTTTATTACATTTCTTTTATTCCTTAAGCACTCGTTTCATTGAATTTTACCTTGGATTTGTACCAATCCTCAGACTCCTGGATGTTTTTGGAGGCCAGGTTCTCGTACTGCAGACGTACGTCCCGCAGAGCCGCAGTCAGGTCAGGCTTAGCCATCTCCATGTCGACCTGCACGTGCTGCTGCTGCTGCTGGGCTTGGCTCTGCAGCTCCAGCATTTCCTGCAACACAATCAGTGAGGCCAATGAAACAGATTGTTTTAATGTCCCCCAGTATACTGGTAAAATCTCAAAATCCAACAAATTTGGCACAAATAACAAATATTTGAGAGGATTTGGCTTCCACAAACTGCAGTGCAGGTGCAATGTTTTTTGCAGCAGATTGATTCAGCTTTGTCCGCAAAAAAGGAAGAATAGCTTACCTCATCATGCAGCTTCTTGAGGAAATTAATTTCCTCCTGGAGCGACTCGATCTTCCGCTCCAGGTCCAGTCTGGCCAGGGCAGCGTTATCCACATCCTGTGCCATGACACGGACTCTTAATAAGGTGACTTGTAAAGGTGACATGAATTATTCATGATGCATTTGCTGACAGATACAGTAAAAACAGCACTTTCACATGTTGTAAAGAGCACTCACAACGCCAGCGTACACAAATGTCCCATTGTGTGGCAGGGCAAGGTCACAAACACATGCCTTCAATAAAAATCAACTGTAGGCACATGATACATGTCACTACAGATGAGGATAACAAACCATTTGGTTTCTTCATTTGATTTTAATGTGCTGGCCTGGAAAGCTGTGGTTTAAAAGAAATTGAATGCATTATATTGACTTTTTCTCTATTTATTTAACACATAAAGTTAATAAATTTGTGTTATCTTGAAGTTCTTATTAGGATTTTAAAATTAAAACCTTTACAATCTCATAAAAGATGATATGTTCCTATCAATCTACCCCACAGTGTGCAAAATAATTGGCCCAAAATTAGCTACATGCTGACAAAATACCCTATTAGGCAATTGCATTCAATCACCAGCAAATAATTTGGATATTTCTTCCAGCGCTGCAAATTAATGGGACAAAGTTGGTTTAACTGAGTCAGTGGCTGTTTAATGGACTATTATAAAGCAAATTAAAGTGTTTTATTTCCGGTTTAACTAAAAACATAGGGGTCACGCAATTTTCTTTTTATTCTTGTTTGAATAGAAAGAGAAGGAGCAGAACAACTAGAACTACACGCCTTTTTAATAAGATCCTTAATCACTTTTTTTTTTCAAAACTAACTGCTAAACCTGAATTTTACTTCTCTTTTTGTTCTGGCTAAACCCGAGCTTTTAGTTAACATTTTATACCTCCACTCAGTTAAACATTAAGCATATTTTCTTGAATATATAAATATATAATGGTATAAAACACCCATTTCCTTCCCTCCTAAGTTGTATAAATGTCACCACATAGCTTTGTTAGGGCGTTGGCAAACCAATTGCTGGAGTATCAGCAAACAAAGCTGCTTTGCCCCCGTGCTAATGCCACAAACAAAGTGAACTATTCAGCATGGTTTCCCAAACAAGCCCAAGGCTAGAAGAGTGACTGTCTGCCTGACTGAGCAGAACCTGCTGCGGGCCATGCATTGTTGTCTGTGTGCCATCCAGGCAGACCACACTGTTGGCACCTCCTTTCTGCCATTCATATGGACATCATGCAACCTCAAGTTTGCACTTTAATGTGAAATTGTTTGTTTTGAGCTATATATCCAAGTTCTCATATGAAGTTGTGTTTTCTGACTTTTTCTATACAGTGTCAGTCAAATAAACCACTCACATGACTTTGCAATCATTATTCAACTGGAAACCCAGTGACAGGGAACATGACCATAACAAGAGAAATGCTTATGTGCTGATGATCCCCCAGAACGAGTCAGTCGGATCACATGGCGGCTTGTCGTCTCGCTCTGATAACCACATTGGATCCACACGGTTCAGCTCATTCCCTGTGAAACTGTCAAACTTTTAAAAAAAAATCTCTCTTCACCGCTGACCTGATTTAACCCAACTGTGAAAACTTGGCCTTTTGTGCCAGGCTACAGCCTAAGCTTTTTTTTTAATTGTGTCTGGAATCTGCTGTTGTGTCATCAGAAGAGTGCATTCCTGTCTGTAGAGCTCATGAGCACTAACTAGATGGAGATTACCTAAAAGAGAGAAAGGACGGAATGGTTGCACTTCGCTGGACGCAGAAGTGATGCTGTTCAAGGTGTTGGAAATCTGGGGGGCTGGGGATTTAAATCCTAAATCAACCAGTTGAAGATGGGTGTATAGAGATTTGACTCAAAATGGCTGCCACAAGCACATCTTGCAAAATGTGTTAATGCTTGGAGCATGTGTTCGTGAGACATTTTGCTAACAGTCCAGACAAGAGGGATTTTCTTGGATGTAAACAATGTGATCACTATTTGCAGGGTCGTACTGTACCTGTCTAAAGCTTTGCATGTTTGCCTCAGCCTCCTCTCGCTGGGACATTTCATCTTGCAACCTGCAGAAAAACAAAAAGAAAACAGTTATTTTCATATAGTTTCTTTGTCTTTCCTGCTTTGTTAGACTTTCTAACACCACTTTGTGTTCATGCACAGGTAAGTTTGAGACAAAAAGGGTAATTTTTTTTCTGCGCAAAATATATAAGACAAGGTGGATCTGGACTATCAATCTAACAGTGTAAATAAGGTGCAGTATGAAGCAGATGAGTGCCACGCCCCCCACCCCTACTTCTCTCTCAGCCTCTGGATGTCATCTGCCAGGTTGTCCCGGTGAACCTCCACGCGGGCCTTCTCGTTGGTGAGCTGGTCCACCTGGCGCCGCAGCTCCCGCATCTCGTCCTCGTACAGATCTCCGACCCGGGTCGTGCCTTTGCCCCGCAGCTGCTCCAGCTCCGCCAGCAGGATCTTGTTCTGCTGCTCCAAGAAGCGCACCTTCTCGATGTAGCTGGCGAAGCGGTCGTTGAGCGACTGCATCTGCGCCTTCTCGTTGGTGCGGTTCGTGATGAACTCGCTGTTGATGGCGTCGGACAGGGAGAAGTCCAGGTTCTCGGAGGCCAGCCGGGGCATGGCCGCGCTGCTGCTGCGGAGCCTCTGGGTCTTCGCTGCGTAAACGGCCGGCGCGGAGGAGAGCCCGAAGGAGACCCGGGAGGAGCGCAGCGGCGGGCTGGAGTAGCTGCGGCTGGAGTAGCTGCTCCGGGTCACCGCGGCTCGGTCCCCGCCGAACATCTTTCTGTAGGAAGACTGTGGAGCTGCTCTGTAGGACATCATGTTCGGGTCTTTTCAAACTATCCACCACCAGAGTGATGTGGCCTGTGTTTCCTCTAACCTCTGCAGCATCCGCGATGTGCGCCTGGGAAGGCGTTTTCTAAACCAGAACCTATTTATACTCCCCTCTTGTGCAAATAATTCAACTGTGACTTGACTGACAGATTTGGAATCCAATCATAGCTCGGAACCCCCAAAAACCTGCCTGTCAGAACCACAGATCCAAAACCAGGATAAATAGTTTTCTGAGCACAGCAAAAAATCGTAAGAAGAAATCTGCTAGTTTATCCAAATGTATTTGATTTGTGGGAGGTTTTCTACATTTTTTACACACTCATCTGACTCATTTACAACCCCAATTCCATATAAGCTGGGACACTAATTGTAAATAAAACCTGATTGCAGTGATTTCCAAATCGTATAAGCATATATTGTATTCATGGTGGAACACAGTACACATGTCAAACTGTTGAAGTGAAGAAATTGTACTATTTTTCTTTTTTTTAAAGATAACTTTAAATTTTATGGCAGCAAAAAAGTTGTTCCAGGGCCAACAAAAAGCTGTAAATAAGTGGTATAAATGAGAAACAGCTGGAGGAACATTTTGAAATGAATTAAGTTATTTGGCAACATGTCGGAAGAAGACTGGGTACTAAAAAAGCATTTTAGAGAAGCTGGGTTTCTCAGAAGTCTTCACCTCTTATAATTGGATCCAGCTTGTTATTAAGATAGTTCTCCTCCTGTCTCCCTGCATGCATTATTACACGTTTCACGCTTCCCTTTTCCTAACATACCACTGAGCTTTATCACATCACAAGACTAAAGTGTCGTCCAACTGTGTTAAAAGTATTTGATCAGAGGGTGCTATGAATGAATGCTATTGTGATGTAGGGAGAGGGAGAAAGTGAGTTGGAATTTGTGAAAACTCTCAGCTTCACTTTGGGCTTTAAAGACCACCACGATGATCTCGCACACTGATCCTCAGGGATAAAGAAGTTTGGTGGGATACAAATCATTATGGAGAGGTTTAGAGAAGTCTGCAGTTTAATATTTGCCACTGTCTCTTTGAGTTGATTAGCAACAGATAAAACCTTATATCGAATGCATCTGTAGAGATTTTTCTTTGCCTCTCTCCTCTCTCAGCAGTCAGTGCTGCTGACTTGCTGGGATTCTGAGAGACGCAGAGAGGAAGAGCTGAGCAAGTGACACTCTACACCTCCTAACTAATGATACCGAGCTCAGTTCATGCTGTATGATGTCAGGCTGTGGGTTCTGCATCAGTTTGTTCACTAAAAACAATTTCAATGCACAAACATTTCTTTGAAAGAGTCTTTCACAGTTTTGCCCTCAGGATGTGGGTGGCTGCAGTGATTTGAAGTCAGAATGGTGCCTTTCAGATGTGACTGTGCAGGAGGACTGAGACTCCATCAAACTTTAATCAGCACAGTTCTGTCACCTTGTAGTTTCTGTCTTAAAGTGCATGTGCACTGATACAGAAAGAGCGCTTTACAGTCAGAACACACACACACCACCATCATCACATACATATAGAGCCATGTCATACTTCAGTCCTCTCCCCTTTGCTTATTCAGGAAGTTCAGGAAAGTTTTTTTTTTGTAAAATAGGATGTTTTCGTGATCATGTGAGTTTGTGCTAATTGATTTTGTTTTCATTATTCTTTTTAGTTTATTTATATGGTGTTTGGAAGAGAGAGAGAGTGAACTAAATTATTAAAATTATATTTGTTTAAATCAAATGTACTTAAAAGAAATGTAAAAATATTTTCTGATGATAAGTGATGAAATGTTGTGCTTGATGGGAGGAGCTATAGATTTAACAGGAGCTGCCTGTGTCAGGCAGTCAGAGAGTGTTAGTTAAGTGGTTACAGAGAAGAGAGAGGGGTTTTTCAATAAGCTTGTAAGGAGGTGATTTCCCAATTTTTGGATGAAGAGAAAATACATGCTGTCATGAGATGAAATTTGTTAGGCTTGCCAGTGATTCTTGTTTGAGGATTTTCATTCAAGTTCCCAAACATTTTTTGGAGAAGAACCCTGTGACAGTTGGTGTCAGAAGTGGGATGGCAAGTCGCAAGAAAAATGCTCAGAAGACTGGATTGTGTTTGCAACAACAACAAGCAGAGCAGGCAGAAGCTGCAGTAGAGACACTGAAAAGTGAGCAGCCAGTAGCATCAGAGACAGCTGTGGATCCATCCCTTGAAACTGGGCGGTCGTCAGCAGCAGAGGCTGCAGCACACCCAGCAGGTGGAGGAAGAGTGTCAATCCCAGTCTGGGCGTGGCAGAGCTGGTGTGTCTGATGGTGGAATGTGGGCCCTGATGAAAGATTTTCATTCAAATTCACCAAAATGTTTGTTTTGGAGAAGAACCCCGTGACAAAGACAGAGCTGCTCTGATCTGTGGGGCATTCAAGGGGAAGGACTGTATTTTGAGCGAACTGGAACATTTTGATAAAAAAGAACAAGTTACATTTCAAGGAAAAGCTTTGGGTTTTAGGTCAAATGTTTTGGGCACACCTCCTTATTCATATCAAAATAAAGTTTTTTTTAAGTTGTTAAGCAGTATTTAGGTCACTTAAAGAGTTAGAAGAACAAACAACAAAAAAAACTGTTAAATGACTCTACTTTTGATTCATATGTGTAGCATAGCATCTCAAACATGCCTATGTTAAGTTTCAGAGGTTACCTTATTTCTAGAATGTCTTTTGTTTTATTTATGGTATTATTGGACCCAAATTTAAAATCCGTAGAAGTTCATATTTTTTGTCCCAATGGAGCACATATCACCAGCTTTTTAAAAATCAATAACAGTTTACCTAGAGTAAATTAAAACTCATTTTGACTCATTTTAATTATGAGTTCAAATAAACCTGTTGAAAAAAATGCAATGTTTTCTTTTAAAAACAGATATATTAGTATTTAAACACAAAAAGGAGGAAGTACAGTTTGCTTAACATTGTGCTGAAGTACAGAATTTCAACAAGAATGGCATCCTTCAGGGAAAATAATTAAAGAGATACTAAAACAAACAAGCATTGAGAGCAGCAACTATCTTTTTATTTAGTTACATTAGGAGATCTAAAAGAGTTGTGTCAGGAGGTGTTAAAGCACAGCTACTTAACTTTGAACTTATTTTTAGATAAAAATCTAAGTTTCTATCTCTGAAAATGTCATTTTTTGACCATAAAATCCTTATGAAGTGTTGGGTCACAAGATGCTTGCCTCTGGAAAGCAGAGCATGACTGTAAATGAAAGACTTTATTTTAGATAAAAGTATTTTCTTTTTTTATTGTTTTTAGATCTTCTAAATATTTCTGTTTCCAAAGTTAGTATTAAAAGTTTAAATTTATTTTATGTGGCATTTGGAGATGTTATACATCTAAACAAATGATTATTGGCCTTTAAAAAGTATTACAGTATCATACTTCATTTATGTTTAAACTGATTTAACATAATCCACTAACACTGGTTAATTGTAGCACATTTACATATCCTAAAGCTTAGACTATGAATATTGTATAAATGATTATATAAATTATCATTATAACATTCAAACACAAATCTTAAACGTAAATGATCACAGAAAGGCAGTGAAATAGTAATTCCTCTGACAGTTAATTGCAGAATAAAAAAACAAAAATGAAGGCAAACTGAAAAGCCCTAAAAATGAACTAAAATGAAGCCCTCAACAAACTGTTCAAGCTTAAAAATAATAATAATAAAAAAATTAAATTAAAAAAAACCTCCCTGACTTTTAAATTGGTGTACTTTTATGTGTTATCACTGGATTACCGTATCAAGGCTGACTGATTATTGTGAGGCTAATTTTCACAACAGCTTTTGTAAACTTGCTGGAAATGTCATTGTTTATAGTAGCTCAAAATCTAAAATGAAAACAAAATGAATTGACTGCACACAGTTAAGTAATTTAAGGTAAACATAAACAAATGCCTTAAGGCCGTTGATGTTTATTAGCTCACACAGAATTTCTAAACCTTGGTCTGGAAATTCACATGAAAACCACTCTCTTAGAGGCAATGGGTTAGGGGGGGTCATGAAAATTCCTGCTCCTATGCAGGCCCATTATGAGCCCACTCTGTTAGGGTTGGCCAGGATTGTCCCAGACAGAGCAGGGATTGTGTAGTGCTGATCTGTCACCTAACTTCAGCTGCAGAATGCAGACAGCCGGCTGTAATGACTGTCTGCAGCCCCGCGTTTGCTGGTGCCACAGTTTGTGCCACACAGCTCCAGTTCTTGTCAATACCTGCAATTTATTGCTTGGTCGTTCTACTAACATCGCCAAGAGTCCTTTTTTTTACTCAAAGCGAGATCACCACAGGAGAACTGATTAAAAATGGTTGAACGAGGAGAATCAAATAAAACCCAACATTAGTCAGGGTCAGTCAGCTTGTTATGGGACATGGGGTTGAAAAATTGTTTCTGGGTGTCATCACTTCAAAACCGCAGGCACTCGCCAACAAAAGGCGCCCTTTGTTTCATCTCCCGTGATGGTGAATCACCAACTTGCATACTTGGTAGCCATGGCAATCGTCTCCAACAATATTTACCAGAGATGAAAGGGAGAAAGAGACAAATACAGCGTTCACAAACATTTGCAGAAAATCTGTGATGTGTTCGTTACAAACGTACAGATGCATGTGAAGCTGAAGTAGTTTGGTATTTTCTCTTTTCTCTGGTCTGATAAACGGCTGAACCTCTTTGTGGTCAAGATAAAGTAGATTTACAGGTGGGAGTGTTGCAGCACAATATGCCTGAGTGAGCCACAAAGAGCAGACAGAAGTAAATCTAGGGGGATAAAAAGGGGCTGTAAATCCCTGTCAGTGGCCCCCAGTGGCCCTTTATTGAGTCAGTGTGTAGTAGTCGGGTCATTATCAAAGGTTCATTTATTTTCATATGCTACTTGAACTTTACTTCTGTAATTCTACTTCAAAATGTGACTTTGTCAGGTTTTATCTCATAAATTTGACTATAAAATCCATAGATAATCATGTCATGCGAAGCACATTTTACACAAGAAGCAGTGACCTTTATTCAGTATTTCGATTGGATGGCTTCCAAAAAAGCCTTCTTTGAGAAATTTGAATCAATTCTTCATAGAAGATAAAACACAAGTAAGACTTTTCTTTGCTTGATTTTTCGCCTTCACATAGTCGATGTCAGGTGGTTTAACTGTGTTTTCAAGATGCATTTAGAACTTGATGTTTGGAAGAAAGTAAGAAAATGTATTATGGATTTCAGAAACTATTCATGGCCCACCTTGAGCTTTAGGATGACTAACAAACCTTTCTTGAAAGCTTTCTGCAGACCTAATGTTTTTGATTTGATTTTAAAGAAAAAATTGGAGAATGATTTTTGACTAATTCTTTTTGTTAGTTGTAGTTTCTCTTGGAAAATCTTAAAAAAAACAAAGCAAATACAGCACATCAGATGTTTATAAGTGATTGATTAAACCTTGTTAATTAGGCATTACTTTGCCTACAGTCAACAACGGAAGTGCTGCTTGGCCTCTTCTGGTGCTGAGGGAAGTAAACCTATCAAAGGAACAATGGGATCAGACTAATATTACAGCAAGATGTGCAAAAATAGTTTTGAGATTAATTTGAGATTAATTTGGGCAGGGGGTAGCAGGAAAAGCTCTGAAGCATGCAGTGGATGAAGACTGTTTATAAAAAAAAAACAAGAAGAGCAAAAATAAACTGCATTAAAAACAAACAAAAAGATGTAAAAATGTTCAGATTAGCTCCACAACAGTAAATGCACCTCAAACTTGAACTGCAATAATCTAAGATTCTTTAAAAAAATAGATAAATAAATAAACTTTACTCCACCAATAGAATCTACATGTTGCTGATTATATTTAGGAGTTTTGACCTCAGATTAAAAAGCAGAGCGTTTTCTTGTACATTTTAAAGTAGTTTCAATGAATCTGGATCCTTTTCTGCTACTTGTTATCATAAACCTTCTTGTCTTCTTGTTGTTTTCTTCAGCAGAACAGCCATCTTCCACTCGTGATGAGCAAAATGAGCCGAGCAGAGATGTGTGTTCATTTCAGGGAAGTGAGCTTTGACTGGATACCTTTGGACCATAGTAACAACAGAGGAATTAAACCGTAAGGCCTATTTTCCGGATCTCCATAGTGACTGGCAAAACCCTTGGAAAGCATCCAGAATGGCCACTTTGTAAAGGCCTCCCTCTCTTGCTCCCTTTTCTCTTCCTTTCTTTGTCTCCCTCTGTGCAGAGTTTGCTTCCAGGGAGTGATTGGGTCAGGACCAGGAAGTGGAAACACTTGAACTAAAGCATTTTGGAGGACTTTAATTTGCATTACCAAATAATTATGTGTAACTTGTCAGAAAAGTACCTTGATATTGTGAAAATTAATAATTTATTCTCAAACAAACACCTATCGTCATCTGGTTATACCCATTTCAAAGATAATACCCTTTGTTCACAAATATTTCAAGCCAGTGTCTGTGAATATCTCATTAAGTGTCACTTTCATACATCCAACTGCATCATTTCGTTCAACCGAGAGCTGTAGATCACACTCCCCATTTAATCATTTAATAAATATGAGACAAACATGAGGCATTACCCTTTGGAAGTCAGAACTGAAGACCATTTGAAGATGTGTGTTTTCAAAAACATCAAAATGCATTTATTTCTGTCTACTCTCAATACAATAATAATAAAATATCTAATCTTTAACTTGTGTTAAGATTGAGTAAATGCAGTAAGACCTCATTAATAAATACACTAGGCATTTGAACTTGTCGATTTTTTAAATAAGTCAAAATGCAGAATCAGTGTGTAAAAAAATGCATCCTTAAACAGTCTTTATAAGAATTAAAATGGTAAGCAATTTTAAAGTGCTGCTAATCAAAGGGCCGTGAATCAATGTGCAAAACAACAGCAGTGAAGTCTCTCTCAGACTTGGTAGCAACAAAAAGAGTGGAAAACAGAGTGGGAATTTGACTCAAGTTATCTCAGTTGTCACGTGGCAGAGGAAGAGCCAAAACTGCAGTGTACATGGTGCTGTTCTCATCAACAAATACATGAAAAATCTTATTTTAAACTACACCCTTCTGCTGCGTAAGGTGTGCTTTTTGTATCTCAGTGGTTCCAAAGAGAAAGGCAAGACATGGGCTGGTACGTGTCAATCAAGCTCTCCATTGTTTGGCCAGGAGTTAAACTGCGAACATGGTAAAAATTATTACATTTATTTAGGGATTACAGCATAATTTTGAGACACATCCTCTGTAGTAGAAATCAGGTTCATTGAGTGTTTTAGCCATTATCATTAGATGCCTTCACCCAAGAATGGCCCAGCTGAGGAGGACCAGGCATCAGTGTACCATATGTCCCTTAGTTAGTTTGTTGAAAGGGTTGAAGTCAGGCCAGGTTAAAGTTGGGCATTTAAGTAGATTGGTCAGTTTGCTTGTTTATGGCAGATACTACAGTTTTCGATGTCTGTTGTTATGCTGGTACTTGGAAAACTTAGTATTTTCTGAGGTGGTACTCGTTACGAAAAGTTGGAGAGAGAAAAGGTTTAATAAACCATATATTAACATATAATGTCTTCTGAATAATAACAAAACAACTGCTATATTATCAGGAATAAAGTTAATATATATAAAAATACTTTTGACAACATTATAACATAAGTAAGAGGCACAACTCCGTTCAGTCACAGCACAGATCTATGAGGTTCCTGTTAATGGATATTAAGTAAAATAAATCTTTGTCTAGCAGAAATACAAGAACATGAATATTAACAATGCACCAGGTTGCTGTGTAATAAAGTATCCTGCATTCAGAGTATGGGGCAATACTGTCCACATCTCAGATGCAGTGATTCCAGAGAGTCCTGAGCCTGTAGTGCACCTTGTTCCCCATTAGATGTCCTCCTTGTCTGTCTCACACCAGAGGATTCACCCTCAGGATGCACTTTCCTGTCTGGGATTTTGAACTCAACTGATGCAAATGATGACAGGCTGCCATTCCTGTTTGTCCAAGTTTTGGAAGTGTCAACAGTTGGTGACACCCTGAAGCCTTTTCCTTTCACACAGCTTAAGTTGTGTTTCCCACTCCTGACGCTAACGTCATCTAAGAAGGGGTCTGAGTCACTTCCGTGAGGCATGTTGAAGTAGGTGCACTTTGGATTTAGAGGCTTTGCCATCTCCTCGAGCTCTGATGAGGATAAGGCTTCAAGGGGGTTGTGCTGGGTTTTGGTGTAAGGCGGGGAGTCCTCGCTTGTGTTCTCCTGAGCTGTGTCCACGGATGTGCTATCCAAATGACCATACATGCCCAGGGAAACTGGAGGAGATTTCCTTATGAGATGGTTCTCCTTTAGCAGCCATCTTCCACGATCAATCAAAACCCCATCAGCTGAATCTTTTTCAAGGGCAAAAGGGGTGCATTGTGCATTTTGTGTTTCAGCTTCAGTGTCTGCTTTCAATGAGCTTGCAGCACTAAAATAAGAGAGATCTTCTCTTGAAGCTATGGTTTCTGCATCACACGATGAAAAACTCCCTGCGCTTTTTATTTGGGAACTGTGCAAGGCTTCTGAGTTGCTTGCAGCAGACAGTTTTGAACCTGTTGGTTTCACGTTTGTTCTCTTAGTCTTACACGCTGAATGAGTGTTGAGTGAAGAAGGCTTCTCCAAAGAGTCTTCTCCACTTTCTGAGGCAATGTCTACAGACTCCTGAGTTTTATATCCTCCACTCCCTGATGTCTCAGGTCTGTAATCAGACAAGTCAGATGTGATCGGGCTTGGAAGACATTTTAAACCATAAGTGATATCCTTTCTGGCTTTTGGTATCATACTTTGTTTGGTTTGTGTGACTCGAGCGTTCTCAGGCACTAACCTAATATTCCCCTGATGGTCATATGTAAATATAAGTGAATAAGACTGGAGGGCATCATTCACAAAGTCAAGTAATTCCTGAGAAATTTCCACTGGATGAGATAAACTGCCACTTTTATCCTCGTGCTCATCTCCTCCCTCATCTGTTTCATGAGTGGTTCCTGTACCTTTGTCATCCTCACACTGGCCTTCAGAGGAATATTTTAACAAAGAATCAGTGTTATGTTCTATATTTGCTTCTTCACAGCTGCTTCTGTGCTGCTGCTGCTGAAAAGACGCCTCTTCTAACATGTTTTTACAGATCTCACTGTGAACTAAACTGCCTTCAGAAACATTCCCCTCCTCTGCTTCATCTTCTAGTGTTTCTACCTGCGTTAATGTCTCATTTAACAAGTTTTCCTCTCCCTCAGGCTGCACAGCTGTCATGTTGTCTTCAGTCTCAAGCTTATTTAATTCCTCTTCTTCTGCTGATTCTTTCTCTAGAACATTCCTGTCATCTTCAACCTGATCACATTTTTCTTCATCTGTGTTGATCTCAGTATCATTTTCTTCTTTTTGTTCACTCCCTTCTTCCTCATCCTCAGTACTGTTCTCCTCACTGACTCCCTTTGGCCTTCTTTCTCCTTTTTCTTTTCCCTCAACGTCATCCTCAGATTTTGTATTTCTCTCCTCAATGGCTTCCTCTACAACATCCTCATCTGTTTCTCTGTACTCCTCTGTGTTTTCATCTTCATGTTTCTCATCTACAACTTTTCTCATTCCCTCAGTGACTTCTTGCATTTCCTCCTTTGCTTCCTCAATAAAATACCTTTCCTCTTCCCCTTCCCTCTCATTAGATATAGTTTCTGCCTTATCATCTTCATTGCATACTTGTTTCTCTTCACATTTTCCAACACTGTTTTCTTCCTCCTTTATATCCTCACAACAAGAATCTTCTCCTTCCTCTTCTTCCCTCTCATTAGTTAAAGTTTCTACCCTATCACCTTCATGGTATCTTTGCTCTTGATCAGGTTCTTCTTCTGCACTGTGTTCTTCTTCCTCTACATCTTCACAACAAGAATCTTCTCCTTCCTCTGACTCCCTCTCATTAATAAAAGCTTCTGCCCTATACTCTTCATCCTCTTCAGGTTCTTCTTCTGCACTGTGTTCTTCCTCCTCTACATCCTCACTACAAGAATCTTTTCCTTCCTTTTCCTCTCTTTCATTAATTAACGTCTCTGCCTCATCCTGTTCCCCTTCCTCACTGTTTTCCTCGACCTCCTCGCTACTACCTCCTTTCTCTTGCCCTTCATCAGTTATGGTTTCTGTTTCATCTTCTTCATCTTGATCCTTTTCCTCACTGTCTTCTTCCATTGTCACATCAGTCCCCTCTCTCTCATCTGTATCTTCATTTCCTGTTTCCTCATCCACTAATCTCTCATCTTTTTCCCCAGGTCCTTCTTTATTTAGTTCTTCTAATCTGTCTTTTATGATCTCTTCATCCCCTGTCATATCTTCCTCTGTCCCTTCCTCTACTTTCTCAACAGACTCCCAGTCACTTGATTTCTCTTCCTCCCATTCTTCCTGCTTCTCACCCTTTTCTTCCTTCTCTATATCCACCCCAACTTCATCCTCTTCCCGTTTTGATTCTTCTTTTTCTATCTTTTCATCAGCATGTATGCTTTTTGTATCTTGATAATCCTTAATCTTTACAATCTCTTCCACCTCATCTTCCTCATACTTCAATGGCTCATCTTCCTCAGTGTGGAACTCCTGAGCTTCATCTGGTTCACTGTTTTCCCGTTTTGTCTCATTTATGTTCTCAGCTGCACTTTCAAGCTCTGGTGAAAGTTTTGTTTCATCTTTGTATTCACTAATAAATTGCTCCACATCTTCCTCAGAGTCTGACAAGCTTTTAATTGTCTCAACAAAGGTGCTCTCCTCGACAGGGTAAAAGCTTTTGGTGTGTTGGATTGTTGAAGCGATTTCCTCTCGGAGGTCTTGCGGCATGTTCAGCTCCTCCATCAGCTCGTCAATGCCCAGCTGCTGATCCTCAAACAGATCCCCACCTTCAGAGACAACATCCAGTGCAAACTCAGTCTCTGAAACTCTGGGGGAAAGGGGTTCACTCTCCAGCCTTTCCCTGAGAAGCTGGAAATCCTTCCAGCGCTCCCTGAACTGAGAAGATGCTCTGCTTTGCAAATCAGTCAGACTCGCCCTCTGCTCGTCTTCGTCCTCGATGGCAGAAATCTTCTGCAGCGATTCCATCATTAACATGGCCTCCGATGTAGTTCTTGACTGGTCACCCTCCCCTGGTGTGGAGCCTTTAAGGCCGTCTCTCAGAGACACGACGGACAGGAATGAGAGGAATGCTTTACATGATGAGCCAAATACTGAAGCGACTTGTGTTGAGAAATTGGGAAGGCTGCTGGAATTCTGAAGAGTGGGTGTTGGGTTGCTGGTTGACGCTCTTCTGATGCACTGAATCGATGAGCAAAGCTGCCGAAGGACAGGTTTTATTGTGTCTTTGGGACTTAAAATGTTAGAAGAAGGCATTTCGCCATCATTTGGACCAATTGCCTCTGCAGATTTGTGTGACCTGAGTCTGTTTTCAGTGTTTACTGGATCAACTCTGACACTCGGCATTGAAACACTTAAACCTCGTACCTCCTGCTCACTGTGCAGCAGAGATGTTGGCAGCCCTTCATGAAAATGAGGAACTGACAGACAAGAGGAGGATTTCTTCATGGCATCTCCTACATTAGTTTGTAAATTAGTCTGGTGTGCAACAGTTTCATCAGATTCAGAGTCATCTCCTATCTTAAACACAACCTTTGATTTGGACTCTGCTTCATCTGTGTCTACCTCCTCAGTGTACGGCACGGGGTCTGTACTGACTTTTTCTAACCAGTTCTCAACATATTGATGGATTTCTGAAGGTGAGGGATCGAGAGAAGGTATAGAACCACTGTCGCTGAGTTCTACATTCATTTTGGGTGGCGATAGTCTGTATTCAGTCAGAGATTTTGGTCTCTTGATTGTCTTTGTGCTTGATGAAGGGGATTTTTTTGTTTGTAAAACGTTCGACATGTTCTTCTTCATTTGAGGTCTTCCGGTTGGAGTATTCAGATTATGGCTGTTATCTTTTGCTGGAGCTCTGTTTGTGTTTTTTCTTTTAGGTGAGGTTATTTTGCCATTTCCTGAGTGAACTAATAAGGCTGAGTCCTTTTTCTGCATCTTGTCATCTTTGATTGATTTTTTAGATTGAGACTTTTCTGCTTTCTTCTCTGCTTCTTTGCTTTTGAGACCATTTCTAGAATTTCCAGATGAATTCAGACTCTTTTTGCTGGCATCACTGCTCAGCTTATCACTAGAGGCAGTTTTACTATGTTTGGAGGCACTGATTTCTTTGTGGGTTTTATCTGTGCTGCTTGTTGAAGCTGAACTCCTCTGATTCCCATCTGGTTTCATCGTCTTCTTCTTCTTAATTCTTTTAGGAGTGATATCTGTTTTTACTTTCTCTGTAATTTGTGTGTTGACAGCTCCACTCTCAGTCACTGCAGATGGATTGTTTGTAACCTGATGTGTCAGTGATTCTAGCTCTGATGACAGTGAAAGCATCTCCTCTCTCTGCCTCTGTAGTGACTCAACAGTGGGCGGCTGCCAGTTACAATCTATATCACAGTCGTTGCTGGAGGAGTGAGCCCTCGAGTCAGTTGTCCGCTTGCTTTCTGCTCCATCTGCACTGTACTCCTCATTTGCAACGTAGTTGTCATAACAGCCCTGACTCTCATAAATATGCATCACAGTCTCTGTAACCTCCATTCTATCATTCTGTATCTGAAGGACCTCGGCTGCCTCCGATGTTCTAATAGAGGAGCGTTTGTTGCTCATTTCTGACGATGCTGTTCTCCGAGGTTTTGGAATCGGCATGTTGCTGCTACTGCTGCTGTGTCGGACAATGCAGTATTCCTCAGTGGTCTCACCATCTTCTGTCCTCTCCATGTAAGAATAATGTCCCATGGTGCTCTCTTGAACCCCTGTCTCTGTAACCACCTTTACATTCTCAACAGATGCCTTCTCGTTAACATGTCGGGGACCCGGTGTAGGAGTACGTTTGAATTTTGTTTTTGCTTTACCCAAAGTTGTCGCAGTGTAGTTTTCATTAAAGCTTACAGCTCCATCATGGCAGTTCTCCTCTTTTGTTTCATCCTCCTGAATGCTTGAGGAGTCTTTGGCAACAGCATTGTTTGAGTCAGGTGAGTTGTTTCTCGACCCAGAAACCGAGGCACAAACTGCCCTCTTGCTAAAGCTGGAGCGGCTGAGCGTGGTCGTCCAGTAAAGCATCTCCTCTTCCTTAATCGTCAGACGGACTTTCATCTCCACAGTCATGCTGCCGTCTGGATTCACACAGAAAGACTTTTCAATGTCATCATCCTGAGGCACAATGTGAGCACTGTGCTCATTGTCCCCCCTTCCAGTTTCACATGTTTCCATGGGTGAGTGATGCTGACCAACGTCTGTATCCACCGGCCCTTTGGGATGGTGCAGGTAGCCGTTTAAGCTTCCATTTTGGGACTTGTTTATCTGGTTTACGATGTACTGCTCAGAGGAGAGGGAGAAGTTTCTCGAGCGTCTTCCACTTGAGAAAGATTTGTTTTTCACTAGTTTATGAAAATGCAGATGTTTGTGAGAAAAACATAGGAGACAAAGACAAAAAATTATTTGTGGACAAACATCAGAAAATGTTTAACTGATTCTCACAGCTGTGGCAATTTTAATTTGTTATTCATGCAGCATAAAAAGTGTGTGTAAATGTAGGTTTTATAATAAAACAGATAGAGGGAAGCTGCTGATGGTAATGTATGCTTTTTTGTCATTTTGACTCCAGCTTTGACAAAGAGTAACTATGTAATTTCACAAAGGAAGTGCAATTTTTGTTCTTTCGTTGATTGTTTCACTTTGCCAAAACATAAACATAACATAAAATGAAAATCACACATCTCAGCATGCCTGACTTACACTATGGTTGTTCTGATTCTTTCTGTGTTTACTGTTACTAATTTAAAATTTAGATTTTATTCATGAAGAATTAAAAATATGGAACATTTTAGAGATTATCCATGGAACTTTTCAACACTTACCAATTCTATGTTGCAGCTTTGGTGGTTCCACATCTTCCACAAACAGGATCTGAGCCGTCTGGCTCGTTCTTTGAAAGTTGTAGTTCCCTAATCTGAACGGCTCATTGCCCGCTGCCACAACAACTCCAGAGCACAGGATAAGAGCCGCAAGACCGTCAACCTGAAACAAGAAGGGAGACAAATAGACAGATAACAGCAACGAACAACAACTATTTTCTCAACTGAAACACTTTGAGTTGTCACATTTGAACTGTACACCTGAGTTTTTTTAAGAGTCCAGTTTAAATAATTATGTTGTGTTTGTATGAACATGTAGTGCATTTTTTGCTGCCGCATCTTATCCTAGATAAACTAGCAATGACAGAAAAACAAATACTTAAGATGTTAGTTAAGTCTTTTGCTATTTTTAACATGAGATTTGTTGTTGAAGGACAGCCAGGATTAAAGAAGTAACTCACCAGGGGGGAGATATTTACTTCTTAACACTTCTTGGTATTTCCTTTAAAGTGACACTGCAAATATCACAATTTACTTCTTTGAGTTGTCTAAAACCACATTCCTAAAGCTGAAATTGTAAAACCAATACTGTTAGCAATATTGTTTTTGTGAACATGATTGAAGTCTTTTCTGTCAAACAATCCTTTAAAAGCTTTTTTACAAATAGTAAATCTGATCAAGTCCAATGTGGCATCTAAACCTTAATGCATCGGAAAGCAAATTTTCCATTTAATGACCGTGCAGATTAGTGGTGTTCAGCTGAAAGAAGGTTTGAGTTTGAGATGAAATAATTGCATTCCAAGATTAAAAATAAATCGTGTAACTTGAGCAAGGAAGTGTCTCTCTTAATATAGCCCAGGTCTCTTAAAATAGTAAGTCCCTTAATTACAGCAAAGATTGGACACACAGTATAGAGCTAACTGAAAAGTCACAAAATATTTCTTACTTGGAAAATTTAAAAGACACAAAATGAAGAATAACTATTACCATAACATTTTTGAGTTATAAACTTCTGTCTCTGATTTAATGGTTTATATATTTATAGCATCATGCTAGATGTTGGAAAAAAGATTTTGATTAATCATTTTCCATTAAAATCTGCCCTTTTTGTGTGTAAAAACTTTTAAAGATCTTTGATTAAACCTGAATTCACTGATGTACAAGTTTGTGTTGTGTTGTCACAGAGTTTAAGGTCTTAGTTTTCCTTCTTTGCTCATTAGTTTCCTCCTCATTCACCTTCTAATCAAACAAATGGGTGAAGGAGGTGTGGACAGAGACAGTTTATGAATCACTTACTCTTCTTCCATCTGTAGAGTAGAGTTTCAGCACTGGAAACTGGAGGATCTGCGACAGGTAATCCAGCAAAGCATCAAATGTTGGTGCTGTTCTTCTCTGCAGCACAAATGTACGTTTAACAGAGGGATCCCTGTTTTTGAGAACTTCAAGCTTCTTTGGAGTCCGTACTGCCACCCTCTCAGTGATCTTTGCTGGACGGTTGGTAGCGTCATTCCTTCGACTAAACTGACCCAATCTGAGTTCCTGACGCTTCCGTTTCCTTGCACTTACTGGCCTGGTTGTGTTCCAAGGTACCTGCCGCCGGTTAACCTCATCCAAGTTTAGAGGCTTCACCCGTTTCTGATCAGAACACACATAAGCTCCCCCGTCCTGTAAGTCCTCTAAAGCTCTAACAAGGTGAGTCCCCCGTGGAGTGGTGATGGTTCTTACGCCAAACGGCAGAGGCACTTTTTTGGACAGAGCATCCAGGAGAGAGTCAAATGTCTTGAAGGTGCGGGCAGTGATGATCATACGGTGGCCACCGAATTTATAGTCACCGCTTCTGTAGAAGCACACTCTTTTAGAAGCTGATGGGTCAGAGGTAGGCAGAAAAGGTTGGGACGGTAGCGTCTGCCCACTGCCAGACGGCAGCCCCGGGGCTGGGGGCGCCTGTACAGGTGTGCTACTCATATTGGGTGAAGGTGGCTGAAAAGAAAAATGAATAAGATCCAGATTTTAGGCAGTGTCACTGTCATTTGTTTCCTTTTATATTGTGGACTACATCCTAATGTTTTGAATGAAGAAATACTGTATTTAATTGTCCTTGAAGTTTACCACCTCAACATAAACAAAATGGAAAAGATAATAAAATACCTGCTGATATATTGGGGAAAAAACTATCAATAGTATCATTATCTACACCCTAAAGCATAAAATATGTCTATAAACATTTGTCTAAAACAGTTCTGTAACACTTTAATTTAATTTAAGCATTAACTATGTCTACTGAGTTACAATGCATAAGGCTCAGCAAAGGTGCATCTAAACAGGTTACTTAATGTTTTTATGCTTTGTGTTGTCTTTATACAACTTTTCAGTGAATATAAAGTTGTCTAGGCCTAAATATAGCGCTGTCCAGAAAAGCATACCTGGATTTTAAAAATAGAAAATCTTGTCTTAAAGCTGAAAATGTTGTTGAGATCTTTAATATTTCTAGTATGATTTATGTTAAAGCAGCATAAATGGTATGAGAAACTACATCCCTACAGAAAGAAATTTACCCTTAAAATAATAACTCTACTCTCACACAACGCACAGCAGGTCTAATAGAACGTGAACACAGGCCTGTCACACTTCTCCAACATAAAAAATAATCAAAGAAATTACATCTTACAATCAAAAACATAAAAACTGACCTGAAAACCATCGATGTAAGGAAACAAAGTTCACCATAAAGCTGTCATTTCTCCTTATTTATGACAGTAAGCGTGTCTCTTGCTGGTCCACGGCTCGTCAAAGCCTCTCAGCACCCTTCAAGTGCTATTTTTGGACGTGCAACATCACGGCCAATTTGCTTAATCTTTGCTAACACTTAACCATCACCTAAGGTAAGAAAAAAAGGAAATACAAGATATGTACAAACTGGAAATGGAGGCTATGTTTGTATTTTTCATTAATTTTAATAAAGCTGCTTTTACCTCTTAAAATGTGGGACAATTTTTTTTTTTTAAACAAATATTTTTTTTATAGTTGCCTACACATCCTGTCGGTAACCTCTTTTTCAAAAAAATATATATTTTATTTCCTTTCTTGTTTTGTTTTGCACACTATGAATAATTGTTTTTTTTTATTTGCAGTAACAGACAAATAAAAATCAAACTGAGTAGAAGTTAAAAAATCAAATAAGTATCCTAATTAGTTAGTGATATGTAAAATGTTGAAAGCTTGTTAAAGTAAATAAAATGTCTGGCTTATATGATACGGGTGAACCTTTGCAGTTCCCAACAGATATCACAGGTGGTTCAGAGTATTTTGAATTTCCAAGCAGCCAGCGTAATCAGATTTGTGAGGTCTTGGCCTAATAGGGATTAGTTGAAAGATTTTGTTCACTTGCTTACAGCATGAGGCAGAATAAAGTCTTTGGAGAGTACTTTTACCTTACAGCAGGTACTAGTAATTCCACCATCAGCCCTCCAGACACACGATGTTTCAGTAACTGGATCTGTAAAAATTCATGCTCCATGTTAATAATGAAAACTGTAATCAGGGAAATCTGCATAACTTTATCCATACTTGAAATACTGACACAACATAGGTAACCATACACCTTGTGATCGATTGAAATTTTAGCCCTTAAAATAGACTAATGATCTAATTGCCCCATAGAGGGGAATGCCGTGTCACTTCTGCAGTTATCAGGCACAGAGCCATTTCCCAGCTGCCACTGACTGAGGAAAAGCTGCTAATGGATCCCACTAACATGTACGGTGTCTTGGAAGGTGGGGGCAAGGATCACACAGAGTCCAGTGCAAACAAATGACCCTCTATGTTATTTAGGTGGCCTCTCATCTTCCAATAAAAGTATGTTTTCTCTTTCAATGCTGCATCTTTTTGTTAGGACCAGAACTCAGCATGTATTGTTTATTGAAATGATATAAATGATTACCTACGACCCACTGGGTGATAATGTTAGATGCTTGTCTGTTTCAACAAGGTGGAGAGTCGTCTTCTGCCACACGAATTCAGAGCGCCATCACTGGTTTCCAAAACTCACTGGATGCGGGTTCGATTTTCAGCTACTCCTCCATCTACAGCATGCGTCAAACTGTTTCAACAACACCAAAACAGTTTAAACACACAGTGATGCATTAGCTTCTACTTGGAGCAAAACTAAGAAG
The DNA here is from genome assembly GCF_001649575.2 of Kryptolebias marmoratus. Classification (NCBI taxonomy): domain Eukaryota; kingdom Metazoa; phylum Chordata; class Actinopteri; order Cyprinodontiformes; family Rivulidae; genus Kryptolebias; species Kryptolebias marmoratus. Next base: position 7,416,387 of record NC_051449.1, on the reverse strand, counting down.
AAATTATGTCTTTCGAAGAATGCAGTCGTTACACTTACGAAAGTAACACTTTTACTATTGTTGTTTTATAACTGTCTTGGCTTTATGAGTGTTGGTTTTTACAAGAGTAAATGCAAAAACACTGATGCTTTTAGCTTATCGTTCGACCTAAATGCAAGTTTTCAAACATATTTTACTTACAATCAACTTCATTTTAGTAGCAATTTGTTACCACCATCCAGTCTTCTGCAGTCCATCACAATGCTATCTTTTTATTTCGTTTTTATAGGTTTTTTTAATCTGAGAGAGTGCAGAAATTATTATTATTATTATTATTATTATTATTATTATTATTATTATTATAAGTAGTTGCAGTAGTAAGAGAATTGACAGTAGTAGCAGTACTCGCAATGGTAGTAGTAGTAGTAGTAGTAGTGGTGGTGGTGGTGGTGGTAAAGCAAGAGATTAAGTAATAATTTCTGAGTTTGAATGACATTATTGCAAGTACTCCAAGTACTGTTATTGCAAATATAAATAAACAAAATAAAGTAACTTTTTAAATCTATTTTTGGCTCCTCGGTAATCAGAAAATAGGTAAAACAATATTAATCACACAGGTTTATTTGTATTTTAATATGCGAGTGCATCCATTAATTAATAAAACAGCCGATTAGTTTTTTTGAGAGTTAATAATGACAAACTTTCAAGTACTTTTAAACAAAAAACAAAACCCAGTAAAGTTTTGTGAAATTCATTATCTGAAGAAGACTTGCTGAAAAATAGTTACACTTTAGCGCCATCTAACGACAGGTTGCTATATTGCTAAAATGACGGCTACGGAAGGAAATCTGTTTGTGCGTAAATTTGGACATTTATCGGGGTATTACTAAAAATAGTAATGTCTTGGGGTTAAATGTGCAGTAAGATGACAGGTAGAAAATGTACCAGCGCGATCGCATGTTCGGTATCGATTAACTTTCCTCGAAGATGCGGGCATCGACTCGTCAGGTCTGGTACACAGCGGACAGTCACTGTGCGGTCCCCGGTCCGCCGCCAAGTTGACGCCGCCGCCGCCGCCGCCGCCGCCGCTCTCTCCTCAGTGGCGTGGTCTTTTGTCGTGGTTTTTCTTTTTTTTCGTTTGCACCTTATTTTCCAGTTCCATCGAGTCAGTCGGAATGGGCAAGAAGGAGGAAGAGGAGATCATCAGAATCGCGAAGAAGATGGATAAAATGGCGCAGAAGAAAAACGGGGTGAGATGTCTCAGAGGATTGAATGCTCTGTTAGCCTAGCATGCTAATGTAGCTAACTTCAGCGCTAATGGGATGTCAGAGGGTTCAGTTCAGGCTAATTTGGCTTCTTTGCTCTTCAGTCATTAATAACAAACTCAGCACATGTATTTACTAGGTTAGTAATTATCTGTTACCCACAGAAGCATCTCTGATAACAAATTTAACTGATACGCTATAAACTTTATGCCTAAGCTGTTAGCTGTAAATATTAGCTTTCGCTCACTCAAGTCTCTGTTTACGTTGGTAGAAGTTAGCCACGCTCTACTAGCAGCCTCCTGACTTTCCTAAACCTGCACCGTGCACTGCAACGGAACATCATGTTGCATATATTCACTTTATTAAAATGTCGATGTGAGGACACATATTTAGCAAATTTAAAAGGGTATTCTTCAGGTTTAAGGGATGTGGAGATGTAGCCGCTGTTCGCTGGTTGTAGCCTGAAGCAACAACAAAGCTGCAGAGAACAAATCTGTCTGTTTTGATTAAATCTACAGATTGTTTTACAGATGGGTCATTTTGTTTTTAACTCACAGGAAAAAAAAGCATTTTTTCCAAATATAGCTTAAAGTAAGCAGTTTGTTTGTTTAAAGTGCCATCTTTAAATGGCATGTCCTTAAAACAAAGGAACATTTAGAGAGACTTAGATAGCTTTCGTTTTACAGACAAGTAGCTAAAATATCTCTGAAAAGCTGAAACAACTCTGTTATTTGTATGTATATTTGTTATTTTAATTTTCTCATATTGTCAACTAAGCAGTGTTTTTATTTGCCTTTTAAATTTTATTTTACTTCAGCTACAGTTACTCAGATACTTTACTGCAATTAATGTGTTTATTAAGTTACTTTAAGGTTGAGATTATTGGTCAAATAAACTGTTTATTCTAAAAAGATGGAATTGTAGCTTTCAGCTCCTTTAGTTTATAATATCTTCAGAAATGCGTAAAATATGTATTACTTCTCAAATATTTTATTATTATTATTTACTTTTCTTACATTAATAAATAGAGTTTATTAACTATGTGTAGCAAAGATATTTATTTTTTATTCATTCATTCATTGTTACTTGTTTATTCCTTTATGTATAACTGTATTTCTGACCAATTTCACCTGCATAATAAATAATAAAATAAACTAATAATGTTTCTTTATTAAGGAACAAATGAACATATTTACATTGTTCCATAAGCCATAATCTGCTCTTTGTACTGTTGCTTTAATTAGACCTTTACTGAGGAGCTTGTAATAATGTTAGGATACATTTTTCATACATTAATTGAAGTTAATTAGTTGTTTACATATTACTAAACAAAACTTATAAAAAATTAGCTATTTTATTGTGGACAGAAAAGTAATTGTACATTTTGTTATTCATGTGTTTTATTTCACTTCTTTAGACAGGCTAAAAAAGAGCAACATAACTTTTACTGTTGTTGAATCGAAAAGTGTTTGTGGGAAATCTTTTCACACTACATTAAAAGTTAACATCCATTTAGCTTCAGTAGAGTTGTCATTAAAGGCTAAGAGGTTCAGCATGAGCTGTTTTAATTTATTTTTTTAACAATTCTCCTTTCTACTCTTCAGGCTGGGGCTTTGGATTTGTTAAAGGAGTTGCGTAATATTCCTATGACCCTGGAGCTTCTTCAGGTATATTTCCTTTTTTTGTTCTGTGGGGTTTGCTCTGGACACAGACAGTGTTGATCTGAGTTGAAGTTCTCACTCGGTGTCTTTCACCAGTCCACCAGAATTGGAATGTCGGTGAATGCCATCCGCAAGCAAAGCACAGACGAGGAGGTGACGTCTTTAGCCAAGTCCTTGATCAAATCGTGGAAGAAGCTTTTGGGTAATTATTTGTCACTGATAATTACATAAACATAAACGAGTGTGTGTGTTTACTTAAATGTGTTTGTGTGTGTAAAACTGACATTCAGACACATGCGTTGTTTTTGCTGGTTTAATTGTTGGAGCAGTAATCCACATCTCCCCCTCAGCTCTGTGTTTACTGATATTTTTGTCACTTGTGTTACTTGAATATACTTATCATCTGTACTCGCCTGATTTCTATTACCTTACATCAGATGAGCCTGGAGGGGCAGAGAAAGCTTCAGATGAGAAGAGGAAAGACCAAACGCCCGTTGTTTCTCCATCACAAGGAAGTCCTGAGGCAAAAGAAGAGAGGTAACAAGAAAAATCGTTACGTTTATATGTTTGTTCTTATTTTGCCATGATTTAATTGTTTATATTTGGTGCTTGCTGCTTCGATTGATGTTTACCTTTTTTTACAACCCCTGCAGCAGCTCCAGCAGTAATTCCAGCAGCAAGAGCGAATCTTCTGAAGTCACTCCCAACACGTTAAACAACAGTTTTCCTCGTGCCCCGAGCACCTTCGACTCCATCAGGCTCAAGTGCAGAGAGATGCTGACCAATGCTCTGCAGACTGGAGGTAAACTGACTCCGTCACTTATTTATTGAAACATTTGCTTATCGTTGTTTGTGTTTTTCTGCTTTCATTTTCACCTTCTGACAGATACATTTCTTTTACTTGCAGATGATTATATTGCTATTGGTGCTGACTGTGAGGAGCTCGGAGCACAGATTGAGGAAAATATCCTTTTACACCAATGATTCCAAAAGTTGAGGTCGGGACTCCAATCTGGGTCACCCAACACCAAGTAGGGGTCCTTGGATAATTTAATAGAGTCATTACCTTTTTTGGATATTTAAACAGACCAACAGATGGGGTCACACACCTTTGTCACTATTAATTTATGCGTGGAAAGCTGAAAAGTTCGGGAACTACTGCTTTAGACTGAATGGATTTGAAGCAGCTGCTTGTGTTTTCAGAATGTCACAAGTTCTGAATGTTAGAATTGTGTTTTTGTCCATTTTTTATTTTAGTTATAGTGGAATGTATGTATTTTTATCTTAATATTTGTCACTGTTAGTATGCACCTAAAATGTTCTAAAGGCAGCCATGCATGATAAAATACTCAATTTATTTGTTACTATTACTATTCTATTAAACTTAAAAGTTCATAGTTCCCTGTAAAGTGTTATCCTCTGCTTTTTTTAAATGAAGCACACAAAAAACACCACTTTTCAAAACTTTGTGTCCCTTAACGTGCTTTCACGTATCTTCCAAGAGTTTAAGAACACAGACATGAAATACAAGAACCGCGTGCGGAGCCGGATCTCCAATCTGAAGGATGTTAAGAACCCTAATTTAAGGAGGACGGTGCTATGTGGGAGTGTAACTCCAGAGCGGATGGCGAAGATGACGGCAGAGGTATGTCGGCTGTCGATATTTGCTGACACTGATTGGAGTGTTTTTGGTTGTCTCTTTATTTCTGTGATGTTAAAAGTCATTGTTTGAGTCAGTGATTTAAAGGCTGTTGTCGTTGACATTTTCTGTAGGAAATGGCCAGTGATGAGTTGAAGGAAATGAGGAAGAATTTGACCAAAGAAGCTGTCAGGGACCACCAGATGGCCACCACCGGGGGCACTCAGACTGACCTATTCACCTGTGGCAAATGCAAGGGGAAGAACTGCACCTACACACAGGTAGATTTAGCTGGCTGTAGATGCTCCTGTAGATTTCTTTTTTTTTGTATTGTAAACAGAGTACAAATTTAATTCATCAAAGGAGTCTCGGTTATAAGGCCTCCATGTGCGGCACAGTATAAAAAAGTTGCCTTTTTTAATATATTTATCATTCTATAACATGTGTGAATGAGTCAGTGTTGATAAATTTGAAAAGTTTAGTTTTAATCAGTCATGTCACCTATTGTTTGTTCATCCACAGGTTCAAACTCGTAGTGCTGATGAGCCGATGACCACGTTTGTCTTCTGCCAACAGTGTGGAAATAGATGGAAGGTACTTTGCAGATTTCATGGACTTAGTCAGAAAGCCATTAGCTTCCAAACATCCATCAGACTTACAGTAACTTGGGCTGTTAAACTCATGCTGTCGGTTTTTAGACATCAACCATCAATAGTGTAAATGTTTTAGTGTCTAAAACACCGACACACCTTCAGCTTGCACATGCACGTCATCGTATACCACTCAGCTTTGTTTCTCATGAGTTTGTGTGGGAAAAGTTGAAAAGTTCTACGTGATCTAGTGTTAAGTAGGAGAAAAGTTCATATTTTCTTCCTATATTTTTATTTATTATGCCAATTATAATGTAAAAAGCTTAATTTATCTTTTTTTTGTGCCTGAAAATTATTATATTTATTGTATAATTTTAGTTGTTAATGTTATTTTGACCAAAGATAAACAGTTAAGTTTGTTTTTTCCAGCTTTGTTGTGACAGTGTAATCTGATGCTTTTGTTCAGGATACAAAGTTAATCATGATTACTTTATAGCATACTCAGTTTTTTTTTGTGTGTTGTTTTTTATGGTAATAATTTCAGAACATCCCAAAAGCAGATTGGGACTTCCTCTGAGGATAATACCCAGCTGCTCTTTTTTTCTTTTTAACAGAAAGCTGTCTCAAACTGCAGAGAGAGAGAAAATCAGCTGGGCAGGAAGTCATCAATAGGCTTAGAGAAGCAGCTAAAATGCCAAAATAAAGATCTTTTATCCCTACATTGATATAACAAATTCTGTTTGGGTATCAATCAGCGTGTCAGAGAATTTTTAAAGATTATTATTCAGAGTTTAAAACAACTCAAGGTGTTATACAGTACCATAAAACAGAATTTAGTGAATCATTTATTTGTTTTGTGCTGACACCAAGAAGTTGAAACAACTTTGAGCAGCTAATATGTTGTTCAGTGGTGTTACATACTTAATTAATTTGTGCTTTTTTCTCACCCTAGTTCTGCTGAATCTGCTGGTGCCATCCACGGCACTTCGACAAGTAGCAAAATTCCTGGACCAGGTTCTGTCCTTCAGCAACAGATTGGAGCTTTGTTTTCTGTGGTACATCGTACTCGACATCCCAAACAAAGACGCCACTGCGGTTACTGTTAAAATAAATATCTTGTTCATAGATTGAGCTTGTTGTCACTTGCCCTAATGGCCTCTTTTAAGCTCTTTTATTGTTGTTATTAGTTGTTTCTCACTGTCAGATATATCCCATGAATCTTGTCTCATTACCTTTTATCTGCGTTTTTATATGTAGTTTTAAGACTTTGGATAATTTTTTGCTTTCCCGGCACAGCATTGCATTGTTTTATTTAATTTCCCAATAAAGTGTAACCCATTTGATTAAAAAGGAGTGCGTTTAATTAGTCGTCTTTTATGATGCTCCTTCACTCTCCTGCCCATGTAAATCTTTAACATCGTGTTAATGCCTGTAAGGATCTGAGAGGACAAACATTTTGTGTGAGTGTGTGGGAGGACACTTCTGTAATTGGTGGAATATTCATCACATCAAAGCGAATGCTGATGTGTGCATATTAATCCGTCTACAGACACGATAATGTCATTGGCTGGATCGGGGAAGCTGCACGATTGTTCCCCCTTTCCTTTTATAATTGCCAGGTGCAACCACTCTGTGGCGATGAGCCGCCGCGCTGCCTTTCCACAAACCAAACTGAACCCGGACCAGTTATGTAAGGGCGTTCGTTTGTCGTGTCATTACTGAGGAAAGCCCAGTGAGCAGAAACCCATCCCCTGAAATACAAACAGTCAAATTTAGAAACATGCTTTGAGGAACGGCTCCTTAAGGACTGATCAGGCCAAACCAGTCGCACGGATGATTTGTTGCACCTCTGCTTGCCTTGATTACAAAACCGATGTGTTGGTGTAGTTTAAAAAAATGTAATGTCATTACATTTATTCCGGCCAGTTGCTTAAACTTTATACTCATGGTGGGAGATTTGGACCGTATATAAATTCTTTTCCAGCGTCTCCCTGAGCTCAGTCTGATCGTGGCTCAAACTCTAGTAAGAAAATATTGTTTTAAAATATGTTTGACATATTTTGCTGCCTGAACCACTATTTTTCTAATGGTAAGCTGGTCAATTCTGGCGTTCTCATCTCTTGTCAGATACAAACAACCTTCTCACATACTTCTTTAAGGACTAAAAAAGCTGCTCGGTTAGTTCACATGTGGTTCCATTAGCTGAATATTTTATGCATGTGTTTGGTTGGGATAACATTGTTTATCCTGCACGTTCGTATCCTGCTGGATCTTGTTTATTAGAAATAACAGGTCTGTGTGTCTAACGGGAGTATCTGATAATTGATGGTTAAATAAACGTTCCAAGGTGTTTTTAAAATAACAGGTTTCACTTTCCTGCTCAGTTAAAAGTGGCTTTGGCTGACCTGCTAACTCATCTTGATTGCAGTCAGGCGCTAACAGTCATTTTTTTTTAGTGTTCAAATGTAGTAAAGTTAATTAAAGAAAACGTGAAGTGTCTTGGTAAAATTAGGAACCAGTTAACGGCTTCAGTTCATCTTGCCATTAAATCTGCAACAGAAGTGAACAGGCGAAGTCCCTATTTTTCCCCAAAATCGTTCCATCGTTTGGTGCTGTTAATGAGTAAGTTTAGTCCGCTGTGACCTCTGTCCAAAATCATCCATGCCAGTTTAAATCTGTTGGCATCTAAAAGTTGATTCCTATTAGGATAGAAAAGTGTCATAAGGTAAATTTGATCATACAGATTTTTCTAAGTGAGCTTTCCATCTTAATAATTGGAACTAAATCATAACAAAAACCTCTTAATTCTGACTGAAATGAACTCCAGCACAATTTTTGTCTTTCATGTTCAAACATGAATAAAAATCAGAATAAATGTCTGAAGTTATTGAACATCAACTAAAAATAAATAAGGTTTTAAAAAAAAGTACAGGCATTTTTATAAAAAAAAACAAATTTATGTTTGTTATCTAAATGAAATATAAAAATGAATGACTCAACAGTGCCTCAGTTCTTGTGTTTTATGTATAAAACAGTAAGAATGTCTGCAGATGTTTTTTTCAAAGAATATTTTAATTTGGAGGAAATTTCCAAATCTATTTAAATGCTTGATCTTAAAAATTAAACGGGAGTCATTATAACCAATGCTGTAACTTTATATGTATCATTCATGCTGAAGTTTATCTGCATTAAGCAAGATTTATCAGCATTTTTTCGTTTTCTTTTGTTTTTTTTCACCAACCCTGAGGTGTCACAACACATCTGTGTTATCTAACACTAAATATTACCATTTGTCTGGAGATTTTAAAGGACCAAACTAAGATTTGCTCCATGAAAATATCAAACTGATCAAAAACGGAGTCTAACTATATTTCAATCTAACATCACTCTGCACTGAAAACTTTCAGATGATGAATGCAAATATACATATATGTATTTATTATTTTATCTACAGTAACTTAGATGAAAATTGCCATTAGATTTCCCAGGCAAACTACAGTAATTGTGTTTAATGATGAGGTCACTCCAGAATAAGTAAAATTATTGTGCTTTATTTTATCTTAATTAAAATGCCCACAAGTCATTATTTTCTTGGAGTAGCAGAAAAGAAAATCTAAACCATATACTGTAAACATTCACATTATTTGTATTTTTTAATATATAAATGTATTCTTGAGTAAACCCAGAGCAAAATAACACATTTCATATAGTAAACAGAAGAAAAACCAACATTTATAGGCATCACTCCAAACCATTGGCTTAGATTGTGTTTTGAAGTTGACCTGCGCAGTGTACCCATCAGCTCAAATTGCACATATTAAGTTAAAATTAACTCTAAGACAAGTGCCACCGTGATGCACACAAGTTGGCAAGAAGTTCTGATCAATCAGCCCTATCCACTGATCTGTCTTCAGCAAAAGAAAAAAAAAAAGACGTGCCGTTATCACCATCATCTGACATAAACCGATGTACTCACGACTAAGGAATCAAGACAAAATACACGTGATAAGTTGGCCAATGAGAGGGACGGTTTCCAGTAAACTGGCTCCAGTAACCACCTTTATGGCAAGGGTCAGAAAACAACCGCTGCCCATGAGAAAGATGTCAGAAAGTTGAATGTCAAGGCACTTCCCCATGCGAGGATCTTGTCTTTGAGTGACACGTTTGTGAGGCAACAAAGTAATTAAAAAAACCTATATACTGAAAGTATTTAACACTTGGCAACTCCAATTTTAGTGAATGGAAATGCTCTCATTACACATATAAACACAGTTTACCTGGTAGCTTTGGTGTTTCTGCTAACCTGTCCTGACCCAGCTATCAGTTCTGATCAGAATTATTTATCTCTGTCTCTCTCTCTTTATATATATATATAAATTATTTAGGATAAAACTCTAATGGCATGCTTTATTTAACAGGTCTGTAATTTCTCATTACTTTCTTTCATGTTTTCAGAAAAAAAAGCTTTAGTTGTAATTATTGCTAAAGTAGAAAAGTAATTGCTGCTTCTCTGCTTAATTGGTTAATTGCTTCCCAAAAGCTAGAACTCCTTCAACAAGTTAAATAAATGTGTCTACAATGAACATTTGAGTGTAAATGGAGAACAAAAACAAACATGTGACAGTTTGTGGGATACCCTCATGTGATTTCTGACAGGAAGAAGAGTGGTCCCATTCATGTGACCACACAACGAAGTGGGGTCGCAAGTACAAGTTTCTGCTAACAGAAATCATAAACAGTTAAATGAAAAAATAAATAAAAACACATGCAGTTCTGATTTTGCCATGTTTAGTACCCAAAGACACATCTCTTTTCAGGAAAATCCTTGAAAAGTACTGAAAAATTGCAGACCCATAAAATAAAATATAAATTAAAGTCTTTTTCAACTTTGTTTTCTGACAGTGCAGTAATGTTTATCCCATTAATCAATTTAAATATATTTTCTACTTCTTTGTACTTGAAGAATTAATAATAAACAAAAAATACTTTCTCTGGTTTATATACAGTTACTTGGGTTTGCATGTCACACCGGTAATAAATCTATGAGATGTCACATTTATAACACAAATCTTGTCTTAAATAGGCAATTAAGACTTAATAATAAAAGTTAAACTGCTCTTCCATTACTAATTTGTCTTTCTTATGTAAACAAGTCGTGCCCCGTTTCAAGAGCTATCATAATTTCATCACACTTAACAGTATTTTCAATCACACATGGGTTCTACGTGAACTGGAGTTGCCAAGCCGCTGCCACAGGTGCTGAAATGTGAGGTTAGGTAAGAAATAAAGAGAGAGAGAAAAAAAAAAGGTAAAAACCAAGGTAGATTAAACAGTACCCCACAAAGCTGCCTGCAAGTAGAGCTAACATGTAGCTTTGACTTGAGCTTTGATTTTCATACGCAGTAAATAGAACCAGGCGTTTCCACATAAAATATCCACAATTTGATTTCAACTATTTACAAACTCATAAATATATATATTCTACAGTAGGAATCATCCCCCCCCACAAACAATCATACAAAAACAACAGATCATTAAAAAACTCTGAACACAAATAAAATAGATTATTTCTATCAAAAGAAAGAAAAAGAAAACAGAATAAAGTGTATTCATTTTCCTTTGGAGTGTTTTGCTATGTTGATCTGTAGCAGTGAGTGTGATGTCGAGCCCTCGGGAGATTTTTTGAGACCTGAGTGTCTTCGGTCAGGTGCAGATCACAATAGCTCTGAGATCCCTGGGAGGGGCCGGGCCCGAAGCCTGGCTCATATAATCCTACACTGAACATACAAAGAAAACAAAAAATTTTAAAAAGGGGGGGTGGGGGGTATGGATTGAGGAGGGTAAGAGAAAGTTAAAAGATCACAGGTTGTCACCACCCTAAGATTCGGGGGACTGCTCTGACAGGGTGTTGAGCAGGTTTTTGTAGGCTGGGGAGTTCAAGTAGCGGGGATACGAGTCTCTTTGCATTAGTGTGTAGATCTGCAACTGGGCGTCGTCGAACGTGTGCAAGGTGGGCTCAGGCATGTTCCTGTTAATGGCCTCACGCACACGGGAGTCAAGGCTCACCTGGAAGTAGAGCAAATACACCATTAGGACGAACAGTATGCAACAGGTCAGAGGACACCATCTTAAAGGGATAGTCTGGTGAGCGTTGAAGAGATGCTTTGTCAAACAGTCATCAGTAGTTAGTATGTTATCAACCAAGACATCACTCACAAAGTGTGGAGAAAAGGGCAAAAGTGTTTCTTTATTCAGACTAGGCTAATGGCTAGCCAAACTAGGTCCCTTTAGCATTTTTAGGCTTATAAAAACAACTCTTTCTCAAACACTGCTTTGAAAGAATTAGCTAATATTAAACCTCTACACTGTTGCATGACACTGTTTAGTTTGTTACTGTTTTCTTAACCGAATATCTGTTTTAACCCCATTGTATGTATGTGTGCGGACCGTGTGTATGCCGATAGCGCTGAGGTTGCGAATGTTTCAGTCCGCCTAATCAGCGCGTCCAGTAAGTTCAAAACTTTACTCAACTCCTTGTGAACTGATACATTCAGCAGCCTCAGCACCATTGGTTTATACACACACACAAAAAACATTCAGCGTGTCTACGCTCAGCACACATACAGCTGCAGATGATGTTCAGCTAAAAATAAACAAAAAAACAGACAGGCAAATCAAACGGTGTCATGCAATAGAGTAAAAGTTTAATATTTGCTCATGTAGAGTTCAATAAACAATAAAAAACTGTCCCTTGTTTGGCTACCTCAAGTTAGCTGAACCATTCATGAGTTGCCTAGAAAATGCTACGCAACTCTGAATTTATCTGATTTGTTTCACAACCCACCAACAAAAGTTCAATTTAGGTTTAAAATAAAAATAGGAAAACAATGTCTTAATTAACAAGTTCTTAGGAGTTCTAATTTTAGAATAATTTTGGTAGTTTTGAAAAGAGTGTTGCTATACGTTCCTACTTTAGGGAAAGCTAAAGCATCTGGGCTAAAGCTTTACGATTTCCATACAAACCTAAAAGTGATATTGATAAATTTATCTAACTCTGTATTCATCAAAATTATTAAAAATGAATAGAAATGAAAACTGTCACACCTCTTTAGGTGAGAGAATTGAGATGTAATCCTCGTAGATGACCCGGGCCTTCTCCTCTATCACACTTTTGTTGGTCTCTTTGCTAAACTCGTCACAGGCGAGCCAGAAGAGCATGTTCTCCTCGCTGAACTCGGTGCGAAGAAACTGTCGAAAAGAGTTCCTCCCCGCTGCACAACACATCAACTTATCGAACGACTGCCCCCATGAGCGCACATCCTCCAACGTGGGCTTAGGACTGCATAGGAAATGAGAACACTCGAGTGAGTGACTTTAAAACTGGAAAAACTGAAGGAGTTTATAATATATGAGGCATCTATATGCAGTGAACTGAGCTGACCAGTCTTCACAGTCTGAGGTCCCTTCCTTGATGTCATATGATGCCTTTCGATTCCTATCATCCTGGTCTTCATTCCTATTGGAAAAAAAGAGAAATAAACTGCAGAAAACCCAAGATTTTAACTATCTGCCCATTATGTATATATTTTTTATTTTATGTTGCTCATAATCAGTGTGACATACTGCATTTTCTTCAGTTACTTTATCATTTAGCTTACATTACATTTTGTATCAAACGTCTGAATTTGGAACATATATGTTATGTCACTGCCTTGTGCAAGTTTAAGTAGGGTGGAAATTCACAGGAGGGCAGCAAATGGGAATGTTCTTCCAGACTGCGTTTTAAAATTTATATATTTTTCGGATTCTTGGAAAAAAGGAGAACAGAAGCCCAACAAGATGAACTCAACGTGCTGAACATCTTGACTACTTGACAATAATACATGGCAAAGAAAAGCAGCAAATTTTCAAATTTCAGTGAAGAATATTGGTGTTTTTGCACCTGTCCACATCTCCACCCACCCCAAAAAAAGTGGTAGCATTAGAGAATTCATTTGTACAACCCCAATTCCAAAAAAGTGGGGACATTGTGTAAAAAGTAAATAAAAACATAATGCAATGATTTTCAAAACTCATAAATCCATTTTTTATTCACAAAGGAACATAATAAACATATCAAATGTATAAACTAAGAAGGTGTACCATTTTCTGGAAAATATTAGGTAACTTTTAATTTTTTATGGCAGCAACACATCTCAGAAAAGTTGGCACAGGGGCAACAAAAGGCTGTAAAAGTAAGTGGTTTGAATAAGAAACAGCTGGAAGAGCATTTTTCAATGAAAAGTTTTTTTTTGGTAACAGGTCAGTAGGAGGACTGGGTATAAAAAGAGCATTTTAGAGAAATTGAATTTCTCAGAAGTAAAGCTGTGTGGAGGTTCACCAGATGTATCTAAAAATAGTGAAATAATTTCAGAACAATGTTGCTCAATTATAAATTAGTGAAAAATTTGAATATCTCATTATACACAGTTTGTAATAAAATTTTAAAAAATTCAAGAATCTGGAGAAATCTTTCAGCTTAAAGGACAAGGCTGAAAGTCAAAATTGGCTGCCCCTGATCTCCGAGTCGTCAGTGCTGCATTAAAAACAGTTCTGATTCTGTTCTGGACATCACTGCATGGGCTCAGGAACACTTCCACAAATCATTGTCTGTAAACACAGCTCACTGTACCAGTCACAAATGCTGGTTAAAGCTCTATCATGCAAAGATGAAGCCATATGTGAACACCATCCAGTAATGCTGTCGTCTTTTCTGGGCCAGAGCTCATTTAGAATGGATTGAAACAAAGTGGAAAACTGTTCTATAATCAGACGAATGAAATTTGAAATTAATTTTGGAAACAACGGATGCCACGTCCTCTGTACTAAAGAGGAGAGGGGCCTTATGGTCTGTTCTCAGCGAACAGTTCAAAAGCTTTCCTCTCTGACGGTATGAGGATGCATTAGTGCCTATGGCATGGGCTGATTACACATCTGGGAAGGCACCATCAATACAGAAAAGTGTATTCAGGTTTTAGGACAATATATGTTCCCATCCAGCAAAAAAAAAAAAAAAAAAAAAAAAAAAAAAGCTAAGAAGACCCAGGACATTTGAACAGCTAGAATCCAATATCAGACAAACATGAGACAACATTCCTCTCCAAAAACTCCAGCAGCTGCTCTCCTCAGTTCCTAGACTGTTGTTCAGAAAAGAGGGGATGCTTCACAGTGGTAAACAAGGCCTTAGCTTGAATTTATTGAGATAAAATTTCTAAATTTCTAAGTTTCAACATTTGGTAAGTTTACTATCTTCCATTGTGAATAAAATATGGGTTTTAACAGTTTGAAAATCATTGCATTCTGCATTTATTTACCTGTTACACAATATCCCAACTTTTTCAGAATTAGGGTTGTAATCTGCTACAAAAACAGTGTACACGACAAACCATCTATTTACACAGATTACACTGCCTGCATCACAATCCTTAATATAGTACATGGCAACTTGATTGTCAATGCACATGTCCAAGGACTCAGCAAGATGGAGCTTGACGTCCTGTTTCTACAGGCAAACTGTAAACACAACACGAGAAGCTGAGTGAAATCTGATCAGTACATGTAATCATTCTAAAACATATGATTAACATTTTCTGATTTTGGATTGATTCGGATCTGTCTGTTAAACCACAGAGAGAGCGTATATGTAAGTGAGGGGGGCGTTTGGGCTTCTGTGAATATAACAAGGCTGCTGCAAAACTGACATCCACAGCTCACATGCAAATCTGTTGAGAGCGTGAGACAGAAGCTGAGGGCCTGCTGTTGAGGCTCAGTAGCTCAGGCTGTGCTGTCTTACATGCAGTAATGTCGGCCATGCTGAGCCCCAGTGAGCGAGCGAGCTCTCGGCGGAGGAAGACCTACCAGGAGCAGCTACAGCAGCAGCACCAGCAGAAGCAACACGCATTTGAGCCTCGCGGGTTGGCCTGGCCCGGCTGGTCCTGCTGGGCCGGTGCAGTTCCCCCCGCAGCCGACTCCTGCTGCACCGACATCTGCCTCTTTCGCATCTCCATCCGCTCTGATCCCATGGGCTATAGACAGTGGAGAGGGGAGAGGGAGGCGATGAGTTTAGAGTGTTGATGTCAGGAATAGTATGTAACTGAGATTTCATCTCGTAAGAAAAGCTCTCGGCCTGCGATGCATTAGTGATAGGAATCATTGCCAGCGTAACAAGTATAGCAAGGGGCAGCATTGGGTGTGCTGTGATCTGACAGCAGAGGTGATGGCAGTGTGAAATCCTGACCATCAATCCATGTTGCCACATTTTCACAAGGAAAAAAAAATCAATTCATTCAAATTACTCTCACATCTGACACCTGTCTGTTCCGTGTGTGTTGCACCTGATGCTCATGTGCTGGCATGCCGCTTCAAAGGAATGCTGTTTTCTCTTTCTTAGAGAACTAAAAAAAAAGTGTGAATTCCAGCTAATCTCTTCTCCAACTACGAGCGGTTTCACACACTAGTTCTCACCTGCCGCTGAAGGTAAAGGTGGAGCAATAATGTTTTTGAACGTGTTTGTGTCTGTGTGTGTATGTGTGCTGTACTGTTGGCAAAATGTCTCATGATCCACTGGATGGATTTGAATGAAACTCACAAAAAGTAATCATTGGATGTACATCTACAACTGAATAATCAAGTTAGCCACCACAGCTAATCTGCTTTTGCCAAATGCCTATAACTGACTTAAAATTACTGATAATGAGGTAAAGTTTATGGGTTAGTAGCCGATTGTCAACACATACACAGAGCATTTACACATCTCCTGAGTAATGGCTGTGGCGGCCATCTTGCACTGAAAGGATATGCATTCCTTCATGGATTGGCGGCCCTTTAATTTCAAGTGAACATAAATGATAAATTTTAAAGCTATGGGCTAAAAATCCTGGATCCAATTTTTTAGAAATAATATGCCATTTCGGTATGCATTTGAAGGACTGCAGAGGAGTAATTGAAATCATGTAAGTATAGAAGTATAGATTTATTTAAACTTGTCATTGTTATCACCCTCAGGATACAAAATCATTCACATGAGGATATATAAAATTGTAGATCTGCGTCTAAATTCGAGGCGTTTTCATCAGAATCCGTGTTGGATTTTTTATTTATTTTTTATTTATTTATTTATTTTTTTCGGGGGGGGGGGGCTAAATATGAACAGACAGGCTAAGCTCACAGAATGACTTCTAACAAATGTGTCATCACCAGGTCAGGCACTGCCAAATCCTGTCACATCATTTTATGTAACAAAGCTGTCGCTTCCGACGCACACACGGCATCATCCGGCTACAACCTGACACGAGACACGATGCCATAAATAAAAATGTAAAGATCTGGTACATTCATGGGAAGGGTGGAGGGGGTGGAAGAGGCGTAGCTCGCAAATCTCTCACCGCATCGCTCGATCGCATCCCATCCAACGATTTGGTCATTTCTAAAATGGATCCGCGGTTTTGGTTCCGAGCTGGCACCGGGCTTGGGATTGTGCGCGTCTTTGCCAAATGGCATCTTTTTACGCGTTGCCTCAAAGCTGCCACGCTCTGGTTTGACTCAACAGCTACAGACGATGAAATGGGGGGGTGGGGGTGGTCGTATATCCATTCAAAGAATAAATCGTGATAAGTCTTAAATGAAAGAGGGGCTTTCTGTTTGCTCCTTTTTTTTATTTTATTTGATTTATTAAAGAGGGGGGGGGGGAATTCTGTTCTGTTTGCAGCACAAACGTGAACTGGATTAAATGGCTCCTGAGCGATTTAACAGCAGAACCCCCCCCTCCCCCAGTGCAGACATACAGTCGCTCCTCATCACATCAGTGGAGAGAGTCGGTGCCACCATGAAGAACCGTGGAGCTTCATCGCCCTGGACAACCACCGAAAAGACACACAGCCTGGATCTGTTCAAAGCCCCGCTGATCCAGCTAAAGACTGTGACATGCCATTAAAATAATAATAAAAATGCCGGGAAACGACCTGAAACGCTCCGCTCACATATAGCCACTGCAATCACACATTTGTTTGCCACCAGTACTTACAATTTCACCATGTATGCACAGCGAGAAGAGGTAATTCTTTGCCTTGATTACATCCGATGGAACATAAGGCTTTTTTTCTCCTCCGACCGGCTGCTTCAAGTCAGTACGCATGCGTCTCTCCTCCAACTCGTAGTAGCTCAGTGATCAGAGTGAAGCCCTGCTGTATGGCACAGGGCTGCCTTTATCATGTTTGAATGAATTTAGGAGCCAACTATTTCTTATTGCTTTGCTGGTTTTGTTTGTTTCATACGGTTTTTTGGGGGATCTAACTACTTTGATGCATTGTTTGTGCTATTTTTATCCATTCACATGTCAAAGCGTTCAGTTCAGTCAGGAGATGGGTGATATAACTTTGGGGTTTTGTGACGTTTGGGCTTTTCAAATGAAAATTTACAAATGTATGCCTCATATAAATACACCGAGATCTCTTCAGTTCCTTACAAAGCTTTGCTCTCTTTAAAACCTGCTTCAACATATGTGCTCTAGTTTTATCTTATTATGTTGCTTTTAGGTTTTTAGCTACCATTCTGCTACTTTTAGCTTTTAGCTGTCATTTTTCTAGTTCTATTCTTTAGTTAGCTTTTTGCCACATTTAATTCTTAGCAATTGTTTTGCTACTTTTAGTTAGCATTTACTCCTTATAGCATTTAGCTGGCATTTTGGTATTTCTGGCCTTTAGCTAGTTTTTTGCTTCTTTTAGCATTCAGCTAGTATTAGCTTCCCTTTAGCTAGTGTTCTGCTTATTTTAGCTTTTATTTGGTGTTTTGCTCTGTGAGCTTTAACAACTCAGTTTCAGCTTCTTCGGGAAACTCATTCAGCATTCATACAATTTCTCTAGTTTTTGTTTTATTTCTAACAAAGAAAAAACAGAAACTTAAATCAGGAGTATAAAAACTAGCAAAAGTTTTATCCTCAGAATTTTTGGTCTCTTTAAATGAATAAAATTAGTAAAATATATAAAGAAAAACATGGTTTGTGGGTCAGAACCTCAGTAAATCTGTCTTTGCCTAAAGTTGCTGTCTGTGGTGCTGAAACAGGAAACATGAAAGAATGAAACACTGAATTCAGCTAAACACAGGAGGCACATCATGAATTCAAATATGATGAAAAAAATACTGAAGCTCAACTGGCCTTTTTATTTTTAAATGGTACTCATTGCAAAGTACGACAATCAAATGTAAAAATAAAAAAAGGTTTCGTTGAACTGTATAAAATGATGAAGTTTGGAAGAGTTTTACTCCAGTAGTTTTCAGTTATACTGAATGCAATTATGAAATGCAGGTACACACTCAGTGTAAACAAAGCACTTAGCTTGACCGGCTGATCCATGATTGACCTAAATTAGGCTGCATGTAGTCTGAGTAGGTAAACAAATATGGTGGAATCGGTAAATCGTACAATCTCAGACAATACATTTAGGACGTGAAATAAAAGTGAATCTGCTGCTTAAAATGGGAAAAAAGAAAAATTTACTGTTTCAACCTAACCTATCTTTTATCTGCATACTTTACTCAACAAATCTGAGCGTATATATGTACCAATACATCAAAAATGTCAGATTTATTCATCCTAAATGGCTCTTCCATGGACATCACCAATATTGACCTATTTTCAGTCACTTCAGTTTATTCTGTAGGTAAACAAATGCATGTGGTTGTTGGCAACTGTTTATAAATTTTGCTTACAAACATTTAATTTGAGGACAAGGTAAACCACTGGCATGAGAAAAATGTTGTGCAGATTTTGTTCTTTCTACTAAATTAGTTTTTTTTTTTTTACCAGTCTTCATAACTTTACGATGAGTACCTTTAAATGAGCTTTAAAAGAAAAACATACAGTACTGTGAAAAAGTCTTGAGTCATTCCTTATGTCAGACTTCATGTAAAGACTTCTTAATCAATAGTGCTTCAGGTTTTCTGATGATATTTAAAAGTTTTTTCTTTGAACTTCAATTGTGTTTTCACTCATTTTCAGTCCAGTATTAGAACACTTTAGAAAAATGTTTGTTAATTTTGTTTTGTTAAGGCACATAACTCTGACCTCTATGGCTCATTAAGAGAATGGAAAATGCTCCTAAACTCAAGAGATAAATCAGAGCTGTGTCAACACATAACAGACAACTTAGCAAAGAACTCATTTTAAATTGAAATAAATGATGCATCCTTTGGATTCTGCATCATGTTTTTGAAGATTGTTCACGTTCGTATTTTCTAAGCACAAACTGAACAATATTCTGTCATGGTCGAGTATAAGTACCAGACAGAACATGAGAGAAAAAGCAGCCAAATCCCAAAGAAAAACCTTTCAAAAAGACTGAAAAAGAGCCTTTTAAAAAGGCAAAAATTACTTTGTGAAAACAAAGTTTAAATAAATTACGGGTGGTATATATCTTTTGCACAATACTGTACATGTATGTATTTATACGTACATGAAAAATGAATCTATTTGTTCTTTGTTTTGGTCTAATTTAAAAATCCAGCCTGTATTGGGTTTGGGCTTCCACTAGACATTATGTACAAAACTGAAATTGCTGCACTGTTTCTCCCTTTAAAAGAACAAAATAATGCCAGTAATGATGCAGAAGACAACACTGCCATCTGAAGGTAGCTGTAACTACAACACTAACGCGATCATCTGTGGAAACATGATGTGCCTCAAATTTTGAATGCTACAATGTTTTTATTAAATCACAATCCTCTTCCATTTGACATAATTAGAAAGGCTTATATTTGTGAAGGCCACTCCAAAACAAAACGACAGATGGGGGTTTACGTTCTCACACAAATTTTTCCCAGTAATTTGTTAGAAACCATCAGATGCTTTTGCTTTGAAAGCCCACCCTGTGTCTTGCTTTGTATAATCACAAGATGGCACTGTGCACTCAGTACCTGCCCATTCCACAAAACCCCAGAGTGACACACCTTTCTATCTACTTCATTTACACCAGCACATTCAAGCTGTTCTCTATCCGTTAAGATGCCTCCTGATGCTGTGAAAATCAATCTCACCAGAGTCAATGAAAACCTGTCAAATATAGACTAACTTAGTTCTCTAATTTTGTCAAAACAGGGACAAATAATAGATTTACATCCCACTCAAAATAATTGCTTTTCCAAAGTGCTTAACTGAGAAGAGTCCAGATCATCCACACATCTTCATCCCCCAGTCTCCTTAGCAGCTCATTTAACGCCTCCCCTTGTGCTCGTGTTATGCAACGCAGACCCACAAAAAGTGTCTGTGAGGCCGATACACACAAAGCAACGGATGAGTAGAAGAATACACAGTTTCCCCTCCGAGGGCACAATGCCAAGTGAAGGTGGGAGTTTATCTGAGCCCACAAGGCCACAAGGACAAGATAGATAACAGAGTTGCATGGTAAGCTGAATAAAATCTTTTCAGTATCTGATTAACAGGATTCTAAACATCATCTAGCTTAAAGGAGGAGAGAAATCAGTCTGTGTTCAACCACTGGAGCTCAATATGCATAAAGGAAGTGGCGAGGTGGCGTGGCTACAACATTTATACATCAATGGAGGTACTTTGAAGGTGAAGAATCTTCAGTCGACACAAACTACAGGATGTTCGTTTTCCCAAGGTGTGTTGATCAAGTCGCACTTCATACAGTAAACGCCAGAGTCAGTTTAATATTGCACAATCAGCATCTAAATCAACATACTCAAGTTACAGATTCATGCTTTGTTTTGTTTTTACTCCAAAGGCACATAAACAAAACGTAAGGCAGCGAGTCTTCACATAAAATGATTCTCCAATTTAATGCAATCATTAATAATAAACACAGTGCAGACAAACATTTTTATAGCTTTGTGCGCATCATCATACTGAGAGTACAGGGAATTTTTTTGACTAGAATTGTTCCAGGAAGTCGCATTTGTTAGTTTTTAAGTGCAGTTACTGATCTCTCGCAATGAGTAAAGACTTACAAGTTTTATTTGACGAAAGCTCTGAAAACTAAGAACATTCAGATGATGGTGTTCTCTTGAGGCTCTGCATAAGTACATTTTTTTAAAATAAACTGATAATAAATGGAAAATGATTTTGAGTGAATATGAAGTCTTCTACAGATTAGTACAATTACACATATCAAGTTCAATGCTGCTAACCTTTGATGTGGTAATTGAGATGCTAAGTGACGTCTTTTCATATCATCTTCTTTATATAATCTAACATCATGGCATTTTAAATGAATGTTGTGGTTTTATGTTTGTCCTGGGATTTTGTTCTCAGAGATAATTACTGAACGCAGCTGAAAGGCGAAGGCAGAAAGTTGGGTTTTTGTCTGTGTGTGTGGGCATGTGTTTGTATTTTACCAAAACATCACACGAACCACTGAACTTATTTTAATAAAACTTGCAGAAAGTAATCATCGAATATATGTCTACAACTGATTAACTTTTGGAGTCAACCCATTTCAAAATGGCTGCCACAGCCAATTGAGCTTAAAAAAAACAAAATAATGGCTATAACTTTAACGATTATACAGGTATTGACTGAAAATTTGGTGTGTTGGTAGCTGACACTGATCCCTAACAAATACTGTGAGTGCACAAGATATTTGTTAAAAAATATTGCCATTAACTATTTGAGTCAACACTGTCTGTCTGTTAGCAAAATATCACACAACCCAATGGACAAATTTCAGTAAAACATAATTAAATTAATCATCTGTACATCTAGAACTCATTAACATTTGATGTCAAACCAATTCAAGATAGCCACCACAGTCAATCAACTTTAGCCACCACAAATATGGTTTTAGCTCATTAAATTTGACAAATATTAAGTTAATTTGGTGTGGTAGTAGCTGAGAGCCATCTTCAACACATTCTCAGAGTGCTAACACATCTTGCGAGATTTCATTATTGCATGTAACTGTGAATATTTACAAGGTTTGACCAAAACGACTGTAACAATACGATTTTAGTTTCAAATTCTGGCATGAAAGGTGGTGATCCTAGTTTCAAATAAATGTATGAATACTAACATCTATATACAGTCATATCAATGAAGCTGACTTAAAAAAAATCTCCAAATGTCCACCAGACAATGTTGCTCTCTAGTCAAAATGTACAAGTTGAAAAAACAGTTCAACTTTCTTTGTTACAAAGAAAAAAATAAAGTAATGAGATGCTTTGTTTTTATATGCCAATTAATGTATCTAAAATTCTGTCTGGGCTATTAAAAAAATAAAACAAGCTTCCATCAAAGACAAGACGCTTACATAAGTCAACAACCATGAACTGATTGCCTGGCTAATTGCATTATTTGCATGATATTAAAAGCTGGATGTTAACGATCATCAGTATGAAAGTTGAGACAGCACATTTAATGCAAACGCCATCCATTCTCCTGAAATAAACATGGTCTGACCATGGAAATTAAATGTCTCGGGTTTGAGCTGAAAGGAAGACGGTTCGCCGGCTCACCAGGCACTTTTATTGCATGTGTTCGAGGTGAGACAACTATTAACATTGTCATTTACTTTGCTCACAGACCATGATGACTTGTAATCTGCTGTCAAAGTGCCTCTTGAAATCAGTGTGAATAGAGGTTTAATCAGAGAGAATGAGTGAAAACACCTGTGAAGAGATGAAGGGCCTTCCTTAGAGTTATTAAGGACACTTCTGCTTTCCCCACTATTACAAGCTAAAATGTCTGCTATGAAAAGAGGTCCTCATTGATTCAGACCTGGATACTTACTTCTTACATTCATACATTAACCTTAACAAAGGTACAGAATGTTCCCAGACAACTAGGGTTTTTGTTAAGTCACAGCTGTGTTGCATGGTTATGCATATTTATTAATTTTTGTTGTTGTTAGACAGCTGTAAGGTTTCTGACCACAAAAATGTGTATAATATAAGTATGCTAATGACCTGACTGAGCTCCCTCTTGATTTTGACCTCCCAATCAAATTTGACTGCAGTTCCTGTGCTGTATAAGGCTCTCCTCCAATCCCTTCCTGTCTCTGAATAGCCACACAGCTCTCCTCACTAGAGAATGCTGTCGGAAGTCTTTAATTATACGTTTACCAGGAATCGTTCTCAAACTTCAAGTGAAATTCTTTTGTAAGCCTTTTCATGTCTTCATAACACAACTACTTAGACGTCTCTTATTGAATCTTGTGCTTGAACGTTAATGCTGGCTGCTGGGCATTTTCTTCGATCGTATAGCTTTATTTAGAATGAACTCAAATCGCACTATTTCCAGGCGCACCATCTTCTTCTTTTAATCTTCTTAAGCCTTGTTTAGACTGGAAGTACTTCCATAAATAGAGGTTTAGTGTGAAGCAAAACCAGCTAAGACTAGAGCAATTTATTATTAGTAAGAAGAAAGAAATGTAAGATCAGAGATGTTTTGTTTAGTGCCAGCAGTTATTGTATTATAAATGTTAGATGAATGATGTGCGGGGACCATTTTAATCCAGTCTGGAACTGTTTTAAGCAGGCAACAACTAAACAGCATCATTCTGCTTTCTGTGTCTTTTTATTGGCGCTACAACTAATAAGCAAGAGATTTCTTGCTTATGGGAATCAAAATATAATTGAAATGATGAAAATGCACTAAACAGATAGAGTGCTACCTACCTGAACTGAAACTTTATTTCAATCGTGAAACTTGCTCAAAATCAGTAACTTTATGATGAAGGGGTTGGTACTTGGAGTTAACATGTATGAAGTGAACATGTTCATACCTCAAGGCACACCGTCTCCGGTTCCTCCTGGTATGGGGTGTTGTAGTTAACTTGGTAGCCCATACTCTGCCTGCAAGCCCGGGCCAGTCCCTGTATCCACTGCCACATCAGGACCCTGGTGCGTTTGATCCCCCGCAGCACAGACGTGGGCCTGATCTCCCACTGCCTCACCGCTGCCACACTCGCACAGGGCATGCTATGTCCATGAAGCCTCACTCGCCACGTGACGCTCGAGTCTGTTTGAGATCATACGAAGTCCACGCATTCCAATTCCTTTCTTATATGTTTTCCCAGGACTGTCTGATCGGAAAGACATTGTGACGGAGAGACGGGGAAAAAAGAGGGGAAAACCATCAGCGACGCTTGCAAAGCAACAAGTGTTTACAAAGGAGAGGGCAGAAGGGGATTAGGACAATGTCCCCACTGGATGCAGTCCTGATTCCTCTGCTTTACTATGTCTCACCAGCTTAGGCCAGATTAGGACTGGAGGTCTTAATGTCTGAATTAGATGGACAGAGAAGGGGACCAGTGAGAGGCGTGGAGTCATTCACGACTGTTTATGCTCTGTGATCATTTCTCCTGTGTTATAATAAACATTCATCTGTGCCAGTCTGTTTTATAGAGAATTTTACTGAAGAGCCCTGCAACATTTTGCACTTGATCCTTCAGTTCAGACAGATAAACATCACATCTCTTCATTGTGCAGTCAGATGACTTAAAATTATCCTCACGAGGACTCAAAATTCAGACAGTTCTTTGATAAAAAAAAGCTGAATTTAAACAAGTAAAAGTCACAGCAAGCTTTTTAAGATGTTTAAATTATTATCAAATCAGCTGTTTTATTGCATCTTTTTAAGGAGTCATGTTCTTGTTTGTGAAAAGTTACTAATAGTTCTTTATTCAGTGTTATATTTCACAATGCAAATTTTTATTGTATCATAATAAAAAAATACCTTATGAGTGTTAAAATGTGCAATTTGTTACTGATTTGTTATTACAAACTCATTATATGTGGATACAAGACAATAAAGCAACATTTTCTTATGAAGCAGGCCTACAGTAGATGGAAAATTAAATACCCAGCATGTTTTATATATATATATATATATATATATATATATATATATATATATATATCATTGACGCATTTTGTAAATTTGACATTATTTATAACACATTGCATCAAAAAATCTCTTTCCCAAGTCATATGACTGATAGTTTCTGCTTCTTTTGAGAAGAAATGGGTTGCTCTTTCTTAAAATCTACACAGGTTTGGTAGAAACAACAAGCAGACTTAATGTAGGGGCGGTATAAGTTTAAAAAGGCATCTGTCTGTTGATTAAAGTCGTTTCAAACAGTGAATTTCACCGGAGGAACTCGCCATTTGCGCTGCTGCTGCTGCTGCTGCTGCTGCGGAAGAGGAGCATGTGACCTGCTGACTGTCACATGACAGCCCGTGTTGTAGTCTGACAGCTGTTAGCACAACACAGCAGCAGGGTAAGCGCCTCCACAGGCTGGTTTTTATAAATGATAATTAATCCAACGCACTTTTTTGTCAAACTGTATTACACTTTACGTTATTACCCATGTAGCATTTATTATGCTGACAGTGTTTGAAATGCCTTCGAAGCTAAATTAGCTACTTTCGGTTAGCACCTTCAGCTAGTGTTGGTTTCAAGCTAACCCTAAGCAAGCTAACGGTGCTTGTGTTTCTGGTAAACCGCTAAGTTTTGACTGTTTTGCTTGTTTTAAATATTTCGGGTTGCAGTCCCATTACCGTGTAATATCGCCGGCTGAGTATTGTCTTGATTTATCCCTGAAAAGTCCGTCATGAATAGTGGTGACATTGATGGGGGTTAGATAACATGACCTGCTGATGCTAGCTGATCACTGGAGCTTTCTTTCTCTGTTAGCTATGTTAGAATGAATTATTTTAATTTATAGCTTTAAATATGTCTATAAACGAGTTGCCCACTAGGCTTACCAGCCTTTACCTGTTGTTAAACATCATTGCAATGAAACGGAACCTACCATTTTTACCTGGTGTTGTTTTTCTGTTGGTTACTTCTCCACAGGTGGTGTTTTTAATTATAAAAACTCAGTAGAAAATCTATTTCAAGATGGATATCCGCGGGGCTGTGGACGCTGCAGTCCCCACCAACATCATCGCTGCAAAGGCAGCTGAGGTTCGGGCCAATCTGGTCAACTGGCAGTCCTACCTGCAGTAAGTTCAATAACTATCATTATCAAGTTCTGACTTATCTCTAATAAATGCTGTGTATTCACTTTTTTGTTTAATTTGTTGATTTCATTTCATTGGGCATGCAACAAAAATGTACAAATAGGATTATTGATTATTCCGCTTTTAGGTGCCCTTATTACAAATTTAGCAGCTGAATTTTATTGAAGTGTAAAGGTGGAAAGTGTTTTTTTGGGAAGTATTCTTACATTGATATGGAGCTTCTTTGTTTCATTTTTTCCCAGCGATATTGTAATACAGTCCATAAAGTGTTATCAAACAATCGCTCCTTCTGAATGTGACCGTGGAAATAATTGTTGCAGTGTGATTGTCTAAAAGCAGCTTTCCTGTTAATCCTGTAATGTGATTCACTGTCTTGAGTGATACTTCCTCTTTTAATTCGACTGTTTCAGTACAACTATTCAAATTTATGACCCACAGACACATTTTTGAGCCAATTTATGTCGGTTTCCAGATGTCTTTATTAGATTTTAGTGTGATATGTCTATAAGTGTACCTCTTCTGTAAACATTAGAGACCCAGCTATGTGTTCATCTAGACTGGAGCACATCAGATGTCTATGTTACCTTTATTGCTTAAGCTGCCTTCTGCAATTTGTGTCAGTAACAAAACAAAACAAAAAAACACACAAAAGAAGTGTATCAATGGCATGCATGCCTTTATCTTGTGTCAGCAGTAGTGTTTTAATTTCCTTGTGATTATTTAATAATTTATTTTCCCAGATGTTGGTACTTGTTTAAATATTCTGTTTTAGGCAAAGTGTGAGCATTATTCAGTTGGATTTATGACTTGTTGCTTATAGTCTCCTGAGGGGACTTTTATTATTAAATGTTGCTATATATAAGCTCAGTTTGAATTGATACGGAATTGCACCCATGTTCATTTCATTGTCATGATTTTTGTGTTTGTAGGAGTCAGATGATCTCTACTGAGGACTGTGAGTTCATCAAGAAGTTTGAGAAGGCCACCTCCGAGGAGAAACAACTCATTTTGACCAAAGAGGGGCACCAGGTAGACATATTCTGGACTTTCACGCAGTAGTCCTTGTCAATACATTGTGCTTGTTTAGACCAAACCATGGCAGTTTGTGACAAATCTGTTTTACAGCTGTACTCAGCAAAACATTGCAACTCATAATTTTGATATATTACAATGTTGAGGAGTATTTCTCAACATTGTAATGGACAACTCTGTAACATTTCAGAGTTGTGCATTTCTACAGATCCTAAAACACTTGGAGCATTTGTACGTTTTTAAAACTATTTGACTTCCTGGTTTAAATTTAATTTCCCTCCTGTGCCCAACACTAACACATCCTCCTTAATGCAGCTTCTTTTTGTTACATTATTGTTGCTCTGAAGTCTTCATAAAAGCTAAGAGATGACTGCACGTTGTGAAACTAATATTTGTTGTTGACATCAGCTTTTGTTGAGTTCCTTATCAGACATGTCTGACAAAAACAAATAAAAATAAAGACAATTTGTTGATCTTTTCTTGTGACATGAAGAGTTGTGTTTTATTTTAGTGTGCGAAAACCTTTCTGAACTTGATGGCTCACATCTCCAAGGAGCAGACAGTCCAGTACATCCTGACTCTGATTGATGACACTCTGCAGGTAAGCAGACAGAAACACCGATCTCTGACAAATGAGACAGGTACAAATATGAAGCTAAATTTATACAAGCATTGCTTGGAAGATCACACTGTTCTCCCCTCAGTTTGATATTCCACAAATCCATGAAAAGTGGTAGATAGATCTTGGGACATTTTCCACGTTTTTGTGTCTTACAAAGAAAGAAATATTTACATTTTTAGAAGGATTAAATGCATGGTCTTCTTGTTTGCTTCCAGCAGTACATTTTACTTTATGCTGTCAGTTTGATATACAAGTTTACAGACCAAATACTCATCCAAGGTTTTACTTGAATTGTCAACCAGGAGAACCATCAGAGGGTGAACATCTTCTTTGACTACGCCAAAAAGACCAAAAACACTGCCTGGTCCTATTTCCTTCCTATGCTGAATCGTCAGGATCTGTTTACTGTCCACATGGTAAGCTGAGAACCACAACATTTTAAACACCAGACAAGTGAAGTAAAAGAAAACCTTGATTATCTTGTTACACTGGCAGCTGTAAGTGGGGTTTTTATGTTCGGCAGCAAGTCAAGTGTGAGATATTGGAGATATTGATGCTCTTAAGCTTACAGTTGGGGGGGGTGGACAGGTGAAAAGATTTAAGTGTCAGTGCATGAAGTGGTTTATTATGGCTCTAAGTGGTCACAGAAAGGACCCTCAGTGAACTAGCAGTAACGTTACTGATGTTCATCGAAAGCAAAGGCTTACCATGTAGTCCTGTCTGACAGAAACACCTCTGTAGCCTCTGTGTCGAGAAACAACAAACCACTGGTGCCTGTGCTGATTCATGTTCATTGTGTATTTTAACTTGAGCTTGGGATCACCAGAAGAAAGTGGTTTTGTGTGATGATTGATGTTTTGGTTGCATCATGTGGATGGCCAGGCTTGTGTTGTTTAACATGAGAAAAGAAATCAGGAGGAAGACAAACTGACAGAGGCACCGTTCTATTTGAAAACCTTTGGTTCAGACACACACAAGTGTTGCTTTCACACATTCAGACTACCTAAGCACCCCTCTACGCCTCCTTCTTAACAATGGTTTTTCCTAGTGACAGTGGTCTTTTTCAACTAGAGAATGTGTTGAAATATTTAACAATCATGTGAGAAAAAGAGGAAACTACTAACAACTCAAGGAAGGAAAAGTAAACTTTGAGGACTTGAAGAAGCTACTACTCACTGTTGGATAAAACTGAATAAGGACAAATTGTTTTAGTTCACAAGTTAATTTCTTGCATTTGGTAAGATCCAGTCACTATCGTTATTTAATTAAATGTAACTTCTGTGGTCACAAACAGATTTGACTTTTGAATTCCATGTAGGAAAAGAAATATGTATGAGTTTTACCACTGAGCTGGCATCACAATTCAGTCGTTGGCTTATTGTCTTGCTAACAGATATAGATTTCTTGTTATTGTCAGTCACTTGTTGATATTTTCTTAAATTAATTTAATGCTTCATCAAGCTGTGTTGTTTCAGGTACTAACTAAATGATGTCTGATGAGTGATGCAGAGTACAGTATTCATCAACTTTATTTAAAACTGGCATCTATTCACGAGTAAAACCCCCATAATACTGTCTGAATTGCCTTTGGTAAAACACAAATTGTTGTTTGCATTGCCCATAATTCAGCACATCTTTTCACCTCTTCATTCTCTTGAGAGGAAGATGTTCCTTAAAAAAACATGAACATTCCCAAGGAACATCCTGTTTTGTTTTAATGCATAAGTCTGAGCTCAAATTAGTGATGTAAACAGTGTACAGATGTGCACAGTGATCTATAATTACCTATAGTTTGACCTTCAAACTTGACTACAGCATTGTATTTTTAGGAAAGGACACACAATGATAAAATAGGAGCATGCTGAATATAAAAAAATAACTTGCTAGTTCGCTTGGTAAATTATCTTTTCACAGCCATAAATTTTTAACAGATGTTTCTGTTTCTAATCTTAGCAAGGCATCAATAATTCCTCACAAAACAACCTTCCCCTTTTTTCTCAGAAACTGGTCATTAATGTAATGATCGGTCTGCCACTCCTTTCAGTTCAAGAATGACCATCTAATGACAAGCCTCGTACTATGGCAGGGCACACACGGACTAATTAAGAAAACCATCCAGATGGTTTCCAGCAGGTGGGCATAATGTGACTCCAAGTGTGTGACACAGCACTTAACTCAGTCCGAGTGTCATGCTGAGTCCAGCTTTTAGATTTCAGCCTCAACATTTCCACACATCCTTCCCTGGCAAGGTGGAAATTGGAGATCTAAATTTGCTCCTGTCTCATCACAGGGCACACAAAGCATTTACCAAGCTGAAATTGTTTATAATATATAAAGTCAGTTTTTGCTTTACATGGAGACTGGGCTGCAATCTTTGCCAGGCCTTTTTTTTTTCCTTCTTTTGAAACATTTCTGGACAAAGTCTTATAAACAAAACCTCCTATTATCTCTGTGTGTGCTCAGACTTCAGCTCGCTTATCTCTTTGCTTTATATGTGCCTGGAATTTAAATCAATGAAGACCTTATCATATGGAGTGCCAAGGACAAGCTAAAGTTAGCACTTTGCTTTAAGGTTATCCTCACAGTAGTGCTCTCTCACAAACAAAGCAGTCAAACAAAACAACTATAATTGGTAAGCAAAAATATTCAGTAACATTGTGGCAACCAATGCGCTGAAAGTATTAAATATTTGAAGCTCATGCAAACTGCTCTTGATGCCTTTCATTGGGGCTGTGTTTTAAATGTCTGTTGTTGGCAGACACGCACCGAATATAAAAAGCTTTTGTTAATATGTTAGGCGGCGAGGATCATCGCTAAGCTGGCTGCCTGGGGTCGCGATCTGATGGAGGGGAGTGATCTGAACTACTACTTTAACTGGATCAAAAGTCAACTCAGTTCACAGGTACAAAAATCCACATTTTACTGCAAAAGTTTGATCTCTAGTCTCAATTACTGGGAAACTTTTCATTTATAAGGCTAAAGAAACTGTGTGTTGTACAACCTCATCAGTTTTACAGTGTCTTTTTAAACAGTACATTTGTTATTATTATATAAAAAGTTTTAGGTAATGTTATTAAAAGTTTCTAAATCTGTTTCTGGAAATGTTAATATTTTTTGATGAGAACAACATGACTAATTGTATCAGGAGATTATTTAAATGAAAATATTTCTGCTTCAGTGAAAATATTCAATCCATTGAAATCCATCATGTAACATGAATGAACGTTAAGTTCATAGTTAAGTTTTATTTAAAATATATATACTTTTTTTCTGAATTGCACACCAATGCTTTCTCTTGTAGACTCTTAATTTTTTTCTTTCATTAGAATTTTAAATTTATTCATTTTTCCAATGACGCTAATCATTTAACTAGCCAAAAGGATTCATAATTTCTGTCTCTATTCCTTTTTATATTAATTTTGTTCTGTGTTTTGGATTCAAAGTAAAATCATTATCTACATTAATTTGATGAATTTATTCATACTTGGTTTCAGCAGGCTTGCTGGACCTTTTAGATGGACTAATAACTACTTATTAAGTGCTGGTTTTGCCTTGGAAGACTTATTGCACTAAAGATTTGGTAAAACAAATGCATATGGATTTTTTTTTTATTCTTATTTAGCTTTCATGCATTGATGTTGTTTTCAGATCTGACATGAACATGTTTTTAAGCTTTATTATTTTACTACCTCGTTTCATTTGAAACTTTCCACATTTTTACAAGTTATTAACCTCAACTTGTTATAGAAATGGCATTTTGATGATTTTTTTTTCTCCTTAACGTGTCCAAGAAAGGAATCAGTGGCATCTGCTGTTCCTGAATTTCATCTGTGGTCAAAGCACATTCTGTGTGTTTCTCTGTCATTGTGACTCGGCTCAAAGTGATGGATTGCACTTATTTTGTTTATCTTTCGTTAGAATCTACATGGTACAGAAACAAGAGCAGGAACTATTTCCCCCAGTGAAGTGAGTATGAGTGAAGTGACTTTTTAGTCACTCCAACACCTCAAGAAAAAAAGAAAAAGAAATGGGAAAACAGCAGGGTTTGTGAAGCAGGCCTTTGCCAGCAGTGACTGGACTCTCACGTTTTTTTTTCACCTTTTCTCATCTTGTTGTTGCACTCCCAATTTTTCATTAATAATTCCAGATAGTTGGGGACACGAGTCTGTTGACATGAGCAATTTCAGAAAGAACTCTCCATTCAGACAGCATGGTGTTTGCTGCCACAAGTTGTTCTTACATGTACAGGTGGAAAATGCATGCCGGAAGCCAATTCCCACTAATGCTGAAGGCGCATGACAAACCGCTTTCTTTGAACATTAGACTAACAAGAGAAAATTGAAATAGCATTTGCACTGCAGCAGCAGCATCCCACCATCTTGAATCCCATACTTTTCCAAGCATACCACAGTTATTCTGAGAAGTGTGCTCAGAAATGGTCCCCATGAAAGTTCTCTAATGACCTATCATTTCCTTTTCCTCTGCATTTTCAACTAGGTAACGTCTGCTCCTCTGCTCTCCTGTCTTCATTGCTGCCTGAACCTCTTGCTGGACTTTTGCTTTTATTCAGTCTCTCCTAATTAACAGAATAATGTGATCTATTTTTTTCCCCCTCTCAGCTTCCTGCTCTTTAATCTCACTTTACATTCTGCTCAGGTGTGATCGGACTCTTTCCCTGCTGTTGTATTGTACAGTTCTGTGTGATCTGGCATGTGTTGGTGTACACATATGATTGACTGCATGAGCACTGCCTCAGGTCTGTTACGTGACGGTAATGCCAAGTTTAGACTGGTCCTCTTTCTTGTGCTTTCTCTTTTTTCCACCACTCTATGGTTCAGAATTGCGTTGAAAATACCTCTCTGAAAAGTTTAAAATCAAATCAGCTGGACTTCTATTCTGCAGCTGAAAACATTTCACTCTCAGTCCAGGGAGCTTTTTCAATTAAAGACTAGAGAGTGCAGCAAAATGTCTTCAACCACAGAATAGAAGTTCAGTTGCTTTGATTTTAAACTTTTAGGATTTGCCATGTCCTGGATGACTGAGAATCTACATCAACTCAATGAAAGCACTTGACTTTCTAACTTTTTTTGCCCTGGGTTGGGATTTGCTTGTGTCTTTTTCAGAGCTCTCAGTATGTCCAGTGTGTGGCTGGGTGTCTTCAACTGATGCTGAGGGTCAATGAGTATAGGTTTGCCTGGGTGGAGGCTGACGGAGTCAACTGGTGAGTGATGATTCCTTTTGTTCAAGGTTGCTGCAGGTTGCTGCAGTCTAGAAAAACATGAATAATGACACGTTAAGGTGACCAGGAGTTTATCCTTTTTTGAGCCGTGCTGTCTTCGTTGTTTGGCATAAATCATCGGGATAAAAATTCCACTTGTTATGACTTTAGATAATGTCATTAAAATTTTTACAAGTTTGATTTATTGACAGCATAAAGTATGACAAGTTAAAGTCCTTATGCTGCGGTACAGAGCTGGTAAAATCTGTACAATGTTCTCTTATAATTACAACACTAACAAAATTTATTGTTGCGCTTTGATTTATATTCTTGCTATTCTAAAACCAGACTGATACTAGTGAGCTGCTCTGATATATACAACTCCCATTAAAGGAGTTTATGTGGAGTTTATTTTATTTTATTTATAAATATCAGCCATGTTCAATCTGTTCTCACAAACTCAACACTGCCATTGCTTTCTGAAGCCATAAAGCCTTCTCACATAATGTAACAAACTCCAATTAAGTCCCAGCTCTTGTGACAGTATATATCAGACGTTAGCTTCATCAACAAAATGCAATCAATGAGCAGAATATTTCTAAGCAGACAGTGCAACGGCCAACCTTTGATTAGCCGTGTTTCTGGTAACAATGACCCATCTGTTTTTTTTGTTTTTTTTTATTTCTGCTGTTATAAATGGATGACATTTGTCTTGTCCTTTTATTTATTTATTTTGAGAGATTTTTGTTTTGAACTCCCCAGTGATGCAAAGATATTTTAACGATTTCCAAATTGTTCATAGACATCTAGGCTAAAACTAAACTAAGTTTAAGTTTTAGTCTAAAAATGAAGGTTTTGTTGATGTGTAAACCTAGTTGTTGATTAATTAAAGAGAATGGTAAAATATAAATCATGGCCCATATGGACGTCCAGCACAGGCTTCTCATTTTCTTCTGAACCAACCAGCTGCATCGACATTATGTAACAACTGCGATATTGAACTGTTTACAACCCGATGACATGATGTGAAGAAGTACTCTGATGGGATAAGTCAGCTGACATTAACCCTTTCAGAGCTGGACTACAACTGATTCCTGTATTGGCTTTTGTGTAATTTATTACTAGTTTAATACTTCGCAGGCTGGATGGAATGAGTCTGCAGGACAGATATTGGCTGCAAGTTGATGATTACTAGCGTATTGGTTTGAAAGAAAATCATTATTCTTCTGACAGTGAGAATGAAACCTTGCGTATGAAGGGTACACTGCCTGGTTATATTCCGGAGCCTCATTTCCAAAGATAAAAAGCAGTTAAAGTTGTGTGAACCTGAAAATTAACATAAGGCTTTAAACTTCCTGAGTCTGTCAAAAAATGACTTTCAGTTGAAATGGGTAATGATTCCCACATATTTACCATGGCTCCACTCCTCGTTCCTAAAATTGGATTGTGAAACCAGCCCTGCTGCAGAACTTTTGAGATAATTATTGGACTTCTATATGGTTAACATCTCTGCACTTAACAGCCATTCCTGTCTCCGTCTAGTCGTTGGCTAAAGTACTGTACCCTGCATTTTAAGCAACTCATCCATTATCTAAAAACTGTCTGAATATTTCTTTCTCAGCTATTATCAAAGATAATGGAGGTGCAGCATGTAGGTACACAGCTGTGAAAGCTCCACTGAGTAAACAGGCATTAGATATAAATGTGTGTCCTCTTCTCACCACTTTGCTCTTATTTTGTCCATTTTAGTTTTTACTTATCTTTAATTTTTTTCCTTGTTGCAGCATCACAGCAGTGCTGAGCAACAAGTGTGGCTTCCAGCTTCAGTACCAAATGATCTTCTGCATATGGCTCCTGGCCTTCAGTCCTCAGCTCTGTGAACAGCTGAGACGCTACAACGTGGTGCCAGCCCTGTCCGACATCCTTCAGGAGTCGGTCAAGGAGAAGGTCACTCGAATCATTCTGGCTGCCTTCAGGGTTAGTGGAGATTTTTTTTTTTTATGTAATTACTTTTAAATTCGACTTTTAAGCACACTGAACAGCTTACACATTTTCATTGGTCTGTGTATTTGACAAAACCTAGGGCAAATCTGAACTGCAGCTTCAATTGTCTTTACAGATTTTATTTATTCCCGCTTTTATGTTTATGATTTTCTGCCACCGACAGCAGCTGTTTTCAGTGAAAACCCAATTTTCACCACTCAACAAAATAAACCACAAGTTGATGAACACGGTGGAAGATTTATCAGCTTAAGTAACAGATTTTATTCAGTGGGGTAATAAAAACAGACCTTATAGTTAGTAAATATTGGCCCACATTTATCCTGGCCTCTGCTAGGAACCTTGGCGCTAAATGAACAATGATATTGCTCTGTGTAAGTCTTGTTTGTTTTTAGCCATAAGTGAATATAAACTGAGCCAATTCAAGCTTAATACTTTTTTGTCTTTTCAATACTTGGAATATTTATTGATTTTTATCTGTACCAGCACTTTGTCACAGCTACTGTTGTTTTAAAGTGCTTTATAAATAAAGTAGTAGTAGTAGCTTTTCAGTACTTAGAAACATGAGCATCATCTTCAGCTAGAGTGACATTTTCATTGTGGACTGACCTACTGGCATACAGTAAATTAAACGTCTGTTAACATAAATTAAATACCTGTCGGCCTACATGTACTGGGAGGCTACTTTATGAGCACATTGTATTGACTGAGGAAATTAAAGGAAGAAAATGTCAGTTAAAATTATAGTTGTTTTTCGTGTCATCATGTGGTCACGTTGCAGAAACGTATCTGAAGTCACGCTCGAGTTCTGCCTGTGTAGAGTGTTTTTATAGCAAAAGAAAATGTCAAAATTTGCTTTAAAATGTTGGAAATGTTTCACTTCCTTTAAACGAGTCCCAACTGCATTCAGGTTGTACTATAATAATTAAACATATATTTATACTTTAAGGGGAAGATCTTTGCTTTTCTCAGCAGAAATGAATTTGCTCACAGCCACAGGTTGTAGCTTGTGTTCATTTTTCCATTTCCAGCAGAGTGTTTGAATTTTTGCATCTCACAGTGTGTTTGGCTTTTTCATAAAAAGAGGAAAATGAAACCGTTTCCTAAACAAGACAAACAATCCCATTACTAAAACTTAATGTGATTAATGAAAACGCTGCCGTCTCAGCTTCCTGCTAGGATTACTCAGAACATCTGGTAAATGTTTAATGGTGTCCTAATAGCTGCGCTCTGGACTCTGGGTTGCTGTTTTGTGTTATACTTGCTAATGAAATCCCTGTCATTACGTGTTAACCAAATTGGATCAGTGTGAAAGGCCTTGTTTATCTCCATGCTAAGGTGCTTTCTAACTATAGGAAGTTGGTGAGTCTGACAGGCTGCTGCTGCACATCTGGGGCTTCCGTAAATGCACGTAAAATCTGCTAAATCATTTCTAGCACTACAGAAAACAGTATGGTTCGTCGGAAGATTATTTAATGCTTATTATACTCCAAGTGCTGCTTACACACATGTTCATAAAAATACCCTCAGCTGTAACTCATATCATTGGTCCAGTTAGCACTGTGTACTACCTGGCTACCCTGTGCACCAATCATATTGATTACCGTACAGAATATATTCATCTTGAGTCAATGAATTATGGGCTTGAGCAAATATGGATTTTTAAATGAAAGCTTCAATGATAGGCTGGCTTTGTCCAGCCCAGTTACATCAGACAGTCCCAGCGTCCTCGCTCCAAGTACAATGGGGAGATAAATGGCATTGATTACATGTTTGAAACATGAGCCCAGAGTAAGCTGATTTTCAAACCCAATTTTCTTTTCTTTTTTTTTTTTTACGTATTTTAGGCCTCTTTTTCCAGAAGTTGCCATCATTGCTGCCATTGAGACTTTTCTCCATAAATGTGTTTTCATTATAAACCCTTCTCTTTTTTTTTTTTTTTGACTGAAAGAAAAGAAATTAAAACCAAATTTTTGAGTACAGAATGTTCTGCGTTACATTCGCCTGAGTGAACATTCATGGATTTCTTGCTTTAATTTCACATGGAGCTTTTTCATCCTACCTCCCAGGAGCTCTGAAGTTTTCACATCAATCATTTTGTAAAGCGCTTGTTATAGAAGGGGGGGTCTCCATTTTTAATTGCGCCAGAAAGTTGTTTTTTTTCCCCCATTCTTTTGAGTTTGCTTGTTACGGCTAATTAAAAGCAGAAAGAAAGTAGCGAGGGGTGAAGAGTCTTGTCATAAGTGGGTTTTCCCTGGAGTCGTTCAACTTATTTCACATTGTGTGTTCTTGACAGAGAGGACAGCTGTTCAACAAAAACTTAAGGATTGTTTTGTTGAGACCCAAGGGGTCCCAATGTGTCACAGTAAATTCTGAGTAAGTTAGGATTATTATGTGCAAAAGTTTCTTCGATCAAACTCATTTATGATATAATCAGCATTATTCTGTGGGTTTTGTTTTTTTTTTGTTTCCCCAAATGTCCTCATTATGCAAATGATTCTCGTCACCTCATGGGACTAGCAAAGTGATGTAAATTATCCACACCATCTGCACGTCCTTGAACACATCCTCAAATGTAGCACTGCGGAGCAAGTGCTGTATTCTCTCCAGCCAAACTGTTCGATTATTTTTGATTGCATTTATTATTTTTTAGGTTGTTTTTTGAAAATTATTTTTTCTTGGTGAAAAGCCCATTCAGCTTCTGTTCGACCAAAAGACATTTCAAGTATCCATATTCTTTCTGCAATAAGCAATATTTTTTTGTTGTTGTGGACAGATTTGAAGTTTGTGTTAGTTGTAGGTATGCCCACAGATGTGCCTGTGAAAGCCCTGATAGGGTGTGATTTCTTTTTACCAAGTCCAGCTGCTAAAACCACTTTCCTTTTGTCGGCTGAAAATACCAAAAGATTTGCTTTGTGTCAGCATACCCTCAGGTTGAGTTTTTGAGGAGTTGGTCATGGATTTTTGCTTCAAAAACAGCTTTTCCCGTCCTTGAACCTTTGTTTCTTCTTTGTGAGCAGCTACGCTTTGTTTCTTCTTTACACTTAGAACACCAGAAATTGAATTCTTGTTTAAAATGTGTCTTCAGTATCTACCTTGAAAGGAAACTTTCATGAATGCAATGTTTGAAAATGATTGTGTGGATTCAAAATATATAATGTTACTGTCTGTTTAGTTATGTTCCGTAAAACAGTTTTTCTACATCTCCTTAGAATTTGTCTTGAATAAAATAACCAAACAGCAGATTTTTGCATTACTGGACGTAAACATAGTAAGCATGCCACCTCAAAATTCAGCAGTGCTGTCAAATAAATTGTCATGATCTAAAACAAAGATAATATCACAGAGAATGCAGCATCACGTCTGACAGTTGATAAATGTTTTATCTATCATATGTACGTTCGTTAGTAGTCTAAATATAGATACAAAGTCAAACAGACAAACCTCAGAGTTATTTATGTCCAGCTCTATAAATACCCAAACTGACCAGGTGCTACAATCAGATGTTCATCACTTTTTGTGCAACTGTTTGACTTCTTTTTAGAACTGAATGCAGCATTTATTTAATCATTGTTTCTGATAATAAAATAAAAACCTTTTTAACTGAAATGATCTCCAGTCAGTTGAGCGTAATGTTTTCGCTCGCTCCTGGCTTTGACAGAATCTCCTGGAGAAGTCTGCAGAGAGGGAGACTCGCCAGGAGTACGCTCTGGCCATGATCCAGTGCAAGGTGCTGAAGCAGCTGGAAAATCTCGAGCAGCAGAAGTACGACGACGAGGACATCACTGACGACATTAAGTTCCTGCTGGAGAGGCTGGGCGAGAGTGTCCAGGATCTCAGGTACTTCTCGTGAATAGCATGCAATCACTGTTTATTTTTAGTCGTAATTACTTCCACGGCACATGAGATGGACTTCTCTGTGTAGTCATCTATAATTATAATTAAATGCTTATTGGAACTGAGGATCTTACACGAGTTGACATCGATGAGGTGCATTATGAGGCTGAATGCTGCATTGATTACTTGCATGGGTGATCTCTAAATATTACTTCTTTCATTGTGCTCCTCTGCTCCTCTCAGATCACAACTTCTCACATCAAGTGGGGTTAAATGAAAGTAGCTTTTGTGTTTTGCGATGTCTGAACAAAATCTGTAATACTTAGACTTTGGCCTTTTTATGTGTTTTAAAATAAACTTTTTTTTATTTTTTTTAAGCTCATTTGATGAGTACAGCTCTGAGCTGAAGTCTGGCCGCCTGGAATGGAGTCCTGTGCACAAGTCAGAGAAGTTCTGGCGTGAGAATGCTGTTCGCCTGAATGAGAAGAACTATGAGCTCCTCAAGTAAGATGAAAGCTGTTCTCCAGTGACTCGGTTAATTTGTTGGCTTTTGAAAGCTTGATTTAAGACTACCTTGACACTTCAGTAGGTGCAAAAGAACAATGATGCTGCAAGTGCAGCTTGTTCCGCAACTGAAGGACACAAAATAATCTTACTGCAATTTTTAATTGGTGTTTTAAATCTTTTAGATTCAAAACACTCTCTTAGAAAGAGAGTGGCTTTGATGCCTTAGCTTCAACTAGAAGCTGCAGGGTTTTTTTTTATTTTAGTAAACAAATCCACATATTTCTGCATCCTTATGACTTGAAATTTGCCATTTTAGTTTTAAAATGTTCAAGATATATCTAAAAAATGTATTTTGAACCTTAATGGACCATCCTAATTATTCCTAAATGGACTCTTATGACATATGTTCTGTTCTACATTAACATTTTATCTGACTGTAACTAAAGCAAACCTACTCACTGGTAAAAGCAGTGCTGGTTTTGTGTTTGTTTCTTTACTTTTATTGTTGTACTTGCTGCTTTCAGCACTCTGTTGGCTTCTAATCTTTGTGGTTTTGAGTTCAAGTTTCCGTCTACAAGCACTGTTTATATTTAGGTTGTGAAACCGAACTGTTCACTGTGGTTTTACGTTACATTAACCACTGTCCTTCGGCCAAGTGATGGAGTGATCATATTGAAGCTAAAAGCCGTGCTTGAAAACGGTCCTTAAATCTTAGATCAGAAGTTATTTCATCATCTAAATGAAACAAGCTTGATTAGTTAATCTTGTTAAATCTCATTCAGTTTTGAGTGGTCTAATTTGAACAACAATAAAGTTGAACCTGATTTATTGCTTTTTAAGAATACATCTCACAACACCAGCATCTTGTTTGGTGAATTTGTGTTTCTAATCTATGGACTGTAACCAGAAACAAATCAACCAAAAAACAAAAAAACAATTTGTCTGTTTTCTTTGCTGCTTTAGTCCCAAACACTGATGTGCTCATTGACATTCACTGTAAATCCTCATCTCTTTGTCCCATCTCTGTCCTTTCTGTTATCAGCTCAGCAGCATCTCACATTAAATTGACCTCATTTTTTTTTCCTTGAGTTTTGTTGATATTTAATTTTAATTTAGACTTTCTTAGAGATTGCCTTATTTTCTCATCCACAAATTTTTTTATTACTTCAGTTTGAAAGTAAAATTAATTATAAACCACATGCGTTTTAATTTCAAAAACTAATTTCAGTAAAATAATGTCAGATTATCTGCTCATGTTTTCAGATTTTCTCTGAAGGTCTTTGCCTCAAAGGAGCTGAAAACATATGTGTCTCATGTCGGAGTGAATAGAGTTTGTTGGAAACTTTCCACGCCTCAAGATGTTCTCATTTTAATTTGACCTTTTTTTGTGTGTGTCTCCTATTAAATAGGATCTTGACGAGGTTGTTAGAAGTTTCTGATGATCCTCAGGTTATTGCAGTGGCAGCTCACGATATTGGAGAATACGTGCGACATTATCCACGGGGTAAACGGTAAGAAATATTGCTTTCAAACTCCATTATATAAACATTTAAAAGCAATCTGCTAAATCCTTGAGAATTGCATCTTGTCTGGTTATAATATATTGTAATGAACAGCAATACACACTTAAAATACGAATTTAACAGCATTAATAGCTGCATAAATATATGATAGAAATATTGTTTTGGTGTACTGAACATCTCAAATGAGGACTTTGATTAGATTAAAATTACAGTCAAAATTAGTTTATTTGGATTCATGCTATGCAGGAATTTTTATTTTGCACATAGTTTACTATAGCTGCATTTTTTATACTTTGCACATTTTTATTTTAGTCTCGTGCTTTCGCATAATTTGTATATTTCTAACTAGTGGCAAATGGGTGCAACACTTTGTTTTTGTGTTTATTTTGTTGTGCACCTCCTGCACCAAGTCACCGGGACAAACGCCGTGTGTCAGCGTGACGATAAACCTGATTCTGATTGAAAAGTTGGCTGCTTGAGTTACTTAGTTCTATAGAGACCCAACAAAAATAGATTTAAAGTCCTTAAACACACACACGTGCGCGCAGGTGTTCTCATGGCAACGCTCGTCACATGAGAACACGTGTGAATTATTATCATGGATCAAGTGGAAGCCTGTTTGCTTTGCCACACATTTAAGTGGCAGGGGTTGAAAGATGTGATGTTCTTTTTATATTAAGGAGTAAAAAAAACAGTGAAGAGTACAATTTTTGACAGCATCCTGACACTTTTGAGGTTTGATTTCAAAGATTACCCTGATGATTAAAACTGTATTCAAGCGTACCTGATGGTGTGGTCTGCTTGCTCCGATTCGCCGACGAGTTGGTTTACCAAGTCAGACATTTTGGGAAAGGATTTCAGTGGTTGATGTTAAATGGCACCTGCGGGAGCTTTTATTTCTGTTTAACCGGGCTGATCTACAAACACAGGGGCAACCAGCTCATTTAAAACAGAAGATCAGCAGAAACAAACAGACGTGTTTAATTTGGATTCAGTTTACCAGCTTGTTTATTCATGGTCACTGGGTCATGTGACCATGAACCTGATCCCTTTGTTCAGTTATTTAGGTTAAACTTTTTGACTCGTATAAAAAAAAGACAGATCTTTTTATCAATTTGGTAGTAAATGTGTTAATGTCAGAACATTATATTAATCAAATTAAATAAAACATCCGCATTTGTTATGTTTTAAGGTTTAGATGATACACAGAAGTGAGGGATTTTTAGTTGTTTTGATGTTTGCACTACAGTTCTTAAATGTTCACGAGGTTTTCGGTCAGTGGGATGTAAGAACACCGGACTTATTGTAGAAACTTACCACCCGTCCCACTGGTAAAATGTCTGGAGGATCAGCAGGTAAAAATAATGCGTTTTCTACACAAGTAAGCTTGTAAAAGTTGCTGTTTCCCGATATTCTCTGCTGATCCTCGTGTTATCATTTTCACTCATTCAGCAATATTTTTTTCATTTCGTGCCAATAAATGTGGTCGTTTTATCAACACAAAACCGAGTCATCAGGAATCTTTGTTTGCTATTGATGTGCTGTAAAGAAAACAGTGATTTCCATGCTGTACTATTTTTTTGTCTTGGCTGCTTTAGACAAATGATTCTTTACGTTGTCCTCTTCCTCACATTTCCTGCTGTGAGAGTGCGTTCCAGGAGAAAACATCCCACCTGTGTGAACAGCAACTCCATATTGCCCTTAACATCTTCAGTGTTAATATATAAAAAATAATGACAATAATGCTTCTGTTCTGCTCATCTTCTTTGTTTTTCATCTTAAATCCTTTTTGGTCATTTGTCTCCATGCTAAGATTTTCCTCAATGTTTTGTATTGTAAAGACATTGATATTGGTTAGATTTATTTATACTCTGTACCAATGACACCTCCCTTTTCCAGCCTTGATTAATTAATTAGACACCTGTAGAATCAGTT
The DNA here is from genome assembly GCF_001649575.2 of Kryptolebias marmoratus. NCBI lineage: Eukaryota > Metazoa > Chordata > Actinopteri > Cyprinodontiformes > Rivulidae > Kryptolebias > Kryptolebias marmoratus. The sequence continues at coordinate 7,373,563 of NC_051449.1, read as the reverse complement.
ATCCATGTGTGATAACTATGTGTGAGCACAAGTGCAAAGTTTTTTGATTTTTACGGTGAGTTTGTTATTTTGTTCCTATTTAGACCTGTTACTTTTTTTTGTGACAAGCATTATGCAGCTGTGTTTTCCTTTTCAGGGCATCATGTCCTTTCACAAGGCCAGCGACCCATTATAAGATACACAGAAAATGTCTGTTAGACTGGGTTAGATTACATGATGGATCACCGAGTGACCTAAAACATGAAAAATAGCATTTGTGTTCCGTCTATAAAGGCTCTCTCCCATTATCTCCCATCTCAGGGTGATTGAGCAGCTGGGTGGAAAACAGTTGGTGATGAATCATATGCACCATGAGGACCAGCTAGTTCGCTACAACGCCCTGCTGGCTGTGCAGAAGCTGATGGTCCACAACTGGTATGAACAAACCTATGGCTTCACTGATGTCGGGCATGTTTTTTCTCTAGATGTAAATCTCACTTTCAGTTCTTAAAGCGTTGCCTAAACCAGGCTTTCTGATGTAGAGGTGACAGTAGCAACAATCTGCATACAAATGACAGAAGCCCCAGATCAACCTCATGCATATTTTCCATTTCTACTGGCTGATTAGACATCTGCTTAGGTTGAAGGTCGGAGATGCGTTTGAAATTATGTAAGGTCAGATAGAGATCCTTACTGCTGAGAATACTGAGATAACTACAGGTTTAAAGTATTATCAGTGCGTTCCCACCGAGACCAGAGAAAGGTTGGACTTCTTAAGATTCTGCACTTACAGGCTGTGGAAGAGTTCGTTTGGAGACACTGGATTTGAGTTTCATGTTTCTCAAAAATAACAGATGAGCAGTTTTATTTATTTATTTTTTCTGAAATCCCCAAAACATAGAGTGGCTTCTAAATTAACAGCCTGATGGGTTAAAGAACAACAGAACAGTGTAAACCTAAAGTCCTTACTTTAAACACACTAAAAATCTATTTTTCAACCAACTGGACTCAACTTTTGTCCAATGTTAAACTTCTAAAACTAAAAGTGTTGATGGAATTTTTATTTTCAATCATGAAAAAACAGGAAAATGAGAAGTTTTATCAAATAAAACAAAAATTAAATACGTGTCTTACAGAAAAAACTGAACAATATTTAGGTGAAGAAATTCTCGTGCTGATATTGTTTGATTTTTGCCTTACTGATGCTTCGTTGGGCAACTATTCTGGCTTGATTGTTAAAAATATAATAAAGCTTAAGCAATGTTGGAAAACAGCCCCTAAAGCCAGAAGGCTCTTTAAAGAAATAACAAATAACATTGTTACACTCTGTTAAAATCTTAATTACAAATAATATACTATCTGTAAGGCTTTAATTGGCAGAGAACAGAAATTCCTAATTTCTAATTCTGTATATTTGTTCACATCTTTCCATCACAGAAAAACGACTCAGTTTATATTTCATGTCAGCTGAATCAGCAGATATCTGGGTCTCAGCTCTCTGCTGACATAAATCTCAGGTTTTGATCACCTGTCCAAATTTGTCACTCACTCCGTTTTGAACTCGGTGATTTATTCTACTTCTGTTTCCAGTCATCCTTCCTCTCTGTGTATCTTCACTCGCTGCGTCACGGCGCGCTCAAAAACACTAGAAAATAAACAAGCAACAAATGGAAATGTGTTTGATGCGTGTCCATTATCTAAAACACGCGGCGAGTTCCCCGAGTTCCATCTAAGTAATGTCTCCGGTAAACAATATAATCACAGAAGTGTGGACAGAAATTTGTACGCAGAGACATAAAAGGTTTTCTGTCTTATTCTGGTGAAGAAGAAGGAAGAGAAACTGATTTTTACTCTCAGGACATTGATACCACGAAAAGTGTGCTTTCCCTTACTTATTTCTCTACTATCAATACAGAATCCATCCATTTTTTATTTATAACAGAAAGAAACTAGACACGCTGTACAGAAAAGAAGCTTTAGACACAAAAATGATTCCAAAATGTACTTTGGGATAACTTTCTGCCTTAGATACATTATGTGAACCCAACATTGTTTGACATCTGTTTTTGTCTCATTTATTTGTTTTTTTTATTTTGTAATGCGTGATCATAAAGCAGTAGGAGTGAAGTTACAGAGCACTGAGGGTCTTTAAAAAGGAGATGAAGAAGAAGGCATAAGAAGCATTTTAAAGCGGGGATTAAAGTTGAATCTGGAGTTTTGTTTTGAAAGCTCATGTAAAATTCAGCACATTCCTTCATACCAAGGCACAATTAATGACACTGGGCATGAAAATGGACATTTTGTCTCCTATCTGTATGAAGGCAGCCGCGTGTTATTTAAAAGCCCGGCACGCAAATCACGTTCGAAGACTTTCATCTGTTCTCGTATTTTCTTTAATTCCTGCTCCTTATAAGGCATTACTCGCCCACGCCTTCCTCCTGTGAGCGCACATTGAGGGGGTGACACGCTGAGCTGCTGTAGTAATACAATGATTTTTGTTTTCTTGTAATGGTTTTGAAGGAGGGAACAATGACAACAAAGCCAAATTATTCATGCACATTTTCGTGTTTTTTCGCCGGCTGCTTTTCCTGTGTTTTGTTTGTTTGTATACGGACTTGTAATGTGACTGGGGGGGGGGGGGGGGG
>NC_051449.1:7264401-7370924 GCF_001649575.2 Kryptolebias marmoratus | reverse complement strand
GGGGGGGGGGGGGGTCGTGTCTCAAGGTTGTGTTGTCACATGGATTGCCTGAGTGAAAACAGAAATGTGCGAATGCTTCTTCAGAAAGAGGAAATGTCTTCGGTCTATTTTAACCACGAGGTTTCATTCATCCACAGAGTCGAGATATTTTTCTAAGCAGCTCACCTCGAGTGGGTCGCCTTGTTGTTTCCACGAGGACTTCTTCTCGTCCTTACTTATCGAAGGCTCCTGCTGTCATGACAACAGTGTAGATGAATATGGGCACGGTTATCTAGCTCTGCGCCCTTTAGACTGCTTTGAAAAGTCGTTCTCTTTAATGTACGTCCAGATCTTAAAAGAAGGCCATTTTGGTCTATCAGCTCGGTATTGAAGTTTCGCTGTCGAAGCTCGTGAGCTATTGACAAAATCTCCGTCCTTGTCCTTTCTTGTCCTTGTTCTTGTCTTAGTGATTAGGCTGAAGTATGGTCCTCTTTGCAGAGCTTTATAGTTGACCTGTTCTGTGATACGTAGTTTGTTGCTTTTTACACAGAGGAAGTAAGTGGGGGTAAAAAAAAAAAAGCAGGAAACCTTATTTTCTTTGTTCAGAAAAGGGCCGCGTGCTTTGTTATTCTCCTACCTTTCTACTTGGATAAGAAAATGCAGATGATCAGAATATAGCTGGTGTATGTTTTATCTCTTCTTTTTTATTATAACTTTTCAAGCAGAAAATTAAAACACAAAAAGTAAAACAAGTAAAGAATAACAGCTTCATCCACTTAATTATTACCTAATTAGACAAACAGCATTTGTTTGACAGTCAGAAACACACGATAGTTTGTATCCAACCAGCTGTCCAACAAATTTAAAACTTTCTTTAATATAAAATATTTATCCAACATGTTTCTGTTTCCTTGTTTGGAGCAAATCCACCAGACAGAAGTTCACTGGAGCATGGTGGTATATGCTTTATTGGCTATAATAACTGTAATATATTTTTTAAAAATACGACACAAACCAAATTACTTGTTTTGGTTATTATTAAAAATAAAAGTACAGAGAGCTAAACTAAATTATTTCATCTGGGTACACTATTATTCTTTCCTCATGTCAACAAATCTTAGCTGTGTTTCTTGTTTAAAATGAGAAACAAGTAATCATCCATATGATCAGTCATGTGAGTAATTTGTTTCTCTTATCAGAGTTAATTATCAAAATTAATATAAAAAACCCGGTGCATATTACATTTTTTTTAATAAAAAGCAAAAACCAACCCAAGTCTATAATATATCAGCTTTTTGGAAGATGTTTTTGTTCTGTTTCTTATAATCTTTTGCCTAAAAATGAACATGACAAAAACATAACTTGTTGAAGAGAAGACTGTTGTACAGCGATGTAAATTAGAATTTCCTTTCCTGCAGTTGACAAATATGGCTTGAATCTAATCTGTGTCTCTTAGGTCCCGTAAACGTATCAGCTAAGACGGTGGAAACTTGTCCAGAGTCCCTCAGCTGTTACAGGCTTGGGCTCTAAAACCAATCAAACTGGAGATAGTCAGAGGATTGTAGTTTTACTCTTTGTGCTCTATATGACTGTCTTTACTGAACCTTATTTTCTTCTGTTGTCTTTATGGTCTTCAAGCCTTTGACTTTAAGCACACATAGTGTCATTTTACTGATTTATCTCTACTATACTACTGCTACGTAGTTGTAACAATGGAAGAAGATGTCTTCCAAATGTAATGGAATATAAAGATTTGGCAGAAGAAAACACATTGAATTTTTATTACATTAAATGCACGTTTTCAAACTGCAGATAAGCTTTTTTAGTCTTAAAGAGTCTTTGGATTTATTTTATCTGCTCTGAAACATAATTGAGATATATTAATAGTTAATATAGACTCAGAGGACTCTTAAAAACTCTGCTCTTGTGATTTCATTCATGCACCCTAAGAAATCGGACACAGCAAGCTTTAATTTTCTTTAAATGTCTTTTATAAATTGAGGTTTTAATTCATTTATCGACACTTTGATTTAAACTTGTGAAACATCTTGCAGGATTTAACACCCACAAGCCATTTTGCCACATAGCATCTGCATAAACATAGACCAGAAATCACCTTGACTGCAAACAATAGCTTCATGAGTCATTTTTAGATTGCAGTTATTTGCAGCCATTAATAACTCCGAGTACTCAGAGCCAACATCGCCTTTTCAGTGTTTTTTTTCTTTTTCTTTTTACGGCTCCTTCCATAACACCACAGATAAACTTAAGCAGTAGCTGATGATCAGGTAGACTGATCTGCAGCATTTGTGAAGAGACCTGTAGATGTTTTTTACTTTAATTAAGCAGAAACCTTAGTTTTTGTTGTGAAATCACCGTGAAACCTCCTGGTGTTCAACCACTTCATTTTTAAGAAGAAAAATGTTCTTTTGATGAAGTCAGGATCAGTCTTTAACAAAGAGATTAAAGCTGACAACAAGAATCAGAATCTTATTTATTGGACAAGTATATAAAGAACACAAGGATTTTGTCTCTGAAATTTTATTTTAGAAAAGGAAGACATCAAACTGAAACATTAAAAGTATTTTTTGTCTGACAGAAAACTTTCAGCCGTGTTCTGTGGTGGGTGCATGCTGCACTATATCACTTCACTGTGATTCTTATTTTGTGTAAATATAGGAAAGTATAGCATTTATTGAAAAATTGTAGGAAATTTGTTATTTTGGAAACTCTAACAGCATCATAGCTCAGCAGAAAAGGACAGAGAAAGTGGTGCTTTTTAAGGAGAAAGCACTCCCCATTATCAGAAAGATTGGCCTGCCTTTTCCTTTATTAGGCTCTATGATTCTGGTTCCAGTAAGGTGAGTGTCATGGTCTAAAATGTTTCTGTCAAGAAGATACCTGAAAGACAGCTGTGACCTTTCCAAAAAGACTGTCTTCATCTTTCAGTGGTGCTTAACGTTTGGGTCAGAATAAGAGGAACGAGCTCATATTCTCGGAACAAGAAGCTCCACTGAAGCTTGCTCTCTTATTAAAGGATAAGTGCTGTAATTCCACTGAGATAGTTGGTGGATTAAAGATAAAATGCATTCAAATCAGGCTTTAGGTGCACATTATTACAGTCTTATCATCAGCTCTACAGCTCATTAATCCCAGATTAAAAAATGTAAATATACGGCACTAGTTTTGACAGGAAATCACTCTGCTCATAGACAACACATTGATAGAGCTGAAAGGATGAGTCTTTTTATTTATTTATTTTTAGGTGCGTCATGTTTGCCACGAGCACACTGGGATGTAATATTAATACCTGTGTCTTTGTTGTGAAGTAAAAAGAGAACATTTTACTTTAAATTATTTAACCCTTATTTAATTATTTTTCCAACTCTGCATAAATGGGCATGGAATAAATTAAGGCTGGTAATACAACAACTCTGGGGATTTTTTTAAATGGATGCAGCAAGACTTCATTGCCTCAATAACATCCAATGTTTGTAGTAGCCTGAAGCGTAGAACTGGAGAACATCAGTCGCTGGTTTGTTGAAGGTGTCATGTTTTCATCAGTACCGGTAACCCTGAACCTGTGACAATGTTATTATGCCTTGTAATGTGTCGCCTTTAATATTGTGTTGTGTCTTCCATTGAAAATAAAAAATCCTCCGTGCCGGTAGGTGTTTAATTACAGTGTGAAAGAGGCTCTGGTGTTAAAACCCAGTGTGATAACAGATGATTCATTTGGGTGTTTTGAGAAAAGGAATCCAGGTGAGAACGTTTGAGGTTTTTAACTGTTAAAAAAAAATATTTGGTTTGAAAATCCATTTCAAATAGGAATGTAGAATACTGGAGTATACTTCAGTGTTTACACACTGTCAGTTTTATAGATGCAGCCTCAAGCCAACCAATCATGACGACTTATTTTCATACAGTTTCTATGTGCTATGTATATTTAGTGTAGGATGTGACAAAGTTGTGATGATATGTAATTTAGCCCTATAAAACAGCTAACTCTTAATAATTTACTAGATAGAAAATGATATGAAAGTGTGACATGTAGTGGAATTAGCATGTTAAATGCCTTACTGTCATCATGATGGCTCATTACAGTCGTTCTCAAGCTTTTCGTGCCTCACAGTAAACTGAGTCCAATTTACTGTAACTGGAAAACTATAATTGGGAAAAAAATATGCATATAAAAAACCCAAGAGAACAATTCAATAGAACCTCCTCTTTGCTGGAACAATAACAACAGGCTGCTCCATCAGCCTCTGATTATTCAAAAATACATACAAATAAGACAAAATGTGCCATCACTTTTAGAACCATAAAAATAAAGTCCAATATTTGCACAAAAAACACAACACAGTTTTGACAGTCTTGTACATTTTAAGAGCTCAACATTATCAATTTTACCCTGTATTAATGGCTGCAGTGAGTCTGTATTCACTGTATGATGAATGATGAATACTTTTATTCATTAGTTTGACCCACAACTTTTCCAAGACCCCTGAATAAAAGGAGTGAGCGCTGCGCACTCCCTTAGGGTACTACACCCCACAGTTTGAGAACCACTGGCTTTTCACACACAGATACTTTCAAATGCACATTTTCACTAAAAAAGTACCTTATTATGTACTTAATACATGTCATGTTTGTAAAACGTCTTAATGTGACAGGCTTTCATTTTTCACTTCGTTCCAAGCTCTTTTAAAATGATTGTTACCCTGGAAGTTTTAAATAGCTTTAAAGTACGCGGACAAACTTGCAGCCATTATTCTTCGAGAGGATATAAGCTTGCCTAAATAACCCTGTAATCTCCGTTGTGATGGAACTGTAAAGTCTAATCTTGTGTTTTTCCTTCACAGGGAGTATCTGGGCAGACAGCTGCAGTCCACGGACCAGCAGCAGGCCCCAGCTGTGGCAGCTCGAAGCTGAACTCTGTGTCTGCGTATTATTGTGTGGATGAGTTTGTAACCGTGCTGCAATCAGCTCAGCTCAGCAGTTTGTGTAGTAACTTTAAAAATCAAACATTGTGCTGTCCCTCCTTCAGCTGCGCCCCCAAAACCTGATTTAACTGTTGTGTTTCGTGTCGTGACCTCAGCTTAGTGATGTTTGGTGATTAAAGTTGCACTTTATGTCTGTGAAAATGTACAAAACTGCAGAATATTTAAGTCTGACTTGTGAAATGTTGTATGAATTCCAATAAAGATGTTTACCGTGGCTCTGCTTTGTAGCATCTTCATATTTGTGGCCATGTATGCTCAAGAGCAATGAAATTTAGCTGAAGAATGTGATGGATTTTATAAAATCTATTGTAAAACTGTTCAATTCATGTGGCTTTTATTGTCCTGTTTGATCACGTCTACCTTTAGGATGAAATCAAGCTTATATACAGAAGAAAATTTTAAACAGTTGTTTAGGTGTAATCAACTTTTGGGGCAAATGTGCACAAGCCAAAACCCTAAAGTGAATATCCTGTGTTTTCAGACAAGACACGGGTCACTTTGACTTTGGCTCTGATGCTCGTCACCATCAGTACTTCACAAAACTGAGACATGGGTCACGTAGTCCTGTAAAGGAGACCCTCTGGGAATGACGCTCTGTCCGGTCATTATTTCCATCTCAATCTGCTCCTTTAGCTTCAGGTGGCCCTTTGGAGTCACCTCCAAAAACATGAAAGTGAAACCTGATTAAATCCTGACGTTGCATCGGCCTGACGAAAACCAGGACTGCGGTTTAATCAATATAAAGTTTAACTTTCTCCCACCTCCAATTTTAACACCCAACAGCAAAAATCTTTGGTCCTTGAAATTCTGTTCGCACTCTGACTGCAAAAACTGTCATTACCCGTTTGCTGTGCATGGAGGGCTTTTATAACCGTTTTGAGTATTTTACACCTCCGTAATCAGTTTCAAATATTTTTGTTCTTTTTGTTTAATGCGAGGTGTTTCTAAAGGACTGGAAATTAGTTTTAAATTAAACTTAAAAAAAACAGCTTCCAAGATTGTTTTGTACCTATTATATTAGGTTCAAGTGTTGAAAACATTACTTTTCGCTCTCTCTCTTTAATGAATCCCTAAAGAACTAAATGTTTTTATCTATGCCTCAGACGGCTGAAATAATCACGTTGGTGTCCCGACAGAACATTCTTGATTATGTCACAGAACAGAAGAATAAAAAACATATTTTCTGCCAGATCTAATTGTACATCACTGTTGTACACAGACATTCCTAGAAATGACCAAATAAAGTGTTACTTCCCCACCTGTTTCCTCACACAGAAAGAAGATTTCACCTAGACTATCTTCATGGGGTCACAGTGCCAACCAGTGGGGCCAAAAAAAGACAGTTTCGTATTATAATGAGGGATTTTTTTCCACACAATCACAGCTGCAATGTAGCTGCAAAACAAAAAACTGGAAAAATGGATTTGCAAGTAGTTAAATTAGCGCTAAAGACAAATAAACTACAGTTAATTGATTGCTAAATTTAACTGTTTTAAAAGAAAAGTTTCAACAGTTGGAGATTTATTACTTTTCTTTGTCAGGAATCAGCTTAAAATTAAAGCGTTTTGAGATTTTACACTATTAAACAGATAAAATCAGAAAATAAGTTTAAAATATGACTTTTTGAAGTCTATATTCAAATATGGTAAAGGTGGTGACAGAGGTATGCTTTGGTTTTAGTATCAGCTGGAAATGGCTTCATTCCTCCACCCTCCTTGAACAGGATAAATAGGTTTCAGAGGCAGACAGGTGAATAGAAAAAGACCATTGGCAGAATAACAGCTAATTAGAGGACAATTTATTGCAATCAGATTGGTGCTAAAACTGATTTTTCCATTATCATGCCACGATGAAACATTGTGAACCAAACCTGAACCTCCAGCCCTAACAGATGATAGCTGTAGTACATGTAGTGTGAAGACCTGTATTACATTTCTGTCACCTCATCTCCATCCTTTTAATGGAGCATATTTCTCTTACAGAGCACTGCGCTCTCAGGCTGCAGGTTTACTTGTGGTTCCTAGAGTTTCTTTTTTTTTTCATCTCAAACCCCAGCTAATCAAAGAAGATGGTCACCCATCCTGAGCCTGGTTCTGCTGGAGGTTTCTTCCTGTTAAAACGGAGTTGTTCCTTTTCACGGTCACCAACATTGCTCAATATAGGGGAGTGCAACAAATAATCATTCATAAAACTGCTATATCATCGTAAAGGTATTGTTGAATGCAGTAACTTAAGTTACTGTTTCATTTCGACATCATTTGATGGATCTCAAGTCGCTTAATTTATGAAATATTTGACTGAAATTTCAGTCATTCCGCTAAAAGTATTTTTATAGTCAATTTACGCCACATTAAAAAGTTTGAAAAAAGTTTGAGAGTCTAAATAGAGAGTTTCTGTTTATTTTTTTTAGTTTAGTTACCAGAACTGCATTGCTGTATTAATATTAAAAAATGCTCATTTGCAATATTTGTTAGCTGCTGGAGTCGTGTTTTCATATTTCCACTTCAAAAATCAACAAACTGCGATGTTTGCCCCGGGGTACTCAAACTTCTACGTACTCTATTAGTATTTGCAACAGCTACTGTGTGCTGTACTCACAGCTGCTGATATGCCAGGCAGTCAGACGTGGAGGCTGGCAGCAGACCGCCCTGGGGAAATCTGTTTCCAGATGCCTTTATTGCTAAAGCTAAACTCCATGAGGAAACCAGACCTCTTTTTTTCCCCCCAACTCTGAATCCTCTGTAGGAATCAAACTATACTGGCTCAGAGTCAGAACATCCACGCGCGAGCTAAACTCATGCTTAAAGACGAAAGTCTGTGTAAACTTTCCCACCCGATAACTTGTTTTTTTCCTCTGTGTACCAGGTTTTAACCTTGGTAAATAAAGAGCGCCCATTCAACGTTAACGCCTACAGTCTCTTGAGCATGTAACCAGTCCTTTATCTTTGTTAGGAGGCATTCAAATCAGGCTCTTCTCTTTGCAAACTCTGCTGCACTCATCCCTCGTGTTTTAGTATCTAAAAGGTGGGGAGAATGGGGATGTACATCAAGTCAATATTTATGTAGAGGCTCACCTCATCTGGCTGCTGTTGCCTGGCCTTGCTTTGCTCTCCAAACACTGTTTACTGTGGCTGGCACGTTGTGCTCCCAGCGCATGCTCATCTGAACCAAATGAGTGAACTCTGGACCCTGAAATAAATGGTTTCTGCCCCTCTTCGTTGTTTTTATTATGCTGCCCACATGTGTTGCCCAGAGGTTGAGGGACAGGTTGGAAAGGGGCGTTTGTGTTGCACAGTCAGCCTTTGAAGCTTGGTTTATCCATGAGACTCCCATGAGGCTATGCCCCTCTCATTTTCTTGATTACATCTCTTCTCTCTCGAGTGTGTTTGGATGTTTTCTGAATATTAAGGTGTTAAGTGAGCAAATAAAGACAAGGTTTCTGGTCGGCGCTTCCAAATCATTTGACATCTCTGTCTGGCTGAAGAAGACTGTTGTTGCCTCGGTCAATCGATTAAATCCCTTCGCTCTTGTAACCATGGGTCAGAGACTGTCCGTTCCCATAGTGACAATCAAAACAAGACGCTGCCGACAGCCGCGCAGCGTGAAGCTCCATTAAAGTCTCCTTCTAAGAGGAGTCAGAGACACTAGTGTGTGTTACCACTTTGCTCCGGAGCCTGACGATAATGCTCCGGTGTGCCGCAGTACAACGTGAATTGCTCTGTCACACGCTGTGAAATCAGCGGTGTTGTGTGGACACTGGAATTACCTGATTCGGAGCGTCTTTCCATATAGCTCATGGCCAAGTGAAGGTGCAGGATAATCACTTTCCCGCTGGGCTGTGTTCTTTCACTCCAGGTTGGCATTCAGGCCGCATTGAATTACTCTTTTGTAGAAAACTGTTTGCTCTTGAGCAACCCGACTGTTAAAGTGGAATTAGTAAAAATCTGACTCTAAGTGGATTGTTTAAAGAATCTGGACAAACTCAGATCCCTGCAGCGAGAAAGCACCGAGACAATCATCCGTCTGTTGAACGCTGAGTAGTTGCTGATTTACACATTCACATTTTACACACTGGGGAGTCGGAATTTGCTTATTAGCCCAAACTAAATAACACTTTGATTATTCAATTATTTCTCATTTATTTATTTTTTTCAGAAGTGGATTGTTTAGATTACTGAGGGAAAAAAATGCAAAAGCTAACAAATTGGAACCAAATATCGCTGATATAAATAAGGAAGATTTTAAGATTTTTGTTATTTATGGCACTGGTGGCCGTTAATAAACTGCAGTCAGTGTCCTGTAGCTTCCAAACTGTTCTCATGTCTGGTCCGTTTACAGAGAGGAAAGGTTGGTTGGTACATAAAGCTATTATTAGACAGATTCAGGTGAAATTTTTCTTTCCTCCTAAACCCATTTCACACACCAAATTGGTGCAAAGAAACGAACAATGCCCTTGTTAAGCCACCATTGTTCCTTTTTGGTAATTTACACAAACCAAGATGAAGTGTCTGCATCCGTCTGCAAACCCCCAAGCTGGTGTCTCTGGGACCAGCAGAGTGATGACAACACTGCTGGTAACGCCAGATTTACATTTACACCTCGCTGTAAGACATGATCGTGGGATTACCTGATGTTTGGAACTGTGGTGGCAGTCAATCATCAGATCAGATCGTTTAATTTGATTAGTTGGTGTTTTGAAAAAAAAATATTTCAAAATATCAGCAGAGCATTCAATCTTAACGTTACCAGCAGGTGTTTTTGGACGGAATTCACCCAGTTATGGGCATCATGTTGATTTTCTCCAGTGCAGTATTCATGCTTAATGAGATATTCTGATAACGCCACAAACAAACGAACATGCCTACAAAGACATGGGCGACAACATTACTTCCGTTTGCCTTCAGCGATGGACGACAGTTATTTTATAGCAAACTTTGGTAATATGACTTTAGTTTTTATGTTTGTTAAGAAAGATTAGCTTTGATACCAAATGTAATACGTCAGCATACAACAAGCTAGACATTACATTGCTTACGTTTGTGAGATATTTACTTAACCCTTTGTTTAAAGTGTGTTCCTGAAAAATCTCCACTTGCAGTGTCAGAAAGCCCTCAGTCTTCATCACAAAAAGGACCGGGACACCCTGTGCCTGTTGGTGTGAAGACGCAGAATGTAAGAGTAGATGCTAGCGTCCGGGGCAAGGCAGGACGTGAGTTACAAACTCAGTGGTTGTTTCCAAAAGAACAGCCAGTGAACGTCTGGTAAGGCCACCTGTAATGTGAACACAGTCTGGGTGAAACGTCCTTGGGTAAAATGAAGCAACCGATCCACCGTTTGATTCTGTAACGCAAGACAGCACCCCATTCAAAGGAAGTGAAATGTGACGCTGTTAAAACCTCAAAATAAATTTAAAATGTCTAACTTTTTTATTGTAATTCCACGTGCTGAAATAAAAGTGAAAAAATACTGTACATAGACTGTATATTGCATCACAGAGTAGCTTTAACGTGTTGTTTTCTGAATTGTAAAAGCAATTATAAAAATAGAATGCTGAAAAACAACACACATTTATCTAATTTATAAAGACGGAACAACCATGATTCCACCCGACAACAATAATAGCTAATTAGAGCTGGGGTGTCAAGATGCAGCAAGTGTTCTCCGCTAATGTGGTTAAGTAGGTTTACAAGAGTTTCGGAGCTGATCTGAGTACATAATGTACTCTTAATCTAATAAGTGTACGCTTTTGACCCAGTTTGTTTGATCCTCAGGGCTTCGGCACCGCTGTCGTGAGTTAAAATGCTCCCATATTTGGACACATTTTGTTACAAACTGTTGTAGCATCAGCAACAAAGTGCAGCGAAGTCTTCTGAAGGGATGACAGAACTCCTGCCAATCACTTTTTCACAAACGGACGTTGGAGCAGGATCAAGCAGACCTGAAAGTGACCGGCCATCTGGATGCCTGGACATGGGGGCGAGGATCTCTGTGAGGCAGAACGACGTCTGCATATAAAGTTGGATTACTCAAACATGTCATGGGTAAGTATGCGGCAGCGAGAACTGGGACAATCAAACCGTTCGGCTCATTCAGGACATAACTATGACTTTTGGCATTACTTCTCGGATTATTCAACTTTCTTTACATTTTCCTCACAGAAATGCATCAAGAACTTTTTCACACGCTAGAAAACCTTTGTGCTCTTTGAGATCTTGAGCAAACTTCATTTTTAGCTTTTAGTTACTGTTTTTCTAGTTTGGGCTTTTACCAGCTGTTTGTTAAGTTTAGCTTTTAGCTGCTGTTCTGCAGGTTTGGGATTTTAGTTTCTGTTCTGATAACTTTGGCTGTCAGCTATTGTTTTACAAGTTTTAGCTGCTGTTCTGATTGTTTTAGCTTTAATAGTTTAGTTGCAGCTTCTTTTTCCAGCGTTCAGTATTCATGCTGCCTTTTTGCTAAAAATGCACTTTTTTTTTTGCAATAACAAAAATTGGATTCTAAAAGTGACTAATTTAAGTTTAAAATACACTAAATTAAATGCATTTTTGTGTAACTAAATTTTTTTCATTATAGTTTCCAGATGAGCTTTTTTAAATCCATTTTGAAAAGCTCAAAACGTATTGATAAGTTCCTAACAGTCTGTCATTGTGACTCTCCATGTGATTGTTTCATCATGTGGCAGCAGGCTTTTGATGAAGACCCACTAAAATGTAGTGTAAATCACAAGAAAAAGAAGAATTTCTGATCTAACAATTTCAAAAATTGACATCCTTAACCAGAAGTCCAATCACTGGTCAGTAACTCAGCTGTCCTCCTATTGTCTGCTAACACACTGAAACCCATGTTTCTGTCTGAGGCCGCCTGCTGATAAATGACTGTACTAAACGTAAAGAGGTCATTAAAGGAAACCTGCAACAACCGGGGAGTTTGACGGTGATTCGCCTTTGGGCCCAACAGTGAAGCAGTTCAGGCAACACAACACTGAAGGGGCTGGAGGTGTCTGGATGTCCTTCAGCTGATGAGCTGCTCTGAGGAGCTGAAGATGACAGGTACTGGAGGGAAGCTGATGGGATCCAGCTGGAAGGACGAGTTAAAGGGCCTTAATGAAGCTGTGCAAAAACCTGCAAAGACTTTCCCAACAACTCTCTAAACTTTATTTAGAGCCAAAGAGAGAAGTCAGGCATTCTTACCTGGGCATCTAAATGTTTGATTTGGAGAAATAATTTGTTTTCTTTATTTGATTATATGTGTAGAAATGAGAAGTTATATTATATAACTGAAGGAAATGCACACAAAGTGTGTATGTGCTGGTTGTTAAAGTTAGAACCAGAACACTAGCTGAAAGGAGCAAAACATTAGCTAAAAGCTAAAAGAAGCTAAATGCTAACCAAAAGGATAGCTAACAGTTAAAAGTTGCGAAATGCTAGTTAAAAGTAGCAAAAGGCTGACTAAAAGCTAAAAGTAACACAATGACAGCTAAAAGCTAACAACAACAGAGTATTAAATATAAAACTAAAAGTAGCACAATAAGACAAAAATAGAGCAAAGATGCTGAAGCAGATTTCAGGAACTGAAGAGATCTTTATGTATTTAAATATTTGTAAAGAAAGTTAAATTTTTTATGAAAAGTATAAAAGTTACAAAACAAAGGGTCGTAGCAACCATCTCCTTAATGAGCTGAACGTTTTTATGGATAATTGGTCAATTAGCACAAAGAATGCAGAAGTAGTTAGATTGAAATTACAACAAACAAACAAACAAAAAAAGGAAAACAACAATGTAAATGTTGATTCACAGAAGTTCACAGAAATAATATTAATGAAATAACTCCTAAAACTTAGTGCTGTTCTGCCATTTTAAAATGTAATCAGCATTAACATAATTAAAACCTTGCATGTAGTGAGTTTTGTGCCATAAAAAACACTGGATTCTGTTAATTTAGTCTTATCCTAAAGCTACCTTGTTATGCTTATTCCGAGAAGCAATTTACCATTCCGTCTTTACCTTCAACATTTGCACTTAACAAAAACGAAGAGCCTTAAAATGCACACCTTCATTCCTGGGAGCACCACATCTGTGGAAAACACTCTCGCGCATGCACATCACAGGCTGCGCTAATGGTACAAAATGGTATACAATTTTGTTTTCCCAAATGGGTGCTGCTGAAGTGTTGTGACGTGCGCGGATGCATGAAAGTGGACCTGGGCGAGATTATTTGTATCTGAAAATCATACTTACGTTTTCATCTTTTATGAGATATTTTGTGTTGCTAAATTACAAAAAGACACTGTAAAAATAAATCCCAAGTATTGTGTGTTGCCTGTTTGCCAGGACATGGAGTATTTATTTTGAAGCTTAAGGGGGAAAGTATTAATTTACCCTGCTGGAGTGAAAAGACTGGAGCTCTGCTGCTTGACTCCTGGACTGAAACAAAACAGGTGATAAAAAGACAGGAAGTGAACACCTCATCACCTTTCTGAATTGTCTCTGGGCTAACGGCAGAGTGGAAACATTGCAAAAACATTGTACAGAGATGGATGGTGTTTTTGGCCAGGTGTGTGTTTATTTGTCTGTATTATCAGCTGAATTTCTCATGAACCAGTGAAAGGATTTTATTGAAAGTACTCTGGATCTATTTAGAAGCAACCAAATTCAAGATGGCAGCAAAGCAAGTTTCAGAAAACACTAAAGAAAAAAAAAAATAATAATATTACAAACATTGAGCTAAGATTTGGTGTGCTGATAGTTGAGATTCATCCCCAGTTTATAGTCCAAGCACATTATCTGTGTTTAAAACTTTGTTTTTAACTATTAGAGCCAACACTGTCTGACTGTTAGCAAAATATCTCATGAACCACTGAATGGATTTCAATGAAACTGTCAGACAGTAATCACTGAGTGCATGTCTACAACTGATTGACTTTTGGAGCCATTGCAATTCAAGATGGCCACCGCAGCTAATCTACTTTAGCAAACACAACAATGATTGGAACCGAGTCTGTTTTGTGGATTTTGAGCTGAACTTTGGTGAGGTGGTACCTAAGAGTCATCATCACCTGAGATTGTGCATAACGTTGCCTACAAGGTTTGACCAAAATGATTATAGCTCCATTTTGTCTCATCATAAAAAGATCTTAGTTTAAAACTCTGTCATAAAAAACTCTTTTCCTAGAGCAGGGGTCTCCAATCCTGGTCCTCAAGGGCCACTATCCTGCAGGTGTTACTTGTTTCCCTGCTCCAAAACACCTGATTCAGTGGTTAAATTACCTCTTCATGTTCTGCAGAAGCCTGTAAATCAGCCATTGATTCATATCATGTGTGTTGGAGCAGAGAAACAAGGAAAACATGCAGGATGGTGGCCCTCCAGGACCAGAATTTGAGACCACTGTCCTAGAGGAATGCTAGGCCTTTAATTATCCTGTGAATGTATCGGGTATAAAGCAAGGATTGTAATGATCAACTGAATCCTGAAATGAATGAAAAGTCTCTGAGTAACCTTTAGGTCTTGCTGACCTTTCATGGAAAAACCTCCCCTTTTTGTGATGAAAGGTTCGGCTGAAAGTTTGATTTGGAGGCTCCTCCTGTGCTCCGTGATGAATGCGAGCTCCTGGCAGAGCATTGTTTAGCTTTATCGACAAGCCGACTCGCCGGTGTGTTTCACTCTCGCCGCTCTCATCAGCTTCATTTCCATCAGGCATCCGTGTTTTTTTTTAGAAAACCAACGTCAGAGCCATTAAACTTACCTCTCAACTTATTAAGCTTATTCTTTCACCATCAATGCCGAGCCAAGCTTTCTGTGGTTCATTCTCTCTTTTTTTGTCAAACACAGATTGTTGATTTAATGTCTCGTCTTTCAGCTAATTATTGCTGCTCTCAGCTGCTGCCACTTTGTTTCCTTATGTAACAGGTCTGGCTGAGTTTGGGTGGAAAGGCAGCGGTTTTGTAAATGAATCAATAGTTGCAGAATCTAATAAGTTCAGACGGTTTCCTTTCTGAAATTTACATTTTTCTGCTGTGTGAGGGAGTGCTTGGAAATCTGAGGCATTTTCTGTTGATGCAATGAGCATCGGGAAACTTATTTTGCACAAGAAGCAGAAAAACTTTAAAAATTAAAAGCCAAGCATTTCTTGAAAGAATGCATATCATGCACCACCTTTCATGCCAGAGTGTTCGACTAAGAATTTATACTTTTGTTAAGAAATGTCACAATTATATCCATTGTATTGCAAGATGCCATGCTCAGTATGACTCTCAGCTACTACCACACCAGATTCTGTCTCAAGCTCTGTAGAATTTGACCAGTTATCACCCTTTTTGTGTTTCTTAAGGTCATTTGGCTGTGGCAGCCATCTTGAATTGGGTTGACTCCAAAAGGTTATCTGTTGTAGATGTACATCCAATGATTATTTTCTGAAAGTTTCATTAAAATCTATCCAGTGGTTCATGAGATATTTTGCCAACATCCGCTTTCGACTTTTGGTTTGAAATGATGGAGATTTTGGATAAACGTCCACAATACTCGTCTTTGGAAGACATTCTTTGAGTTGTTTCACATCTCAAAATGTCCTTTCTCTGTGTTAAAATGTTGTATTTATAAAAGTTTTAATAATAACAAGAACAAAAGGGATGAAATGAGACAGGAGACATATGAAACATAAAACACTTGCAAGTCCTAAAAATACATCAATGTTTTTTTTTTTTCAGAGTATTGTGTCAAAGCCCACTAAATGTCCAGAAGTACTGCAGTGGATAAAGTCTTTAGATGAAAAGAATAAACGTCCATCAGGAAGATAAAATATAGTCCATAATGAAAGGAAAGAGAACACAATTCAAAAACTGAAAATTCTGCAAAGCTGCCAGGAGTAATAAGTGGTTCATGACACAATACTGGAGCTGAGGTAGAGACTGAAAGCTTTTTCTTAGTGTTTAATGTTCAGGTTTGTCACGAAACTCTGATCTGAAACATTCCCTGAGTGGATGGTACCTCAGCTCTCTTCTGTAAAAAGAAATTAAAATGATAATCGTTTTAATAATCCTTGACCTCACTTGCTGGAGGCTACAAACAAAAAAACAAACAAACATTTCCCTTCCTTCTTTGGAGCTGAAGAAACAAACATAAATCTTCAGGTGTCAGGAGAAGCCGGGCTGATCGTATCTGTGCAGAAACAGACCTTTGGCACCGCATTATTAGGATTCAACGTAAACACCGGAGCTGTCCTCCGCCGAGTCCCCCCCCGTCTGAGCGGAGAGGAGACTCACGCGCTCTCCGTTCAAGGTTCAAGCAGGAGACTCGGAGAGAGTTTCTGTCAAATATTTGCCCTGACAAACACACACACAGTCAAGCTTCGACAAGAGGAACACACCAACAAAGAGGCTTTGTCACTCAAGCAACATCTGGCCATGATGGGTCTCTAAGCAACTACTGTTAGGGAGGGAAAGGAACCGGTTTAATGACGCGCTGGCTGGAACCTGTCTCCTGTCTGCTGCTGGAGAGAGAGAGACAGGCACACACGGGAAAATAAGAAGGAACTGTGCTTCCAAGAGGAGCTTTCTGCATTTAGAGCCACTGGTGTCTTTTCATTACTGATGAGTGGATTTGTGATTAAAGCTTGGAGGGAAAAATGGAAGCAGAGACAATTAAAGACCAAGCCTTCCTTGAAGAAATGTATATCACCCGCCTCCTGTCATGGCAGAGTTTTTATTCACAGGGTCTGTTGGGCTAATGCTCAGAGTATGTGTTGAGAATGGCTCTCAGCTACTACCTCGCCAAATGTTAGCTCACTAGTTGTAAAACTGGCTGATTTATAGCCTTTTCTGTACTTCCTGAGGTCAGTTGGCTGTGGCAGCCATCTTGAATTGGGTTGACTCCAGAAGCGAATCGGTTGTAGATGTCCATCCAGTGATTGTTACCTGAACGTTTCATTAAAATCAACTTTGCTGACAGACTGACGTGTCTCCGATAGTTTATAGCAACATTTTAGGAGGATGTCTCGCTCAATCAGTTAGCGCTCAGAGTGTGTGCCGGGGATCAGTCTCAGCTACTACCACACCAGGTTTGAGCTCAGAATCTGTGGAACTGACTAAGTTATTGCAATGTTTGCAAAGGTCGAATAGTTGTGGCTGCCATCTTGAACGCCGTTGACTCCACATGTTAACTGGTTGTAGATGTTCATCCAAAGATCACTTTCTGACAGCTTCATTCAAATCCATGAGATATTTTGCTGGAAGATGAAGACATTATCGCTTGCCTTCTGTTCGGGCGATAACGATGCAGGTGAAAGACGGCCTAATTACAATCCGATCGGGGGCCTTTTTGTTGTTTCAAGCAAAAAAAAAAAAAAAAGAAAAAGTAAAAAATCTGACCAGAATTGAATCAGGAGGTGCTGATGAGGTTTTTCTTTGAAGCTGCTCAGAATTCCTGCCTGTTATGAGTGCTCATTTCTGCCTGTGACACTTTACAAAGTGCTGTCTGTGCCGAGCAAGGAACTGATGCAAGCAAGTGAAGGTTACATCCTGATGCAAACCTGCTCTCCGTGCACTGCAGTGGCAGCTTGTGCACGAGTCGATATGCAATGTAGGAAACATGACTGGAGCTTTAAAATTTAATTTGTGTATTTGGAGCATGACGAGTTTATATCAATATGTGTTTTTTTTATTTATTAAGATTTGGCTCTTAATATCTCTAACAGATACTTTGAGTGCAAGACATTGCGCTACAGCTTTGCTTAAAACTTTGGCAATAACTGCCGGAGTTAACTCTGTTTGTCTGTTAGCAAAATATTTCTTGAACCACTGCACGGATGTCAGTGAAACTCTCAGAAAGTAAACACTGGATGTACCTCTACAACTGATCAACTTCTAGAGACAGCTCAATTGAAAATGGCCACCACAGCTAATCTACATTTGCCGACACAAAAACGGCTATAACTCAATGAGTTTTACTGATAATGAGGTAAAATTGGTGTGGTAGTAGCTGACACTTATACACAACACATACTCTTAGAGCTTACAACTCCAGCCAGATATCACATTATTGCATGCCATTGTGCATGATGTTATTTTCAAGGTTTAACCCAAATGATTTTTCCAACACGAGATGCTTGGTTTAAAACTCTGGCACGACAGGCGGCGGGCGACATGCATTTCTTCAAGGAATGCTAGGCCTTTTAATTCGCGATGAATTGGAAACGGTGCGAATAAAATGCAACAAAATGTGTGGCTGAAGCCTTCTGCCGGCTGTCATGTCTGTGGGCTCAGCCTCTGATGTCACTGAATGAGCAGTGCGGGCTTCCAGTGCGCACCTTCGGGCGCGCAGCGGTGGCACAGGCTGTGAGTGTGTCCTCCTCCTTCACTCCCTGCCCAGAAAAGCTGCTAATTTCCCCCCCCCCCGCATCCGCGCTCATTTCTACGGCTGTGCGTCCTGAACGCCACTCTGCGCCAGGACTTCCTTGGAGGAACTTTTTGGAGGCAGCAAATTAAAAGGTAAGGTGCGTATTGGTGTCCTTTAGCGCGAGCTTGTGCGCGTGTTTTTCCCCTCAGTAATTTGCGTAAATGGATAAATCCGCCCCCTCCTCTGATTGCTTCTTTATTTATTTGGTTTTCGGGTTCGGGGTGAAGTTGCGCGCTCACTTTGCGCCCCGCAGCAGGAGCAAGGAGCGCAGCGGGTCAGCACCGTCATGGAGAGCGGCGTGGTGCACATCTTCAAAGAGGACCGGTGTCCCTCGGGCCAGCCCGGGGAGTGCGTGCCGAACTTCACCTGGCAGCCCGGCTTGTCGGACATCTTCAACGACACCCCCAACGGCACCTGGGACGCGGAACCCGAGCCAATGTCACCCATCATCCCCATCATAGTCGCCGTGTACTCGGTGGTGTTCGTGGTGGGTTTGGTGGGCAACTGTCTGGTCATGTATGTCATCATCAGGTGAGTTGTTTTATTTAATCCATTATATATATGTGTGTGTGTGTGTGTGTGTGTGTTGGATGTGCGCGTGTCACAGAGCAGGTCAGTAAGTGTGAGGCAGAGCACGTAGCCTATCTGCACTCATCCTGAGCGTCCTGCTCGAGCAGCAATTGGAAAACTGGTGCGTATTTCGCTGTGCCTCAGGATTTGTTTCATGTCAGGAATGTGTTTTGTTTACCTGCATCCAGGTCCGAGGAAAAGGAGAGGCACAGACAAACAAAGAAATTACATTTATTTCCATATATATTGGATCCCCCCCAACCCCCACATTTGTTTGCTCCACATAGTGCCTCCTATGTGTTTATTTGTCTTGGTATTAGTAAAATTATCTATTTTCTGTCTCCTTTTTCACCCTCTGACTTCTAGAACAAGGTTTGCAGGGAGTAAAATCTGTTCTTATTGGCAAAGGTCATCTGTTCTGTTTCATGGAAAGTCCAGTAAAAAGCCTCATGCAGGTGTTTTAAGTGTTGATTTTGAAATCAGACTATGAAAAGGGCAAAAAGTGTGAACCTTTGTGATTAAACTCCAAATCTGATCAAATGCTGAGCAGTTTAATTAATAAATCCTTTTCATTTTGGCTGGTTAAGTGCAGTTTAACATAAAAAGATGATTTCATAGGGTAAAAAAAGGTGTGTTTGATGTATTTAAACAACAAAAAACACAAACACAGATAACTCACATAGGTGTTCGCTTCAGCTGGTGCAACATTTGTTTAAAGAATGAGGGAGGAATCCTGCAAAGGTAAAGATGGAATGAGTCTTTGTGAGGAAGTTTTTTTTATACATTTTATGAAACAAAACCAGAAAATATGGAAAAAAACAAACAATTTGAGAATTTTATCATCTGCAGTCCGTGCTTTTAAAAAGTCAAGGGCCAAAATCGAAAACCAATCCTGAAGTCGGTAGATTTTCAGGCCCTGAGGCGACTCAGAATTAAAAACAAACACATTTGTATCAACAAGTTAAAGATGGACTGAAGAAGAACGGGGTCTGACAAATGAAAATGTGAAAGACTTGATTGCATCCTATAGACCTCAGGAAGAACTTCCCAAGTGTTGAAAAAGCAACCATCAGTGGTGTGATATAACAAATACATCTAAAGCACAGTTAATACCAAAATAATACAGGTTTGTTTATTTATTGAGCTAAAAGGCTGCCTGATGCCATCTAGACAGTGCCTTTTATTTTTTACAGGACATCTTTTACGTATTTCAGCAGGACAACATCAAACCACACACTAAGAACTGCTGGGTTAAGAACCTAATTTGTTACCCAGTGCTGGATCACATTTAAACCGAGCCAAACCTGGGTTAGTTTAAACTCAGCTAGGTTGAGTTTATTAGTTTAACCCAGCATACTAGGCTAAGTCTCTTACAAAGAAGTAGTTCAAATGACTATTTGAACTACTAAATTGTTGAGTAAAAAGGAACATCTCAAAATCTGGTTGTTTAGACAAATAAAACTTGGTGTTAGCTAGCAAGTGCTAACCACTATTATTGTCAGTTAGCTAGCACCAAATAAAGTTATTTTAGAAAACTAAACTCATTGTGAAGTGCAAAATAAGGTTAACAACAAGGTTAAGGTTCTCATCTGTACTGCTAGCCTCTTAAAGCAGAGCTGCAGCCAGGTTTGATCTGGTCAACTTTTGGATTAAGATGGCCGACTGTGGAGAATGACTCAGCTCAACTCTGACCCAACCACTTGGACAAAGTTTCTGGCCCAATATTTGGTCAAACCAACCCAACATATGACCCAACAGCTTCAATCCAGCACCTCAGTGATCAAAATAACCCAGCAGTTTTTAGTGTGCACAATCTGCACCAATCCCACCGTGGCTCTGCAACAAGACAGGGTGACAACTTTTTTACATTATTAATAAAAATAAGGCTTTACAAATTTGATCAGCCTTTCTCAACGAATCACAATTTGCAAATAGGAAATTCTCAGTAAAAACATCTTTTTTAAAAATTATTATTTGACAAGTTGGCCTTTTCAGAAATGGAGTTGCACCCCCTGTTTGTTCCCTCTCTCCCCTGCAGATACACCAAGATGAAAACAGCCACCAACATCTACATCTTCAACCTGGCCGTGGCCGATGCGCTGGTCACCACCACCATGCCCTTCCAGAGCACCGACTACCTGCTCAACTCCTGGCCGTTCGGCGAAGTGGCGTGCAAGGTCTTCATCTCCATCGACTACTACAACATGTTCACCAGCATCTTCACCCTGACCATGATGAGCGTGGATCGTTACGTGGCCGTGTGCCACCCGGTTAAGGCGCTGGACTTCCGCACGCCCGTGAAGGCAAAGATCATCAACGTGATCATCTGGGTGCTGTCGTCGGCTGCCGGGATCCCTGCCATGGTGCTCGGCAGCACTAACACCAACAACGGTACCTGGCTCTGCTCTTATTTCTTTCTTTATGTCAAGCAGGGGTCTTCTAATTCACTGGTTTATTTGCATTCCTGTCTGCTGCAGAGACCTTGTCAGCTGTAAAGGGTTTTCAAATTTAAAACTGACATGTATGAATCATTGCTGAATTATCTCTCCTAACTGCTTCAGTTCAATGAACAAAATGTTCTATAAATTTGATAAAAGTCTGCATGAGCTTGTTAACTTGACAAGGAAATTGTTCTTTCTTCTTACCATAGGCTATTAAATCGTTAACTCATAAAATTAGTCTGACCTTAAGCTTTCTGAATAGACAAACCTTCCCTTTTTACAGGATTTTACATTCATAGGTAAAGAAGCACTGTTTTAACTTGATTTGATGCTTGAGACAAAGCAACTGGGACGTACAGGATGGACTTTTTTCATTCACAGTTTTGAGACTTGGCGGATCCTTGTAAGGAAATATGCTGTTTTGCCTGTGAAACATTTAAAGGTACTCACTGGCGTGTCATGAAGACCGGTCAAAACAAATTCATGAAGTAAGTGGGTCTGTTTACCTACGGAAACAGTCATCAGCAGTGGTTACGTCCATGGAGGAGTTGTTTGGATTTGAGAAGTTTGACAATTCTAATGTATTGGTCTGTATTTACACTCAGAATAGGATAGCTTTAAACAGTAAATTTGCTGGCCTAGAGGAATTTTTGCAAAAGCCTTGTGTTTGAATGCTGAGCTCTGTCTTTATGGTGCACCACTGCCCTGCTTGATCCCCAATATTTATCCTTAACAGTTGTCTTACTCATTTTTTCCTTTGCTTTCACATTTAGCAGCACATTTACTCTTATATTTTCAGCTTCTCTGAGATTGTAATGCTTGTTTGAATCCATCATATTTGTTTACCTACACAGACTATAGCCAGCCTAATGTAGGTCAATCATGTGACTCAAACTTGTTGTTGTTTACATGGAGTGTGTACCATGGAGACTTGGCCAGTCCTGTGAAAGCATTTTTTTGTGTTTTGCACAGCTTTTTAGCTGACTAGTCACATCTGTAACTTCTCTGTAACCAACAGGAACTACAGAATGTGCTTTACAGTTCCCTGACCCCTACACCTACTGGGACACCCTAATGAAGATCTGCGTCTTCATCTTTGCCTTCGTGGCGCCCCTCATCATCATCACTGTCTGTTACACACTTATGGTCCTGCGGCTGAAGAGCGTGCGCCTCCTCTCCGGCTCCCGCGAGAAGGACCGCAACCTCCGTCGGATCACCCGCCTGGTGCTGGTCGTGGTGGCGGTCTTCGTGGTGTGCTGGACGCCCATCCACATCTTCATCCTGGTCAAAACGCTGTCGTCCAATGTGCCCGAGACGACCGCCGTCATGGCCGCCTACTTCTTCTGTGTGGCGTTGGGTTACACCAACAGCAGCCTCAACCCCATCCTCTACGCTTTCCTGGATGAGAACTTCAAGCGGTGCTTCAGGGACTTTTGTTGCCCCGGAGCAGGGCGGGGACACGGGGACTGTCACGGGGTCAGCAGAGTGAGGAGCACCCTGAGGGACCACACTTGCCCCACCGAAGGACGGGGAGACATGAGACAACCCAGGCCGGTATGACTAGCCATGAACGCGTCCTCTAAGGCTTATCACAGCTGGGAGGACTCTATTGATCTGTGTTCGACTCAGATCACCACTACGATCTGAGCAAAACTTGTTAGTCCCAATGAATCCCATAAAAAGACCGAAACCAACAATGATTTAAACTCACAAACCACTCTCCACACGGCTTAAAGTAAGAATAAAGAAGCTTCATGTAAATACACTATTTAGGGATACAGTGCCTTAAAATTAGAGATCTCTTGTCAATTAAAAAAATAAACAAACAGTAGTTCCAATTTGTAAGATTCAAAGAGCTCTGTACACACAATTAGGCAGGAGTTTGTTTTTGATTAGTGTCAAAATAAAAATTGTGTTTTAATATTCTTGCAGCTGTAGAATGAGAGATTTAATCTCATGTAATGCTTATTTATGTTTTTGTGTTTGTTTTTTAGCTTATAATTCAATTCGATGCTACCACAAGGCCACCCACCACACCAATTTAAGGCAATTTTAACACATCTTCAGGGAGGTAAGGTTTTCTTTTGGCCAAAGTGAAAACTAAAGCTCGTATAAAATGAGTTAAATAATGTACAAATATCTATTGCACCAAAACAAAGTTATTTCAACAGACCACGTTAGTTCAAAGTAACGCTGTTTTGGTCCAACCAATTATTAAAACTTTATTTCATTGACCAAACATTTTTAATTGGGCTAAAAACACATAGATATGACAACTTTACTGTTATTCTAAGTAGTGGATTAGCTAAAGAATTCAATTAAACCTTAATGAAACAAAGGTTTACATAACCTAGATGGGATTTTGTGATCAAGAGAACATAAACTAATATCAGTTAAATAGTTTTTTTTACTTAATATATTTTTACCAATACTTTTATGCTGAAACAACATATTAGATTTTACTGATATGTTTCACATTTTATTTAATTTTTAAATGTATTCTCTTAAAAGGCCCAAATTGCCTTGATTTTAACCCAAAAACATAACATTTACAGCCTGACAAACAAATGTTGTTGGTTTAGTTCTTTTTGTGGGATTTTTTTGTATCAAATAAAACTTATAGTGACTTTTAATTGAAATGTAAATATAATGCCTATGAGAGAGCGAAGTGTAAAGACCCCTTTAGAAAAACTGAACAGGAAAATTTAAAGTCTGTAAATATCTTTTTATACTTTATGACATAATTTCTGAGAAGGTTAAAGGTGGAATAAAGTAGGAAGAGCAGCATAATTTTAAATCCATATTATTGTTATCTACAATGCACATATAATATATAAAAAATCTAAATGAGACAAACTATTTTTTGGCCAACATTCAGTTTTTGTTTTCCTGTCCGGCACATTAACCAAGAGTTTTTCATATGAAGTAATTTTTGCTTGGAACAAAAGATCAAATGCAGCTTCAGACACTGAATTAAAAAAAACAACAACTAAAAAGCTATTTTCTGTAATTACCTTTTGGCAAAACATGCATTATAAACTTTGTTTTAGACTGACTTGTGTGTGTGTGTGTCAGCTGTAGTTTGGAGCTTTGTGGTGTTGTAAATCTGTGATGATATAGAAACCTTACAAACCTCTCAGGGATCATCCTCTGTGGATCACGACTGAATCTTGGGATTTTGTTTATGACCAGATGGTCGACTTTTCACGAGGCGTCGCTGTCAACAACAAAATCAGCAGCCTTTGTGCTTCAAAGTTCAACTTTGTGTCATAATGAGACGTTATCTGCTCAGAGGCTGCTCTAGGCGTCTGAATGTTTTCAGCTGTGATCGTCTTTCAGTAGAGTTTTGTGCACGATGTGGACACTGCATCTTCTTAACTTCTTGTCTGGAACTATAACTAAATGGGCAGAGGGCTCCAAGGCAAAAGCCATTATGACAATATGTATTATAAACTATATCTACGAAGCATGATTTTCGATGTTAAATCAGTGCTTATTGTAAATTTCTGCTTGACATTTTATCTGTACAGCGTTGTGAGTGTGCATTAAATGCTGCTATGAGATATCTAGCTTTTCATATAATGTTTGGCTGGGTTTAATTAGTGAAACAAATCATTCTAATGACAACTTTTTAAGTACGGGACATTTCAGATTGTGTATATGTACATACGTTTTTGTTCGTTTTACATACTTTGATGTGTTATATATTTTCTTTTTATCTTGTAAATGAAATGCCACTTAGTTATTGTCTTGTTTTATTTCTAAATACTGTTAAAACAGTGACCAGTTCAACTGGATCTAATTAAATAAATTCCTAAAGTCAAGCTTTAACTATTTATCTGTTTAAACTGAATATTATCACAGTAGTTGAAGCAGAAAAAGTGTTCTTGTGCCTTGTTTGTGTGCCTTCATGCCTTCTGTATGTTCAGCAAATAGCCACAGCCTTTTTTTGGATGGTTTTAGTATTTTGTCAAACTGAGGATATACCACTTAGCTCGTCACTAATATTCTGCATTAAGTTTTAACGTTATTCACGAACAAAATAAGTGTTAAATTCAACCCAAATCTGAGCCTAATGTGTGTATATTGTGCTTCTGTATCTGTTTGATATTTTGATGTATCTTTTAGCTCTGAATGTCTTTGAAAATGTTTCATTAACGCACAAGTAAGTCATAATAAAAAGCTTTAAAAACTTGAGAATGGAATGATTTATAGGGTAGGATTTCAGTTCCGTTCAGCTGTTCATCATATCCATGTGGGTTCTAATAAGAAAAGTGAGGACTGCAAATCAGCCATGAAATTGTTACCCCCACCTCGTCGCTGATTCTGTTTTTCAATCTCATGTTACATCTATTCAACTGACACACAATAATAGTGTTTCCATGGTGAGCACATTGAATGAAAGGCGAAGGTCCGGGGCTCGTACTAATTGTGAGGCATTTGGTGCTGCGGCCTTGCAAAGGAATTTGAAAAGATAAAATGGAGTCCCTGTGTGAAAAGCTCAAGGATTTTTCAAACCGCTGTTACTGACACTGACACTTCAGGAAGAAGTCATTCAGCAGGCGTGACAACAACAAATGCAATGTTCGTTCAGTTCCGTTTTCTCAGGATTTTATTCCTGCTTTTACAGCAGCCATTTCTGTTTGACTCCTCTAAACCACTCAAGGTGTAACACTTTTGCGCAGCCAGTAACTCAAAGAAAGTGGAAAGTAATCTTTTTTCTTTTCAAAGCTTTTTTCATATCTGGTGTTAATTTAATCTAACGAACATGTCTGCACAAGATCTGAGAGGCATCAAGTCAGAGGTAAAAGGTACAATTTAAGTCAGTCCAGTCACGCACATTTGTTCAATGCCAAGTTATTAAAAAATGTAATTACTTCTCGGTAACTGCGTTGTTTACAAGTTCTCAAGTAGCACATTTTCTCATTCTGCTCCAAATTAAAGTAACCTCGTAGGATATGGAAAATGCAAATTTTCAAAAACAGCAGCAACAAAACACCCCAATGATGGTGATTGGTGTGTACATGTGTTTGTGTGTCTGCATATTAGCTTTTCTTTTTTTTTTTTTTTTTTTTTAGCGTGGCCATCTGATGTATTTAGAACGAAACTCCACTAACTTGGTAAATCCCAATAGTTACTTGTTAATATTACATGAGGAAATTTAGACACATTGCTGTTAAGAGGGGACACAGTTAAGAATCATTTGTACGTTTAAGTGAAATTACTCAGCAATAAACTGGCATTTTGTAACAGGTTAGAATCATAGAGTCCTGCTACTCAAGCTGTTAACGTCAGTTTGTTGCTCCAGACCACCTGTTTGGATGATTAAAAGCTTCCATGTCTCTTTCATCCCAAATGTTATTGATATGCTTTATGGCTCTTAACATTCTGGATGAGTTTCTGTCAGTAAACTGGCACATTCACATTTTGTGTTTCTGCACCTGGAATAAAATCCTCTGCAGTGACTTGGGGATTTATTTATTTCTCTCTGTCTGTCTTAAAATATGTATATTCTGTGATCGTGTGAGCCTCTGCTTTAGAACCAAATTCCCCCAGTAGGAAAATCAGGAAACTCTTAATCATGACTATTGAAAAAACCTGACCAAAGACTCCCCATACACTAAGCAGGTTCACCTTCTGATACACATCTACCTTATTCATTTGGGTTGTTATTATCCTGCGCCATGAAAGGTGTGTGATCATGTAAATGCTTGTGTCTGTGTGTGAAGTCAACCTGTTTCAAGATGGCGACCACAGCTAATGGACCTTAGCAAACACATAAATGGCTATAACGCAATTAATTTTACAGGTATTGAGCTAAAATTTGGCGCAGTAAAAGCTGAACATTTTGTGTGCAAGCTGGTAGGTGACATGCATCCTTTCAAGGTATGATTGTTTTGAATTTGAGCAAATTTCACAAAGGAATAACAGACTAAAACATTTACACTCAAAATTGAGTACATCATGACATAAGGCAGATCAGAGGCAATCATGAATCATTTAAAATGAGTTTTGTCAAAGTTTTACACAAAAGCGTAAAATGTTCTCCCTGGAAACAAGACTGTGATAAAGCTGCTTTCTCTGGAGGACTGGCTGAGAGGCCATCACCATCAAAAGTAAAGCCTGCCCTCAGAGCTGCCCTCCTGCAGAGTTTTTATTTCACGTCCGCATTTCTCAGATCCATATTTTTGTGACCAGCTGGCATTTTTTGAAATCCTTCTGGATGAGAAAGGGCTTTTACAGCCGCCGTCGGCTCTAATGGGGCCACAGATGAGAGGGATTCTTAGTGCTTTGAGAGGGGAAATTAAATCAATCAGTTCTCAGGCACATTGATGAAGCTGTCAGCTGTAATTACAAAAAATTACTGCATCCTCTCCCCCCCTCTTAGTCTGTGTATGCCTCTCAAGGTGCATTTGAATTAGGCAGCTTTTACACACAACAGATTCTGGAATGGTGTCTTGTTCAGATGAAGAATCCAACAGGTTCAAAGACAAAAAAAACTATCACACATGGATCGATGCATAATGCATAAGATAAAGAGAACAACTGTGGGAAAAACTACCTCAATGTCAAAAAAGTTGGGTTGTTGTTTAAAATGTAAATAAAAACAAAATGATTTGCAAATCTCATAAACACATCCACAAATCATTGTCTGTAAACACAGTTCGCCGTACCATCCACAGTTGCTGGTCAAAGCTCTGTTCCTCAAAGAAGCCACATGTGAACACCATCCAGAAAGTCTGCCATCTTCTCTGGACCAAAGTTCCTTTAAAATAGACCGAGGCAAAGTGAAAATCTGTTCTCTGGTCAGATAAATTGAAGTTTTAAATTCCTCTTGGAAAACATGTTTGCCATGTCCTCAGTACTAAAGAGGAGAGGTTCCATCCAGCCTGCCATCAGCGCATAGTTGAAAAGCCTGCCTTTCTGATGGTATGGGGGTACATTAGTACGTAAGGCATGGAAAGCTTACATCTCTGGAAAGGCACTATTAGTGAAGAAAAGTACATACAGGTTGTAGTATATATGCTACAATCCAGACATCTTTTTTAGAGAAGGCCTTGCATATTTCAGCAAAAACAATGCTAAACCACGCACTGCATCCATTACAACAGCATGACTTCAAAGAAGAAGAGTCGGGTTACTGAACTGGCCTGCCTGCAGTCCAGACCAAACCAAAGAATCCAGCAAAGACCCGTGACTGTAGAACAGCTAGAATCCTGCATCAGAAATGAATTGGACAACATTCTCCTCCAAAAAACTCCAGCAAGTTCCACCGTGAGTACAATAAAGGTTTATGAGATTTGCAAATCATTGCATGTTATTTTTATTTACATTTTAGACAAAGCTCCAATTTTGGGGTGAATTTGAGATGCAGATGATGGGTAGAAAAATGTAGCTATCCTAATAAAGACTTTGTAGGCTTTTTATGTTCCAGTGGTTATTTTGTGATGTTTTTTTTTTCATATATTGCTTTCAGAATCAAGATTGAGTATATCAGGTTGTGAAAATGTATCTGGCTGCAGCTGGTTTGTTTGTTGTTTTGCAGAAACAAGTGAAATCTGCAGCTCTTACTGTTAGCAAGACATTGATGAATGGATTTTTGTCCAAACGCTCTGCTGACTTTTTCTTACAAAGGTGAGTGGTGTTATACTCCACTGGAGAGGTTTTTATTTTTTCAGTACATCAAGAAGACAAAGCTTCAGTGCCATTGTGGAGGAGGACAAACACAAGAAAGAGGATTTTTTTTTTGTTTTTAACAACCTGGAAACCCAGATTGAGAATGGTTTTAAAACAGGATGGTTTCCAAGGTTACAGAAATACAAATATAATATCCAGTTTCACCACATATACCTCCCCTGGTGTCTGAATAGCAAACATGATTTTGATGCATTTTGATTTTTATGTTTCACAAATTCTAAAGAAAAAAAAAAACATTTATGGCACATTCCTCAAATTACAGTTGTCAAAATGTGGCTTGAAGAACCATTTGCAGCACCACTAAAAGGCGAATTCACCATCCTGATGATTTAGTTTAGAAATGGAAAATGTAAATGGTTATATGAAATATGACTCAAACATTAATCTTTTCTTTTGCATTGTAACAATCAAAATGAAAACAATTTTGCCTAAAAAGCCTAAAATACAGGTTAGAATGGTCGCCACAGCAAACTGACCCTAGAAAACACAAAAAGCCTACAATAATTCAGTCAGTTTTACAGATATTGAGCTAAAACTTGGGGTGGTAGCAGCTGAAACCCATCCCAAAAACATACTTTAAGTGCTAACAGATCACACAAGATCTCACAGTATCGCTTGTGATTGTGCATGAGGTCATTTACAAGGTTTGAGTTTTCATTAGATAGTGGTTGTTGATTTAAACTCTGGCATGAAAGGCAGTGGGTGATATGGATTCCTTTCCAGGAATGCTAGCCCTTGAACTCCCACTGTATTTGGAATTATTTCTCACCTGTGATGACCATCCTTGAGGTTGGAAACCTGCCTTGTTATTTCCCTGATCTTTTGTTTTCCCTTTAAATGCTCAGTGGCATTCAGGCTTGGGCTCAGACTGGATCACGTCACATGTTGAGATGGCTTTTCTGCCCACATGTGAATGTGTTTTATATATTTACCTTGTTGGAAGGAGGGATGCTGCTCAAAGCAAAACTTTGCAACAAGGAAGCTGATGTTTTCTTCCAGGAATCAATCAATACCACCTTGTTTAATCTTAGCAGATCACAATCACACTGTGGACTGACTCCTCAGGCAAATTAAACTTAGACTAACAACAAATTAAAAATAATAAAGGATGTTTTTTCAACCTATGTTTGAACACAAGTTTTCTTACCTTTGTTTATTTTATTTCCAGACAGAGAGAAGTCATTGATCAACAGATTAGTTACAATAAACCAAAATTTGTCCAAGCTATAATTACTTTTGGTCTAAACTTTATGTAAAGCAGATCATAGTTAAATGTAAAATACTACTCACAAAGTAAAAACAACAACAACAACAAAAAGCTTTAGGAAAGATTATTGACAGAATGAATTTATCATGAGGAAAAATAACTTTCAATTTTATGCATTTAATGGCAATTTCTTAATGGGATTTTAAACACAAGACCATTTTCTAAAGTTTTTTATACATACTTCCTTCTTTAATAACTGAGAAGTAAAAACACTAGGAACTCATTTTTACTCAATACTTTGTCTTTGAAGGGATATTCTATAAATTATTTGCTTACTGTCGAAGTCAGTGTTTACAAAGAGAACTAGATTTGTCCAAATCCCGATTATAATCTGAGATTCTGGCCTGCACCTCTGCAGAGGAGGACCAACAAAGAGTGGTGATAAATGATGTCTGCTGGGACAAAAGGGTCCCTGCCAGAGCTGCAGTACCTCCACTGGCCGCCGAGGGGCAGCACCAAACCCAGTTTCTCATTGGTCACGAGCGCCGACACGGACCAATCAGAATCCTTTTCGTGCGAACCGTTACTTCCGGTTGACTCCAAGACTAGGATCCTCTTTTATTTAATGCTTTTTTCTGTGTGTGAGTGTGAATTTAAACCAAAAACCGTGCGCTTTGAGTTAAGAACACGTCTTAGAAATGAACAGAATATTCGGACGCGGGAAGCCCAAAGCGCCTCCTCCGAATCTGTCGGACTGTATCAGCACTGTGAGTAACTGTGGCAGCCTGAGAGGTGTTGTTTATCACTGCATTATATGACCTAACGGTGCCATTATTACTAAGCTAATATGGACACAAGCATGTAGTGAATCCACACGTTATTGTTAATTATTCCCTCTGAAACGCGACACAAACAGAGGCTGTCCCTTTTGTGCTCGGATACGTGGAAGAGAGTGATGTGTTTGTGAACCACAATTATTTGACAACCTTTTACCTCACCTCTAATGTACACACACACTAACACACTAGCACAAGCAGGTCATTTAAGCACAGGATGCTGGAAATCATTACCTCTAATTGATCTCCTCCTCATTTAGGTGGATGCCAGGGCAGAGTCCATAGAGAAGAAAATAGGCAGGCTGGATGCTGAGCTTTTGAAGTACAAAGATCAGCTGAAAAAGATGAGAGACGGGCCCTCCAAGGTAGGAAGGTGTCGCGTTTGGGATGTTTCAAAGGTTGAGAGGCAGGCAACAACGGGCGTCAGACTTTTCTGTCCTTTTCTCCATGCAGAATATGGTGAAACAGAAGGCGATGAGAGTCCTGAAGCAGAAGAGAATGTGAGTCGACCCCTGATTAAGAAACTGAACGTGACTGCTGCCACTTTTCCCCCTGTTCTTTATATGATAACAGATAAATGTGAGACTTTATCACTGACTGAGAGATTATTCCTTTAAATGTTCCTGTGCAGCATTTAGTTTGTAAAGTCTTTGACAGCTTTAAAAAAAACTAAAAAAAACACAGTCATCCCGTGTCACGAGATGTCCTGCTCAGAGTATGTGTTATGAATGACTCTCAGCTACTACCACACCAAATTTTAGCTCAGTGTTTGTACAACTGACTGAATTACAGCCATTTCTGTGTTGGCTAAGGTTGATTCGTTGTGGTGGCCATCTTGATGTAGAATGACTCCAAAAGTTAACTGCTTCTACATGTACGTCCAATACTTACTTCCTAAAAGTTTCATTAAATCTTGTTCAGTGATGCATCAGATATTTTTGGGAACACACAAACACATACAGACACAGGCAAAAACATTATTGCCTGCCTTCATTCAGCGGCAGGCAAAGAAACTCTGAAATTTGGGGTAACCACAACTCAAGACAATGTTGTCAGATGTTATGTTTATTTTTCCCAGAATCCAAAGATCATCAGTGTGTCACCATGTATAAAACAAGCAGAAAAATCTGTGCCAACTGACCTTTAAAAATTATTTTGTGTGGTAATGATATCCACAGTATTGTTTATTTCTGCTGTTTTTTTCCTTTTTCACAGGTATGAAGGTCAAAGGGAACAGCTGGCCCAGCAGTCGTTCAACATGGAGCAGGCAAACTACACCATCCAGACCTTAAAGGACACCAAAAATACAGTATGAGACACACAGCTTAAAGAAGACACATAGAAGCTTAGTTACAGTAACATTAAGGGGTTAAAATTATATATATAAGACCACTCAAAGATGTGGGTAAAAATCCAGGGACTGGACAATAAGGCAGACATAAGATATAAGATGCTCATGTTATCTTTTCATTAATATGAATTAATGATAATTTAAGTGGTGTTATCTGTTAAACATGAGCATATTCATCTAAGAAGGATTAGTTGACACCAGCTGACCATAAAACTGATGGATCTGAAGATGTAAAATTATTACAAGAAGAAAAACTACATAGTTCCTAAACAGATATGGGAACAATAAATAGTTTTAGCTTAAAACTGTCTGAAAGTTAAATACGGCAAATGTTGCAGCTCAGACCAGGAAGGAAGGATTCCCAAACATTATCTGACTGTTTAAATGTGTAAATAAACTACATTGATGTTTTCAGTTTATTTAATGTGTCGTAGGTGTTTAGGTAGCATATTAGATCATTATGGATTTAAACCTAATCCCGACTATATTGAACAGCATCAGAAAAATAAGAAACATAAATGAACTCAAAGCAGTAGGTGGGCTAGATTACTTATGTCTCTGTTATTACATTTTCTATATTATCCAGGCTATTAGATCAAAACCATGTGGTTACGATTGTCTGGTGGTTATCAGGCTTTCTGGTTTTAATGGCTGAAATTCTTAGGAAATGCAGGTTCAGCTTGGAGAAAAGAGCTTGAAATGAAAAGCTTATGAGCGGAGAAACACGAGCACAGGAGGTGAGGCTGGCAACGACTTGAGAGGCTTTCAATAAAATGAGGCCTCCTTGCTTTGGAGACATCGTTTTAATCAGTCGTCGATTGGCTACCAAGTGTGACAGAGCTGCATCTTTGAATGTCATCATTTTGCTGCAGCCTTTCTCTGCATTTTATTATTTCTCAGTGTGTTTATGATATATATTTATTAACATGCTCCCTTCAGACTGTTGGATGCTGAAAAATGACCTCATGGGGGAAAAAAAACGCACCGCTGTGTCCTCACTAATAGCCTTCTCCTTCTTTGATCCTGTTACCTCCATTCGCTGTTTAGAAAATAAAATATCCTTCAGAATATTTTGCTGAGATTGATTTCTATGTTTCATGTAAGAGGATGAGGGAGAAAGGAGGCATCTCAGACAAATTAGTTGAGCCCTAAACTTTTGTCGCTTGTACGCTCAGTTCCAACCAGTTTGAGTTGCCGTAGCAACATATCCAGCTAAGACGTGAGGCGCCTTTGTGAAGCTGACATTTCAGCCCCTGATCTCCAGACACAGATGTGTTTTCGTGTCACCATTTGTCTGCGGCTGAAGAACAGAAGCTGCCGGTGACTAAAAACACACCTTCTTCTACCCGCTCTCTGTCCACAGGTGGAGGCCATGAAGATCGGTGCCAAGGAAATGAAAAAGGCCTACAAGGACGTCAAACTTGATCAGATTGACGTACGTTTGTTATTAATTGTTTTTTTCTGTCCTTTTGTATTAATACACATTATCCGAACATGCTGTAAATGCTCTGGTTTCAACTCCCTGCAGACAAAAAAAAGATGGAAAAAGAGAAAGTTTTTTTTGTTTGTTTGTTCTGGGTTGTACACACACAGGAGAGCAAGAATTTTACTTTCCGTCACCATGCATTCTTATCTTTCTGCTCTTCCAGCACACAGCTTGTATATATTTAATAAATCCAACAGGTGGGTTAGGAGATAAATGAAAGCAGGAAGCAGCAGGGAACTAGCTGAAGTAGGTTATCGGGAACACTGACAGGTAAACACACAGCTGGAGAGCCCCGCAAACACACTCTGACAACCTGGCCACGAGTCAAAGGAGAATCCAGGAGGCTGAAAATGTTAAACACCTTGTGTTTCAGGACTCTGTTCAGGTTCAAAGACACGTTTTCTCTTAATGATGTGACTCGGTGCGCTTTGGTGGATGTTGTTTTGTGGGTGTTACCCAATCGGCAGCGAGCTTACAGAACACAGAAGCTTTGTTGTGGTTTATGAGGCTTTAATACGGCAAAACTATGCATCCAAGAAGCTTATTTGACTTTCAGAGCTGGTGAGATGGCTGTGGTAGACGCTGGCCTCTTCTGACCCCCCAAAAAACCCCAAAACAGCTCAGTGGAAAGAAACTGAGACAGTTTGTCAACATTAGCCATATTCAGAGTTCTTTCACCAACGTTAAACGTGTTTGGACTTGCAGGATCTACAGGACCAGCTGGAGGACATGATGGAAGACGCAGGCGAGGTCCAGGAAGCCCTGAGCCGCACCTATGGCACTCCAGACATCGATGAGGAGGATCTAGAAGCAGGTAAACTCGTCTCTTTGCAGTTTTCATCATGTTGTCGGCAGATCTTTTCTCTGAGAGTAACTCAAAATGGTTAAAAAAAAAAAGTCTAATTTCTAATTACTGCAGCTTTTTTGCTCTCCCGAGCGGTGAAACAGATACGTATCCTGCACATTAATGATGTTTGATGAAGTGAGGCGTGCTGAACAAGCCTGATAGACGGGATCAGAGTTTTCTTTTTAACTCCACGTCTTGCACTGTGACACTGTCACCGTTTCAGAGCTGGACGCGCTGGGCGATGAGCTGCTGCTGGACGATGACAGCTCCTACCTGGACGAGGCTTCAGCTGCCCCGTCGATCCCTGAGGGGATCCCCAGCGACAGCAAGACAAACAAGGTAACGCTCCGCAGATCCCGGCGCCCGGTGTCTCCGGCGTGGCATTTAAGGCTCGCAGCGGAGAGCCACGGAAACACGCAAAAAATCTTAGTCTGTGAGTTTGTATTTGTCACTCTGCCTGTTCCAGTCAAACAATCTCACACATCACTGGACAGGTTTTAATCAAACCTTCAGGAAATAGCCCTCTACAGCTGACGGAGTCAGCCCAGTTCAAAATGACCGCCGTAGACAACTGACCTTAGAAAACACAGGGAGGGCTATAATTCCATCACTTTTACAGATGTTGTGGTCAAACTTGTCACAATTGTAGCTGAGAGTTATTCACAACACATACTCCAAGTTGGAATCAAACCTGTGTGTCTGTTAGCAAAATATCTCACGAACCCTTTGATGTATTTTAATAAAACTCTCAGTACGTAATCACTGGATGGACATCGAGAACTGATTAAGTTTCGGACTCCAATTCAAGATACTAGTCACTGCTTCTTCACATTATCCAGCACAAAACTGATAATAGTTCAGTCAGTTTTACAGAGATTGAGCTGAAATTTGGTGTGGTAGTAGCTAAGAGTTATCTGAGCGTGTCAGCTTGCGATACTGCATGAGTTCGTGTTTCGTGTTTCAAAGTTTGACCAAAACTGCAACAACTTCATCATTTTTCAACATCAGATGAACTTTGGAATGAAAGACAGCGGGCGATGTGCATTCCTTCAACAAGTGTTAGACCTCTAATTGGTTTATCTGATGTTAATGAATCAGTTCTTTTCACACACCTCCGAGTGGATAAAAGTTCGAATTAGGATTTGAAGAGACACTTTTCGGATATTTGTTCTTTCTAACTTTGTCACAAAACGTTAATCAAGGATCTCCAGCCTGTTTAGGTACTACCAACAGTTAACCTAAAAGTGTCTTTTAATATCCTTTCTACCTCCGTATCAAAGAGATATCTTTAAACTCGACTTAAATAAATGACACTGTTGTCTTTTTTCTTGTTTTCAGGACGGTGTTCTGGTGGATGAGTTTGGCCTGCCGCAGATTCCCGCCTCATAAACAAGGAATGCATTTAAACAGCTGCACTTCAACTGCAAACACTTTTCTATGGAGAGTAACATTTATACTATGTGACCTGCAAACACTACACTTTTTGAGCTGTCTCTGTGTTGGGTTGTGGATTGTTACTACTACAATGCTAGCATGTGGCCTTGTAACATACTGAACCTCTTTTAAAGCATTATTCCACCCTTTTTTCTGTCATTTCTCTCAGCTAGTGTTTTATTATTTATTTCATCATTTGTTCAGTTTTGTGTGTGTGGGGGGGGGTTTGTTATCTTTTTGTTTCGGCCTGTTTGAAGTATCTGCAGGGCTACTTGAAACATGGAAAATAAATGTTGTGTTCTAACTTAACCTTGACTTCATCATTTATTGATTACCGTTGAGGTTTTGTTTCTTCCACTTGAGTTGCGGCCAACCCTAGCAGCTTAATTAAACCTTCCGAGACTCATCTCAATCTCCAAACAATAAAAATGCATTTATAAAACAACAAAACCACACAGTCTCTGTGGGACACGCTGCAAACAAACAAGCAAGTAAAAGCCTTAATTTATTCCAACAACATTGTTAGATACATCGAAACGTCTTCTCACACTCTAACTAAAAGTTAGATTTTATTCTTTCTTAATTTATAGACCTAAAACAAACGTCATATTGTTTATTTATTTGTTTGTAATTCCCAGATTTATCAGCATCTTTCCTTTTGTCCTGATCTAACAAACACATATTAAAAGTATAAGCAGGTAATAAAATGCTGGCTGTTTTTGATACCACTAACACCCCTTTTGGCTCCAATTATCTGAACTATTGGGAAAATATTGTATAACATTAAAAAGATTTTAGTATGTCTCAGTGTTTTTAGTTCATTGTTAGGTAAAGACATGTTGCATTTTTTTCCTCTGAAGCCTGACTCTGGTGGGACTTGAACCCACAACCTTTAAATCTCTTTAGTGGTTGATTAGAAGTCTAGCAGATTTTGTTTTATTGAAATGCATTCTAACATTAATAAAACTGTATTGTGGATAATATTACCATAAATGCTGCTCATCATTATTACTAAGCTGTGACATCTGGACTGAGCTCCAAAGTTTGTACAATATAAGATCTATTTTAAACATTTTCTTAGTTTAAAATCAAACAGCTGCAGAAAAGAAAAATCTCTCCCTCCTTTCTGAACATCTGTAGAAAACCTTTTTTGTTGTTCCATCCTTGATGTCAGATACAGCAGAACTAATTTCAGTCAAAACCAAGTGCACTTTGCTTTAGTTAAAAAAATAACTTAGAAAAACAAAACAAAACTGGACTGTATTTTATCACTGACAAAAAAAATCTATTTATGTATTTATTTCTCAGCCTGACCAGAAACATAATTTTTCTGAATATTTATTGAAAGTTTACTAAATTAAGGAAATGTGTCTCCAAAACATTGTTTATGGGGAATAAGTTTCCTGTTCTCAGCACTTAGGATCTAATTTTACCAGAGATTATTGACAAATGTTGCACTTTTCACCAACAAGACTTGTCACTCTCTGGGCAAGAATAGTAATCACGATCTCCTCGTCCTTTAGTGTGGCTGTTCTCAACTCAAAAGTGCGACTCTGGTGGGACTCGAACCCACAACCTTTGAATCTCTTCTCTAGAGCTTGGCTAGAAGTCCAATGCGCTATCCATTGCGCCACAGAGCCAGCTGCCCAGGGTGCTAAAACACC
This sequence comes from Kryptolebias marmoratus, assembly GCF_001649575.2. Lineage (NCBI taxonomy): Eukaryota > Metazoa > Chordata > Actinopteri > Cyprinodontiformes > Rivulidae > Kryptolebias > Kryptolebias marmoratus. The sequence continues at coordinate 7,333,021 of NC_051449.1, read as the reverse complement.
CCAATACAGTTTTTCTATTCTGACGTCAATTTTTGCCGTTGGTGGTTGTTATATTTTACATTTTCTCTACGTAAGTCACGATGCCTGCGCATAAAGGCTGTACCGTTATAACGCACTCTTACTTTTACCCTTTTATTTTGAAAAAAACAAGTACCGGCAATGAATTATATCCGGTGTCCACCGGAAGTAGTTCGGTAGTCGATAGCGGTTAGCTGTGTAATTTATTCGTAACTAGGAGTATACACTAAAACCCAAAAATGTCAGCGCAAACAATAACCGTGACAGTCGCATACGGTAAAAAATTTTGCATTTTATGTTGTGTTTTAACAGAGGAAGAGGAATGATAGTTTTCTAACCGTCGAAGAAAGCCTAGAGATGCTAATGTAGCATCTTTAGCATTAACTGACTGCAGTTCAAACACAGGTGTTTATATAATCTAAATTATTAATGCATTGACTTTTAAACCAAGAAGAAAATTTGTCTACTAAATATACTGCAGTTGGGCTTAATTTATAATTGTCTTTACGCCTGCTTCTGTGGAAATCTTCGTGTGTGTATCTAGTTGTACATTCACTTGAAACAGATCTCTGAACGAGACCTCGTGTCTCATGATTACCTGTTATTTTATGTCTTTGATAATACCTTTATGGTAAAGTAATGACTGGAATAATTCACAGGAAAAGGATGCTATCACAAGCCCACTTTTAAGATGGATATTGAATACATTAATCGCCACACATGGAAGTATTTGCTCAAATATTTTATTTGTTTCACCCCCAATATTTTCCTGTGTCTGCCTTCAGGGTCAACTAAACACAGCATCACATTAACGAGCCAAGATGAGGGAAAAGGACCTACTGTGAAAGACCTGTCAGAAGCTCTTTGTCAAGTAACTGGTGTCCCACCTGCTTCACAGAAGCTCATCTTTAAAGGTAGACGTTTTATCTTTAACTTTTATTCTACTGCCAAGTAGACGAAGCATTTTAAAAACTGGGTGTCACTGAAACCGAGGATTGTCCACCTCTTTACAGTTATTAAAGATGAGACAATAGAGCGTGTCAAATGTTATAAGTGCCTGTGTGTGAGAAGAAGCTGTCATTAAGTGGAAATACTGATGCCTTTTGTAATAGGTCACAGCAAAGGTTGCACTTCCTCCGCAAGGCTGACCCGTTTGAAGTGTGCAGTTAGCTAATGACCATCTTTTACAACTCTGTGAATCAGTTCTCACCTTTGCCTTTATTACCTGGTTCAGCAGCCTTTCATTAAGGAACAAAAAAACAGCAAAATCATTGGTATCAAACTGTCTGATCTGTCCCAAACCTTTTGTAAGTGAATCACGTCATGTGAATATCTTCTGTTTACATCCGTTACATATTTCTGGCCTTCCAGGAAAGTCTCTGAAAGATATGGAGGAGAGTCTCTCCAGCTACGGAGTAAAGAGCGGCTGCAAACTCATGATGATTGGAAAGCGGGTGAGATGACTGCATGTGTTTTATGTTTAGGCAGAGTCTGTGTATCCTAAAAGACACTGACAATAATCTGCAAACAGAACAGCCCAGAGGAAGAAGCTGAGCTGAAGAAGCTGAAAGAAATTGAAAAATCCGTGGAGCAGACGGCTAAAAAGCTGGAGAACGTAGACGGGGAATTAACTGGACTGAAGAATGTAAGGAATTAGTTACGACTTGTTAACAGTTCCTACGTTCTCTGATGTATTCTGAGTACATTTTTCTCCTCAGGGCTTTCTGGCCAAAGACCTTCAGGCAGAGGCACTGAGTAAATTAGACCACAGAGTAAAAATAGCAGCTGAGCAATTCATGAAGATCCTGGAGCAGATAGACGCCATGGTAATCTGGTTTAGTTTTGTAGTCATATTAAAAGCTGCATTTTATTTATGTGGTTTTTAATAGCAAAATGCTTTTTTTTAACAGAATATCCCAGAAAACTTTACTGACTGCAGAACGAAAAAAAAGGGACTTGTGAAAACAGTGCAGGTTAGCCTATTTTTCTTCTTTTTTTGACAAATAAGCATTTATATTTTAATGAAATACAGTTGAGAGTTGAAATTAAAATATAACTAATGTCATTGTGTGCCTGTAGGATTTCCTTGCGCAGTGCGACAGGATCGAGGCTTGTATATCAGACCACCTATCAAAGATTCAGTCAAAAAACCTGGCTCTGGCAGAATAGTGAAAATCTCCCGTGTTGTGTGTTTTACTGTATGTTGCTCCGTGAGCAATGCCAAAGTGTACAGAGAGCTTCAAGTCAGAAGCAGATCCTGGTTTATTTATTGTGGGTGTTATGTGTAGGAGAGAACCTTCATAACAAAGGATTTTGTGAAAACAAGAGATGTGAAGAGATGTGAAGCGCCGTTTAAGCCTATAAAGCCACAGACAACCTGTGATCAGGTCGTCAGCGCCATGAAACTGTGTTGTTACCGACAACATAACCAGACAGTCAATCACATCAGATTTCACACTGTATTTAGTAACATTTTCTTGTTGTATACCAACTACATTGTGCAGCATGTGGCCCAAATTATATGGACACCCCAACTTAACACCAACATGTTGTTATAAAGTCATCTACTGTTGTTCATGTTCATTTTGCTTACTCTATTAGCTGAAACCTTAAAAGTAGTTGGATCAGTTAAAGAATGATGCACCTGTGTGAGGAAAATGCTGTTCATCTGCTGTACAGTTGCTCTTTTTTTTAGGTCTGACAACGCAGTGTTTTCAAAGAAAATCTTTGAAAGACCTTCAGAAAGCCCAGAGAATAAATGATCAACAGTACTTTGAAAGACTACAAGAAAGTCTGGATTATTGGAAGTAAAATATGTAGAAATTAGGGTTTATAAAGGTTAACCATTTCTTCTTGTTGTTTACTGTACAGCCTGTTGTCATAAGAATGGACCCAGTGTTTTATACCGGCTTTTATTATGGCTGCTTCTTGCATGGTTCAGGGTCACTTCGCTCAGAAATCTTCCTAGTTCTCTGAGCAGGACAGTCAGGTTCATTGAAACAAACAAAAACAAAAAAACTATAAAATACAGAGAAGATTAGTCCACATACTTTTAGCCACATTTAGTGTGTTATTCTATTTTTACAGATCCAGCAGAAACTTTGGTCCTATCTCTTATCTGACACTGTGTAACGAACAGTCTTTGAATCTCTGCATGAACTGCAGACTGACACATCAGCTCCATTATCCTTTGTTTTGAAATAAATCTCTGAAAAAAAACGAAAAGAGAAGTTGTAATTTTGTCTCAGAGCACAATTTAATCTCAAAACTTCCAACAAAAGAACAAGCGATTCAGTCAAAATCAAACATCCTGTGTCAGTTTATTTCCAGCTTTATCCATGAGGGTCTTTTTAAATACGTCTTTACTTCCTTAGACGGACCCTGTAGTGGTGTCTTCACAGATGTGCAAATAAGCTTTGAAAACAAAAACAGGTTGGAGAGGGGAGAGAGACCCAGATCCACAAAGCAGCTTAAACAAATGACCTTCAAAAGCTATAAACCACAGTGAAGCTTTTTCAGGAGCCAAACTACTGGATACAGCTGATTTGAATTAAATGAAAAAAAATCAATACAAGATCATGAAGTACAGTAAGAACCTCATCCAGTACAGCATCCGCCACTAATCGTCCTTGTCCTTCGCACCGTGTTTTAGAATACGTGTGAATGCTACGTAGTTGAAGTTGCCTTTCTTGTCGATCGGCGCCTCGCGAAAAAGCTCGTCCACGTCTTCGTCGGTAAACCGGTCGCCCATCGTGGTGAGCAGCTCCCGCAGGTACTCCTCCTGAATCATACCTGCGAAGAGACGACAGCCTTTAGTCTCACGAGAGGAAAATACTGATGTCATTAGCAAAAAAACAAACAAACCAATAAATAAAGAGATTATTTCTTTTAGAAAAAACTTTTTTATCATCAGCGTGGGATTTTAATTTGTTAAATGCTTGAAGGCTTTTTTCAGTTTTTAAAAACAAACTACTGCTTCACCTGTATGTAAAAATAGAATGTCAATTAAGGAAGATTAAAATCAAAAACTGAGACACAAGAAGAAAATGAAATGATAACAAAAAATCTAAAAGACATCAAAGTGACTTTAATGATGATTTAACTTAATTTAAATCATTTAAACCGAAGAGAAATATACTTGACAGCAGTGGATCTGAAGACAACATAAAGCATGATTGTTTATATTCGATATGAGCTCAGCTCACCTGTGCCCTCTTCATCAAAGCAGGCGAAGGCATTACGGATCACATCCTCGGGATCTGTGCCATTCAGCTTCTCTCCAAACATGGTCAGAAACATGGTGAAGTTGATTGGCCCTGGGGCTTCGTTCATCATGGCCTCCAGGTACTCATCAGTGGGATTTTTACCTGAAAAGTAGAAGTTAAAGTAGCTACATGCATATCTTCAGAGAACACTGGCTTCATGGAAAGCTTTTTTTCCTTTTACCAAACTGTTTAAATGTATAAATCAAACCTAATGAGGCAAGCATGTCATGGAGGTCCTCTTTGTCAATGAACCCATCTCTGTTCTGGTCGATCATGTTGAAGGCCTCCTTGAACTCCTGGATCTGAGACTGATCGAACATGGCGAACACGTTGGAGGTGGCGCGCTGCGGACGCTTCTTGGTGTTCTTCCCCTTGGCCCTTTTACTTGACATGTTGGCGCGTGGCAGATCCCTTCTCCTAGAATCCAGAGGACATTAGGATTTCAGCTTGGGCCAAGCAACAAAATTTTTGTTTTTTCTAGTTTAGTTAATTTATCCTCATGGATTCCAGTGTAACCAGGTAAGTGGGATGACTGAACAATTCCAGCCTAATTAAAACAAAAGCACTAATACCAAACACACAGAACATATCTGTCAGATGCACACATTGCATTAAGAAAGATAATTGTGTTTATAAATTGCATGCAGACTTATGATTTGACAGGACTACTGAGCTATGATTGTACTGTTTCTTCACGACTCAGCAGATTATTGGAGTTTGCTCTTCCAGTTAATTTTATCTTTTCTAGCTTTACAAAAGTAATTATTTTTATTCCTAATATTGTCATCATTACTATTAAACTTGTTAGATTTAAATGGTGTCCTAAATGAAAATAATAATATATCTTAAACCATAAGCAGTTGCATGACTCACTGAGTGCACCCAAGTGATTTTTATTTTGGTTTGTTTAAGGCCAAGCTTTAATTTATTTCTGTTTTGGACTTTATGATTTTCTTTTCTCGCATGACAAGGACAGAACCTTGTCTAAAATGTGTTTTAATGGAAAACAAGAGGAAGAAAAACAAACTTTAAAGTCTATGCACTAATATATATATATATATATATATATATATATATATATATATTTGGCCGCGTTCAAAGAGACTCGGAAATTTAACAATCGTCATGAAACTGCGAAAGCTCACAACAAACGCTTGTTTTTATTATACACATGACCACCTACAGGTTCATGGCTTTTTCTCCAGCTGTATCTTTATGTTTTTGTCACATGGGCTTTGTTAGAAAATCTGTAAAATCATCATAACATGCGTAAAGTTTGTGTTTTATTACACTCAATTTTGCTAACGGTAATCTTTCTGACAGCAGTAAATCAGGTAAACCGCAATGTCCCGTCCGGTGATGATATAAAATACAATTTCTGTCTATATTCATGCTCTAATACACCGACACAGGCTACTTCAGGAACCTAATCAAACCGTTTTATTTATCACATCTGTTATTGACCTAAATAACAGACTAGCTTTAGCATGTTAGCTGGGATTAATTCAAAGAAGAAAAAAAAAAAAACATTAACCGAGTGGGACCTCCGATTATTTAGGTTTAGTATGCGCTGATCAGATGAAACATTTGTGACCTACCTGAGAAAGAATTTAAAAGTTATAACCAGAAAGGCGACAGAAAGCTAGCGCATCCACAGGATGTCGAAGAAGAAACTGACCAATCAGAGCGAACCAGGAAGGAACTAACGGTCTGGAATATTCCATAACCGTCGGGCGTATTTAGATTTCTTTTGTTTTATTTTACCTATTTTATGTCAAAAAATATAACATAAATGGTGATTTAAGGAGGTATGAATGCATTTTATATTTAAATTATCTGTATTAATGTAGCCTCGTTTGAATTAACTCCCTTTGTCATCTCGGCAAAAGGTGTAGTAGACATGATTTACCACTAGATGGCAGCAGCGACACGCGTGTCCAACAAATATGCTTCAGACAACAAAGTAAATCATGATTTTATGAGTGAAAATCATTTGGATTTTAATTTACTGCGTCCATCTACAACAGATTGCTGCAGATTAATAATACGCCTCAAACGCGTGAAGTTGAACTCAAAGTAAATAACAATAATGAGTACATTTTGTGGTTGCCTGTTGCTGGATCTCTGAATCTCTCAGATGTTGGCAGCAGGGTTCAGACTGGAGTTGCCCACCTTTCCCTAAAGTCCAGTGCACAGCTGAGAGGCAGGCCCAGCGGCTCCTGTGGCCCTTCTCATGGTCTAAATTTAAAGCTGCCCTCGCCTTAAAAGGTCCTGACGGTGTCTTGAGCGTTCTGCCGAGTGGCAGCATTATTTTTGCTCTGTGGACTGCTGTCCTGTCCACTGCCCCTCACCCTGCTGCTTTGCCTGGATCTGAACTTGTTTTAGCTACTTTTGGAATAACACTCCATTTTCCTTGCTGTGGATTGGTGTATTTTAATCTGTGGTGAGTAACGCATAGAAATATTCTTTTATATACATATAATTTAAGGTCATGTCTGCTTTATTGTGGCTCCAGTAGTTTATGTCTTTACGCATACTTAAATATTGAAAGAGGCTTATTTTCTCTATTCATTTGAATATGTGATAACTTCATTCAATGATCCCTCCTAAACTAACAAGGTTGTGTTATTTTTAACATAGTGTACTTGTAGATTAGACTGCATGTCTAATGCACCATAACAATCTATTAATTTATAACATCATTCGAAGTAGGTTTTATGATCCATATTGCTTTTTATTTGCACTCTGTACTCTCATGGCTCATAATTTGGATTCAGTTGTGGCCTTTAAAGGCTTCCACTGCTTGCAGTAGGTGTTGCTGAAGCAGATAACCAGCAGAAAACACATCTCTGTTGTGCATTGTCTCCTGCAGCTGACCTGTGGATGTAATCTCTGACACATTGAGATTTTCCTAATGAGCTGCATTTTTTTTCAATCCAGTTGTCTAATACCTGTGTGGATGATTTACTCCATTATGAAAATGGTGACAACTTTGAAAATCTGTTAGTTTTTTTGGTGATTTACTAAGCAAAAACATTATAAATGAAGTCTTTGTGATGATAATTTCATTAAAAATCGATGACCCAGGGCACAGACATGTGCTTGTTCTGTCATTAATGACTGCATCACACTGAAAGAGACACAAAATGACTCAGTGCTGATAAAGTTAGGTGATTTATGTCTCCAAGTATCTTGCAGCATTTTAACGTCGCCACTTCCCATTATATTTTGTTGTGGCGTACATACAATTTTGCAATTTTGATTCAATTTACACCAATTTTTTGGTCCTGATGTCATTTATTTATATAATCCTGCTGGGTGCTGTGCCAGATTTTGAACGTTCTATATATTTTGTGTCACCTTATGTCCAGTTTTATTTATGTATGTGCCTCTAGTCATGTTAAATGTTTTTATGTTTTTTTTATTTTGCTCATTAAACATGTTTTTTTTTATCATTTGCATCATTTAGATCATTTTACATCTATCTAAGCCATTCTGTATATCCTTGTCATCATTTCGTACCTCCTTTTTAACGTTTTGTGTCAGCTTTTAGTAGCCTAGCATGTTTTCCTTGCTGAGTTTTTAACTTCTACCCTCATTTACATCTGGTTTTGTTTTGATCCCCCTGGGCCTGTGGAGCCATTCAGCAGTCTGTCCATGATTCTGATTCATTCGTTGTCTGAGTCATTAAGAAAAGAAAAGGCAAAACAAGCTTTTTCTGTTGTCTTTGGGGGAAATTTACCTCCATCTACTGATATTCCATGAGTCAAATAAATTAACAAGAAGCCGGAAGTCATATAAATAGCAGTGTATCAAAATTATTAACTGAAGATTTGAAATGAGTAAAGATATTTTTACTTTTTCTTTAAGAAAATAGTGTCTCATTGCATTTTTATCATTCACCATGCTTTAAATTCTACTTTGCAGGTTATTAAATTAACATTCTATCACAAAACCACAATAATTAGTATTGGAAAAAATCACTAATGCCACAATTAATTTATTCCCTGCTGCTTTGTTTGACACAGTAGAGGTAGATTTTAAGATACGCTAACTTTGAAGCTTTAAAAAAACAATAATAACAGCAGCTTTAACCCAAAAAAAATTTATTTGGAGAAGTCACTAATTCCCTAAACCATCCCTCCTAATACCTAATGATCAAACTAACCCTCAGTTCAGAGATAATAACAGTGAGATTGATTTACAGAGCTGGTATCAGGTAAAGGGCAGCCATTGTAAACGGGTGGAGTGGCCCTCAGGATGTCAGGATCAGTGCAAGTGACGCAGCAGCTGTATCAGCAGCTGGAGACGCAACAGCTGCATGAACAGCTGGAGAAGCAGCAGCACTTTGAGAGCAGCTATTACCTGAGCAGCAGGTCGTCTGTTAGCAAGCAGGCGTTCTCCACCCACCAGGCCCAAACGACCCAAAAGATCCACAAGACCCACAAGACCCAAAAGACCCAAACGGCCCAAATGACCCAAACGACCCAAGCGACCAGAAGCCATCGGTAAGAGAGCGGGAGTCAAACAAAACCCTAATTACAACATCATATATTTATATGTGTGTGTGTGAATAGATCAACCAAAGCAAATACTTTTCATTTCTTGTGTGAGTTGCTGATTCAGCACCCTCTTGTTTTACTGTTAGTAGTTTCTTTCGTACTTTTATTTGCAATGAAATCACTTCCACATACTGTGTGCTGTTTGAACCATTCAGCTCACTCTGGATCAGTGGGCTTTGATTTTTAATATTTGGAACTTTTTGAAGTATTCAAAAATATTTTACACACATTTTTCTTATACAAATGTAAGAAATCTTAAAAAATCATTGTTCTCTGGAGTCTTCTTATATTTGTGTCTTCTTATGCTCCTTTTAGCTTTTGGTCACTGTCTTGCTAATTTTAGCTTTTAGCTATTGTTTTGTTAATTATAGCTTTGAGCTACAATTTTGTTGATTTAAGTTTTTCATAACTGTTTTGGTACTTTTAGCTTTTAGGCACTGTTTTGCTAGTTTTGCCTTTGGCTAATTTTGTGTTAGCTACAGTTTTGCTGATTCAAGTTTTTATTTATAGTTTTGCTATTTTTCCTGAATATCTGAGAGTTTTTTGCTTTTCTTTTCCGTTTAGCATCAACAGTGTGTGAACATTTTAAGATTTTTTTCTGATTACCTTGGTTCCTTTTACAAATACATTAATAATCAATAATACAAAGACAACTAAACTAATTTTGAAGTAAATTGCAAACAAAAGAAGATGTTTATTGGCCTTTTATTGGTTAGTATTATTCAACATTTCCATCATTTTGCATAGATGGTAATGCTATTCAATCTGCATTCGAAAACTTGTGTCAAAATTGTTTTAATTCTTAATCCAAGTAAACAAGTGAAGCTGTGCAGCGCATCTCCTGTGACTGATAAATGTTTCACTGTGTCACCAGCATCTGACCCGGCGTTACAAGGCCTTCTCCCCCTCTCTCTATCTCTCTCTCTTTTCAGGGCTTCAGGAGGGTTAAATTAATGTACATGTTGGAGCCAGAAAGGTTTTCTAAATGGGGTCAAGGAAAGAATTTCAGCTGCAGTGAATCACTGCCAGATGTATTCATAGCCAGTGGAGCTATTTCTGTCTGCTCGACATGAGACGCTGCCATCAGGCCAACTGTAAATACACTTAATGGGAGTCAGGAAATTGCCTCTGGCTTCTATAGAAGGTTAATACTGTAAATCCTGGTCCAGGTACCAAACACAACTCGTGAGTGTGCGTTTGCACATGTTTTATAGCAACACCTTGTGTGTAAAAATCAGAAGACTGACTCACAAATTTGTAGCTTTTCAGACTTTAAAAAAAGACTCTTCTCTCAACAGAAAACTTTTTATTCCTTTGACTCCTTGCTTAATTCACTTGGTGAGTCAGCAGGGGACGTAACATCTTGATACCCTCCATAAATATTTCTCTGCTGCACACTGAGCTTCTTTCATTAACATGATCCTCCTATACCACTCTGAACGCGTTTACCAAAGCCACGGTATTCCACCTTCTCATCAGGTCAAATACATAAATATGGGAGGGCACACTGAAAGTGAAAGCAGGGCTTTAAAATGGACTTTTTCCTTGCATATCCATGACATCGTTTAAGCCCCGCTGACAGAAAGGGCTGAGAGGTGAATGAGTCATGGAGTGTGTTGGGCAGAGTCTTAGAGGGTGGATGTAAACGCATCATCGTCTCTGAGTAAGACTGGAAAATAAAAGGAACACGGCTTTATGTAACCAGCATGTTGGTTTAAAGGCTCATGCCAGTATGGTTCATGCATTTCATGTTATTTTAAGAAGACACTGCAGACGTACATTTTTATTTATCGAAACAGATTGGTTTGACATAGGCTAAATTTGCACAACGGAAAATAAACTACAGCCTCAAAATAATCTTTAAGTTCAATGTGCATTTCGTAATTTGATACAAAAGAGGCATTTTCTGCATTTCTCATCTTTGTTTCATAAAGGACCAAACACCTTTCTGTAAATATTTTGTGTTTTGTTACTTTCTGTTTTTCCTTTGTTTTCTCTCATCTGATAATTAAAATTTTAGTCTATATATTTTTTTTAAAAGGTGACTTTTCAAATGACTTACAGTATTAAGGTAAAAAAAAATAGATTTGTGGGCTTGGGACATTTTATTTTAGAGATTATTACACATATTACACACACTAAAAAAGAATTTAAAAAAAGCAGGACAATGTGGGACCAACTCATAATAAGAAACAGAGCTGCTTTCTTTGAATCCAACAGACTACATTAACTGTCTTATTATTTGTCATTTGACTATTGTCTCTTATATTGAAGTGTGAAGACCTCTGTGAAGACAGAGAAGGGGCAGGAGGTGGTCAAACTGAGCCCGCTACCCAAAAGAGCCAAACGTACCTACCTGGCGATGGACAAGGACAAAGAAGTTATCGGATATGTCATTCCTGTTTTCAGAGCCAAGTGAGTAAGCCTCTGTTGGACTCGGGGCTGATTTTACTTGAGTTATTGACAGTGAATGCACCGCTCACATCTTGCTGTTTTGGTTCATCTAAGCCATGACGTGGTTCGGGGTCTGATGGAGACCCAGGACGAAGAATACACAGAGGAGGGGATTCACTATGTGGCCATGAGGAACCTGTTCGTCAGGGAGGCCAGGGAGGCTTTGGAGGTCAGAGTGGAGAAGAAAACAAGAGAAAAGCATGTCAGGGAATCTGCAGTACGCCTGCAGATGGGCAGGACGGTAAATGATTTATTTATAAATTTGCTCCTATCGTCTCATTTGCAGTAAATGATCTGCATTTTTACCCCCCTTCCTCTCCGGGTTTATTCTCCTGCTTCTAGATGGAGGAATGGACAGAGTTTCGTAGGAAAATGAACCCAGACAGGCTGACTCACCCTCCAGAGTTTATTGTCAAGCCCCGTGGACAGACTGTGTGGGAGGGCAAGACGGTGCGGCTGCACTGCACCGTGGCTGGATGGCCCAAACCAAGGATTGCCTGGTGAGTCCAGGTCTGCTCATCAGAATTGCAAGAAATGAAAGGCCGAGTATTCCTTGAAGGAATGCATATCGTCAGGCACCTTTCAAGGCAAGGTTTAAACTACAATCATCTTGTGCTGAATAGGAGATGTTACTTTCAGCTACTACCACAACACATTTTTGCACAGTATCTGCTAAATTGACTGAGTTTCAGTCATTTTTGTGTTGGTTAAGGTCAATTAGCTGTGGTGTCTCTTTTGAATTGGAACACCAAAGGTTGATCATTTGTAGATGTGCATCCAGTAATTACTTACTGAAAGGTTCATTAAAATCTGCCCACTGGTTCATGAAATAGTTTGGTAGCAGACAGACAAATGAGCACATGCACAAAAACATTATCATCAGCCTTATTATTTTTGCCTTTCACCTTCAGCAGCAGGTGGTAATAACAGGAGTGATGAGAGCGATGTGTGCGGAAACCTGTTCATCAAACACGTTTATTCACAACAAAGAGCCTGAATTTTACACGTAAGCTTTCCTTCCTACTGTTTTCAAGGTACAAAAACAATGTGCTCATTAATGCCAAGGCCCACCCTGAGAAGTACACGGCTGAAAGCATCTACAACATGCACTCCCTGGAGATCAAGAAGTAGGTAATCATTCACCGCACGCTCTGCTGTAATTAACCACGCAGCACAAGTGTTCAATCTGCAGTGTTGCAAATGATTGATTACCTGTTTGGCTTTTATTTTATTATTTTCTAGCTGTGACTTCTTGGACACTGCTCAGTATCACGTCTCTGCCCTCAACGTGAAAGGAGAAGCTTCGTCAACAGCCACCCTCGTTGTCAAAAGTAGGTTGTTGCTGTCTTCATTTGGTTTCATCTTTCCTGGTTCCTTCAATTAAAAATCAAAGTTAAAAAAAAAAGGTGAGGGGTCAAACTCTGTTTCAGGAGTGAAAGAGGCGTAAAGAAACGGTGTGAAGAAAAATAATCAAAAAGGAATTGTTGTGCTCACGGTTTGTTATAATTTACTTGAAGTATTTGTCTCAATAAAAACATTTTTTTTTTTCACAGGGTTCCAAGATGGTCCGGAAGCAGGTCCATTTGATCCTAAACCACGTGAGACACTTTTTGAAATGTATATCTATTTGTGTTCATCATAAAGCAGAAAAGGAAGAAAACTACAGTGCTTTATCATCTTAATCTGGCATTTGGGAATTTCAAAGGGTCACTCAAGATGATGAAATACTAAATTTCCTCATCTCTGCAGAGTGTATTTTCCTGAAGAAGAGCATATCCTTTATGGCTTAGACTTTGAGGTAACTGGTCTGCATCTGTGTTCAGGCCATGAGGCCTGAGCTATCATTTTGAGAGACACTGTCCTCAGCCACAACGCCTTTTTAAGAAGTGAACCGTGGGCTCTTACGCTCACGTTGTCGAAAACGTGCAGTTAGCTGTTGCTTGTCTGAAGACCCTAGTATATCCCCATAAATGGAATTGAGTGTATTGTTCAGGTCCGTCCCAGTGGGATGCGGGTGTCTTTTTACTGTTCGGGGTGTGGTAACATAATTATAAAAACAAGCAGCCCCTGAGAAATGGGGGATCTTCACAAGATTGGCCAGAAGTCCTGTTTGGCACAGACTGTTGTTTTGAATAAAGTCTCACTGTTCAAAATAACTTCTGTCTGTCAAGTCATTTCCATGATCAACAAAAGCGTCGCTGAAGGCCCAGAAGAAACGTCCACCTTTTGAAGACACTTCAACTTAAAACAGAACTGTAAAAAAAAGAACTCATAAAAAGTCAACATAGGTTTCTTGGCCAGTAAGTTGGTGTTTCCTCTCTGTCCTCAGATGGGTTTTGCCCTGAGCACGGTGTCACCTTTCAAACAGCCATCATTGACCAATTCGATGTGGCTTTTGGCCGTGAAGGGGAAACTTTGAGTCTGGGATGCACAGTCATCATTTATCCCACTGTGAAAAAATACCAGCCTCAAGTCGTGTGGTACAGAAACTGTAAGGAAAAAAATAAATTGAACGCAGAGAATTTGCCTTTCCAGGTAGGTTAAACCTGTATTTAATCCTGATTCTGGTATTACTTCATCAGCTGTCCCCTTGAAGCCCTCTAAATGGGTGCACACCCACTGGTCCGGGGAGCGTGCCATTCTCACTCTTACCCACCTCAACAAGGAAGACGAGGGCATGTACACCCTGCGTGTCAACACAAAATCTGGCTTCGACACCCACTCCGCCTATGTGTTTGTCAGAGGTAAAGTGTTTAAAGTCATTGGTTGGTGAATTCACTGCAAAACAAATCCCTAAGTGATGTTAATGTTATCATTATGAGAGGCTGTACAGTGACATTTTCAAACTGCAGCAACACAGAGGTGACTGCATCTATAAGTGACACAGCAGTTGGTGCGAAGTGTTTGGTTTCCTCTGAGTCATTTTTTGTTGCTATTTCTGTCTGCATGCAGGAGCTGCAGCATGAGTGCTTTGTTTAAATCAAACTCCCATTTTACTGTAAGATATAAAGTCATGTAGTTGCAGTGATGCCACTGAAACTGGGCTCTTAAGTCATAAGTGGGTCAGACAATGAAACCCGAGTGTGTCACTGAGATCTGTCGAGTTTAAAAAGAGCACCATTCAGTCACGTGTGCTTTCTTAGGTATATGTGTGTTTGGATCTCACAGATGCTGATGTGGAGGTGGAAGGGGTTCCTGTGGCGCCACTGGACGTGCGCTGCCACGATGTTAATAAGGACTATGTGGTGGTAACCTGGAAGCAGCCAGCGGTGGAGGGCAGCAGTTCCATCCTGGGGTACTACATCGACAGGTTGGTCAGAAAATTTACACATCTGTTTACATAACATAAGAAGGGCAAAAGGCATAAGAATATGGTTTTATCTTCATTTGTACATATGTGTGTGCATCTACAACTGATACAAACTTTGAGGTCAACTTTATTCAAGCTAGCTGACCCTAAAAACACAAACATAGCTATTAACTCAGTAACTTTGACATGTATTGGACTAAAATTTGAAGTGGCAAGTGCTGAAAGTTATTACAAGGTTTGACCAAAACGGCTGCAACTCTGTCATTTCTCAACTTGAGATGATCTTATTGTAAAACTCTGGCACGAAAGGTGGTGGGTGAAATGCAGTCCCTCGGGGAATGCTAGGCCTTTAGTTTTACATATGAAACACACAGTGAGGCTGTTATATGTCAAGCCACAGTTTATAACGGATCAATTGTCATCCAAATATTCAACCCTGAGGCTAAACCTGCTTCATGTTTGCAGGTGTGAGGTGGGCACTCATCACTGGGCTCAGTGTAACGATGCTCCAGTGAAATACGCCCGCTTCCCTGTGACAGGACTGGTGGAGGGGCGCTCTTACGTCTTCAGGGTTCGGGCCTTGAACAATGCGGGAGTCAGCCGTCCATCCCGCATCTCTGATGCTGTTGTTGCCATGGATCCGTCCGACAGAGCTCGACTCAAAGGTTAGAGATGCGTAAAAAAAAACAAAAAACTGCTGAAACACACTCAAGCAAACAATTCAAACTTTTTCTGTTTCTATTGGCCACCAGCTGGGCCCTCGGCACCGTGGACCGGGGTGATCAAGTTCACAGAGGAGGACCCCACTGGTTAGAGAAGCTTTGCTGTTTTATTACTGATATTGGGGGGAAAAAAGGGAATAATCACATCTAGTTGAAATGGCCAGATCTCATCAAATGGATTAGAATTATAACCAAAAAACCATCATATGCTCAAGCTGTAATTTCATATTTTAAATCTTTTAACATGTCATTGTAATCATACTTGGATATTTTTACCTTATAAATGCACCGTTCCCAAGGAGATTTGCTGGAAACACATTAAAACAAAGCAGTTCAAATCATGACAACTAAAGTGGAATTTTTACACATGAATTCATGTAATTTATGACAACAAATATTCTGGTGTTAAATATTTATTGTAGAAACTTTTTCTCTTGCAGATGCAACAATATTAACAATGCTATTTGACTTTAAGCATAGGACCTATTTCTTCCCTACAATTATAAACTGAACTATTCTCTGGATCCTGGACTTTGGTTAGATCAGTGCAAAGATGTTTTTCACAAAGTGATCATATTATAAAAGAATCAGAATATTTGTTTTTTGGCTCACAGCCAGTAATTGGTCTGTTGAAGCATTATTATTTTTTGGGACTCAAGAAATATCTCAGATTTGCCCTCCCTTAATTTTATTAACCTTTGAAAATATTTATTTTTTTACTCCACATTAGTTTTCATTGTCATCATTCTCCTTATTTTCACAAATCAGTGGTTTTTAACCGTTTCACCAACTTTCAGCCTGTAACAGCTTGCAAAACTAACTATAGATTACTGGGTTAGACTAAGTCACGATGAGTGCTTTTGTTTTTCTCCCGCAGTGGGTGTTGTTCCTGGAGAACCGACGGATGTCATTGTCACCGAGGCAACCAAGAGCTACGTGGTGCTCGCCTGGAAGCCCCCAGTGCAGAGGGGTCATGAGGGAGTCATGTATTACATTGAGAAGGTGAGAAGAAACACAGACCTGCCTATATAAGTTGTTAAATAATATTTTATCTATAAAAAAATCTGATTTTTCATGAATCTGTCTGTTTTAACACAAAAACACACTCATTTAACATCTAAAATGATTTATTTTGCAACACAAGGTTACACAGGTAATATTGAACTAACATTTGTTTGCTAATTAAGGTAGTTTACCAGCTTATAACACTAATAAAGAGGTCTTATCTTTAAATGTTGTCAACAATGAAGTATGTTACCCTGCAACTTAGTGCTAATTATAGCAATGTTGCACAAACTTCAGTAAATGCAAAACAGTAGACAGATGTTTAATGCAAGACAGCACTAAGCATATTTTTAATGATCTTACTACTAAATTAGTCAATTAAAATAAAACATTGGGAAAAAATGGCTGGTTAGATTACTGATATATTTAGCTTTTACATACACCTAATTTGTCTTCTACAGTGTATTTCAGGGACAGACCTCTGGCAGAGGGTGAACACTAATATGCCAGTAAAGTCTCCACGCTTTGCACTTTTTGACCTGGCTGAGGGGAAATCCTACAGCTTTCGTGTGCGCTGCTGCAACTCCGCCGGCGTGGGCGAGGCCTCTGAATCCACCGGAGAAATCATAGTTGGAGATAAACTCGGTGAGCAGCGGGGGGCATCAGGTGTTTCAGTACTCATTCTGCACACAGAGACCCCTCAGGGTCATATCTCAGGATATGACCTAAAACATATTTCCACCATTAACTGCATTCTGTTGTTTTATTTCCTTTTAAATAAACGTAGGTTTCACTGTGTTTTGATTTTCCTGCAGACTTACCGTCACCTCCAGGTTGTCCAGTAGCCACCAGGAACACTGACACCTCTGTGGTGGTCTTCTGGGGGGCTTCAAAGGACGTCAAGCACTTGGTTGGCTACTACATTGAAACCAGTGTGGTGGGCACTGATGCCTGGATGCCCTGCAACAATAAGCCGATCAAGCAGACCAGGTAGGCAATTTTAAAAACACGGGTAAAGTAAAATATTTCTATACTGCAGCAGCATAAAAGGATCTTAAAGACTGTTGCATTGATGATGATAAAACTACAGGTTGGCAAATTTTAAACACAGAATTGCATCACTTTTTCCCGCTGTGCAATCAGGACACAAAGTCAACAAAAATGGCTGCTGATTTGCATAGTTGCTCTGAAATAAAAACCATAAATTACACCATTTGTCTTCTAACCCTGTTTATTTGCCTTATTAACTTCATTGAGTAGTTTAAGCACCTAAAAGTGAACCAAACATCAAGTGAAAGCAATATTAGACAGAGCGTGGAGGCAGAAATTTAAAACACAAGTGTGAAGAGTACTGGGTTTGCAGGGGACAAACTCGGGTTGCTTTTTTGTGCACACAGTTTAATCTTCCTTTTCGACGAGCCACCTAAAACATGAGTATGAGCTGAAAAACTTTATCTAAGTATCTAAAATTCATGCGTATGCTAACTGCAGTGGAATTTTGTAGATTTCCTCAGGTGTAACTTTACATCTAAATCTTCACCAGTGTTCTTCCTTCAGAGCAGAATTGTACCCTGTTTAGCCTGTGCAATCTTTTATTAAATCCAGACCATCTGAAATGGATTCCTTCCAGGTTTGTCTGCCATGGCCTCTCCACAGGGCTGAACTACGTGTTCAGGGTGAAGGCAGTGAACGCTGCTGGATACAGCCAGAGCTCCGCCACTTCCGATGCTGTGATTGTACAAGCTGCCATCTGTGAGTACATCTCCATGTTCTCTTTATCCGTTATATATTCAGTCTGCGTTCACTCACTCAACTTAAAATTACTCAGTCCTCCCAGTTAGTTTTAAATAATTCCATATCCTGTTTTTTTTTTGTAACTTTACCACCTTGCACAGCACAAAACCTTTTATCTTTACTGTGGTATTTCAATATTTTAATATACTTTAAAGTATAGTTGAGTTTCTTGAATGTAATATGTTGCATGACCTTGAATGAAATAATTCATAACTAACACTTCATGAAGCTATTTTCTACTGTTTTGCTATTTTTTGACACGGGCAATCAGATAATATTGCAAAAATGCTTTTACTTTGTGTTGGTAGTGATTTCTCTTTAACTTGACATTGCTGGAGTTCTGTTTTGCTGTTTGATAACTCCTCAGGGGTGCATCTTGGTGCATGACCAAGCTGAAGGCTAAAACAATGTGTACCTAAAAAGCATGATCCTATGGAGAGTCTCGCCTGGGCTCAGGGATTTTCTTGGCATGAAAGTTCCCCAGTTTTCTGACCTTGAGAGTAAGTATTTGCAAAGTGTGTTGTTCGTGTGTGCTTGCAGGTGTATCTCCTGTAACCATAATGACATCAGAGCAATAGTCACCTCAAACATCTGAACAGTACTTGGCTAAAGCCTGGCCACCTACTTAAGATTATGCTGGAGTTTACTGTCATTAAAGAAAAAGTTCTCTTGAACACAAATGATTCTCATCGGCTTATGTTCTCTCCACAGCCGTACCTGGGGAGCCCACCGGTGTGACCCTGCTGGAGGCTGTCAAGGACTACATGGTGGTGGGTTGGACTGCACCTGAAAAGAACGGAGGAGCCGATATCAGGGGATATTTTGTGGATTACAGGAGCGTGAAGGGAAATGTTTTTGGGAAATGGCACGAAATGAACCTCAAGGCTCTGACCACAACCTCCTACAAGGTAAGCTCTTTACCCTCACAGAACCATACATATTGGAGCGTGGCAGCAGGTTGTAGTTTTAGATCAAAAGAGAAGCTTTGTATGATTTTTATTTTGCATTTATTTTATTTAGGCTGAGAACCTGAAGGAAAACGTCTTCTATCAGTTCCGAGTGCGTGCGACGAACATGGCCGGTTTGAGTAAAGCTTCTCTTCCCAGTCAAGCTCTGGAGTGCAAAGAATGGACCATTACTGTTCCAGGTATGAGAAAGAACAGGAAAAAAGATAGGAATAATTTGATGTTTAATCAATCATTTATAAAACATTTTGACACTTGAGGGCATCTCCCAGTTTAAGCTTGTTTATTTAGTTTCTTTCACTTGTCAATTACATCAGACATCTTTAAGTTTGTGCTTTGGCTTGCATAAAAATCAGTTTTACATTAAACTTAGGGAAATTTCAGTACATATTGTAACTTTTATCCTGAGAAATTGTTTATTTCTTTCATAAAACAAATGTTGCTCTGACATAAAACTGAGCCACATTTTTTACATATTAAATAGAACATTCTTTTTTTGCCACAAACTGAGCTAAAGGGTCATAAGCGATTTCTTCGAAGGAAGCATAATAAACATACTTGACTCCTGCAGGAAGTTTTCTCACAGGCCAAACATTACATAATATCAGTGACTATCTGAATAGACTTTAAACAGTAGAGCATGATTCATAACCAAGCTATCAAAATTAGAGGGCTTTTGCAATAAAAATGGGAGAAATGCCCCCCAGAAAGGACAAGAGTTTTTGTTTAAAAAGAAATACAAGCCAGAGGAGGTTTTACAATGTTCTTCCCAACTTTTTTGCTTTGGGTCTTTATACTTTTTCAAAGTCTTGTGAATATTTGGCTAACATGTTTTCTTTTAAAAATGAGAATCCAACATTTTTCAAAGCTTTGTTAAATGATCCTTTTTGTCCTCCAAGGGCCCCCTGTCGGCCTCCATGTGCAGGAGGTTCGTGATACCTCGCTCGTGGTTTTGTGGGAAGCACCCATGTTCAGCGGCCGCAGTCCTGTCAACGGCTACTATCTGGATATCAAGGAGGCCTCCGCCGGGGAAGAAGGCTGGAAGGCTGTTCACGAGAAGACCAACAAGAGCAAGTTCATGAAGGTGAAGAAGATAAATGCATCCTGACTCATGTGTGAAATGATTATCATTAGTGTTGTTTCTAACTGCCCACTCCTGTACTCCTCATGTGCTGATTCAGGTGACTGGGCTGAAGGCTGGAACATCCTACGTCTTCCGTGTGCGTGCTCAGAATCTTGTCGGAGTTGGAAAATCCTCAGCAGTCTTGGGTCCAATCCTGGCCCAGACTCGCCCTGGTGAGTGGGATTCTTATGTAACGCTTGCATTCAGTCACACTGTGTTCCTACAGAGTCTGGAAAGTAAGAAAAATATTTTTATGAGTTTTGATATGCATTTTTTTTTCTTTTTATTTATGTCTTGGCACACGTCATTAAGTTCTGCTCCTAAAAATGACTGACATCCTGGTCAAACCAAGTGTCATTCTCATAATTTACTTCTTTTTTTGTTAGGCACCAAGGAGATTTATGTGGATGTCGACGATGAGGGCATGATTTCTATGGTCTTTGAGTGCTCCGAGATGAGTGCAGGCTCTGAGTTTGTTTGGTACAAGAATTACCAGGAAATCACAGACACATCTCGTCTGAATATCGTCAGCAAAGGGGGCAAGTAAGTATCCTTACTGTGCGTGCAGGGATTTCAACACCACCATTTGAACAACCCGAATCATTTTCCTTTCTCCCCTAATCTACAGCTCCAAAGCTACCTTCAACAGTCCTTCCCTGGACGATCTGGGCACCTTCTCCTGCGTGGTCACCAACACAGACGGCATTTCCTCCAGCTACACACTCACTGAGGAGGGTGAGTCAGCCCACGGTCTTGGCAGTTTAAACTCGTCTGTGCTGTCCTGTTTGAATAGCTGCTTTATTTATATCACCGTACACTGGGGTGTACGTGCTGTTGACTCAGTTCATTCAGTGTTGGGTGGTTCTCCATTCACCTATTTTCTCTTTCCTTGATTTTTGCCTCTTTTTATATTTTGGCAGGTCTCATGCGTCTTCTGGACATTAGCCACGAGCACAAGTTCCCTGGTGAGTATTAAAACATAGCACTCATTTTAATTAAGAATTTTACTTTTTATCCAGTATCAGTGTGATGTTTGGAAAGGACCATTTCCAGTCTTGCATGCGTCTCGGATGTTTTTGATACTGCATCCGACTTTCAATAACCCTGGTATTTCGCAGTTATCCCCTTCAAGAATGAAATGGCCATGGAGCTGCTCGAGAAAGGCCGAGTTCGATTCTGGACTCAGCTGGAGAAATTCACTTCTGCCTGCCAAGTGGAGTATGTCTTCAATGATGTCATCATCGAGGAAGGAAAGGTAGAAATCAGACACAGGTATTACTTGTCTCTTTACGTTTTGTTGGTATAATAGATCTTATTGGGTTTTTTTTCTGTGCTTCGTTGCTTCCAGAAATACACAATGAAGTTTGATAAATCCACCGGCATCATTGAGATGTTTATGGACTCCTTGGAGGTCACGGATGAGGGAACATTCACCTTTAACCTGGTGGATGGCAAGGCTAAGGGAACCACCAGTCTGGTGCTAATTGGAGATGGTAAGCTCTAAAATACAAGTTTTGTTTTCATATTCATAATATATCCAGATTTATCAGTATAAATATAGAAACAGGGCAGACATCTGTAGGTGCAGACTTGTACTAAAAGCCGTTCTGCAGTTTGAAGTTCTGTCCACTGAGGGGCAGCAGTGGTAAACCTTTCTTTACTACCGTTTATTCCTCATGCCTTCTAAGTATTTTGGAGATTTTGCAGCTGTGAAAAAGTGTTTGATCACCTGGTACTCACAAAGTATTTTTTTCTTGTTCAGAATTCAGGGAGCTTCAAAAGAAATCAGAGTTTGAGAGGGCAGAGTGGGTCAGGAAACAAGGTGAGAAATCTCGTTTCACCTCCGCCGCATTAAGTTTGATGCTCATTAAGTGAGCGTGTTTCGCTAACTATGTTCTGATTGCTTTCCACAGGTCCTCATTTTGTTGAGTACCTTGACTTTACTGTTACTCAAGAATGTGATGTGCTGTTGAAATGCACGGTAAAAGAATGGAACTGTAAATAAACGGAGAGCTTTTTCTATTATCGCTCAGGTGACTCAACTTAATCTCATTCTTCTTTTACAGATTGGAAATATCAGACCAGAGACCGAGATCATTTGGTCCAAGGACTCCATTGAGATTGCAGAGGATGATGAGGACGCTAAGAAAATTGAGAAAAAGGATTGCAAGCTGACCTTTAATATTGGAAAGGTCAGTCTATTAGAAGGAGGCTTCATTTTGTGGGGGTGCTCCTGAGTAAAGAGCTAAAATCGATTGTGATGCAGCTATGCTTTCATTGTAAATCTTGACTAGATGCCACTCATCCCTCTCTGACACACAGGTTCTCAATTAACAATCTCTTGTTTTTTAAGATTTAACCTTCCTGAGTTCATCTGTCTAATTCACAGTGGGTTTTTAAGCAAGAGAAAAAGAAAGAAAAAGGAGGGAAAAAACCATCTGCAAAGAACATTCCCCTGCCGCCAAGACCTAAAGTCTGGACATAATCTTTCTGCCATAAGTTGACGCTTAATGCCTCCATGTGTCCTTCTCGTCTTACCTTTTTCATGTTCTCCCCTGTTCTTTCATCTATTTAACGCCTGCAGCATCACAGGCAGGAGAAAAGCTTGACTTTTCGGTTTAATTGGTCTCCGTCTGGCTATTCCGCTGTCTGTTGACTGTCCCAAGAATGATATTGTGTCCCCGTTATTTAATAAAGAAAGGAATTCATTATTGCCTCAAGGATACTTATGCGACTTTTTCTCTGCACTCTAGATCTCCAAGCAAGATGCAGGTTTTTATGAGGTCTTCCTGAGAGACGACAGAGGAAGAGATAAGAGCACCTTCAATTTGACAGACGCAGGTGACGTCTCCTTTGTGGATTTCATGAGCAGAAAATGAGATGGAAAAGTGAAATTAAGTGCTTTTAAAGTTCCATGAAAGCGATGATTGTAAATTTCATGTTAATTAAAAGTGTTTGTTGTGTTCCCCAGGATACCAAGCTGTAATGAATGAGGTGTTTAGAGTTATTGGTGAGTCAGAATTCAAACTAACCAAGACGTGTTCAAGAACAACACGTTGACAAACAAAATGTTCAAACTTTTTGAGCACAAACATGAATAACTTTACATGAAAACTGTTTACATTGTTGAATATTATTACACTTTGATATCCACTGGATGTTAACGAAAACCCGTCGCTGTTGTTTTCATTACAGCCAGCTCCTCCAGTGAAATCAAAGTTGTCAGCACTGAAAGTGGCATCGTCCTCTACTCCATGGTCACATATTATGATGAGAACCTGCCTGTTGGTTGGCTTCACAAGTATGAAAAATATTTGACATCCTTATAAATTTTTGGTGTACTTGTCATAAAATACACACAATATTATGAACACAATATAAAGCATAGACCAGTGAATCCCAACCCTGGTCCTCCAGGAACACCACCCTGCATGTTTTCATCGTTTCCCTGCTTTTCAGCAGAAGCCTCATTCAAATCAGGTGGGTTAAAGCAGGAAAATGACTCAAACATGCAGGATAGTGTTCCTCAGGAACCAGGGTGGTGAACCACTGCTATAGACACTGAAAACCATGATGTTTGCACCTGTGTCAGTATTTAAACCTTGCATCAGAATAACTATATAAAAAAATAAACTCCAGTTCCAAATAAGTTAGGATGTTGTGTAAAATGTAAATAAAAACTGAATGCAATGATTTGTAAATCTTACAAACCCGTATTTTATTTACAGTGGACCATAGTAAATGTATCAAATGTTGAAACTAAAGAACCATTTAAAAAAGGCTAATTTTTAATTTTATGGCAGCAACACATCTCAAAAAAGTTGGGACAGGGCCAACAAAAGGCTGTAAAAGTAAGTGGTATGAATAAGAAACAGCTGGAATAGCATTTTGCAAATAACTACCAGTAGGTCAATAAGAATACTGGGTATAAAAATCTTGTGAACACAGTTTGCTGTGCCATCCACAGATATGGGTTAAAGCCCCATCACACAAAGAAGAAACCAGATGGGAACACCATCCTGAAATGCAGCTGTCTTCTCTGAGTCAATGCTCATTTAAAATTAACCAAGGCAAAGTGGAAAACTGATCTGTGGACAGACAAATCGAAATTTGAAATTATTTGTGGAAACCATAAAGAAAAAGGCCCATCTTGCTTGTTATCAGTTCTCAGTTCAAAGGTCTGCCTGTCTGATGGTATGAGGGTATTAGTGCTCATGCCATGGGCAGCTTACACATCTGGAAAGGCACCATCACTGCAGAACGGTATATACAGGCTTTAGAACAACATATTCTCCCATCCAGCAAAGAAGACCCAGGACTGTTGAACAGCTGGAATCCTACATCTAATATGAATGAGACAACATTCCCCTCCAAAAACTCCAGCAACTAGTCTCCTCAGTTATTAGACGTTGGCAGACTGTTTTTAAAAGAATTAGGGTATGCTTCCCAGTAAAATGGCCTTGTCTCAAATTTTATTTTAGATAAGTTGCTGCCACAAAATTCAAAATTACCTAATTTTTTACCCAAAATGGTACAATTTCTTAGTTTAAACATTTGACATGTTTGCTATGTTTTATTGTGAATAACATATGGGTTTATACAGTTTGTAAATCATTGAATTCTGATTTTCTTTAAAATTTAACAACTTCCCAACTTTTTCAGGAAAAACACAATTTATATTTATGCTGCATTATACTCCATAACTTTAAAAAAAGAATTGGGTTTCAGTATTTTTTCTGTTTATACTAACTTTTGATAGATAACATAACAACAGTTCGCTGATGCAGATCACAATGTTTCACTTGTGATCTTTTCTTATAACGCAGGTTTCAGTTGTGCAACTTTTGAAGTCAGTTGTGATTACCGTTCCGGTTTTGAACCTCTTCTTTAATGCACTCGACCTTATTATGTTAAAGTTTCAGCAAAAAGTAAGTCTGACCCTAGTTGATCTCTTCGCTCCCAATTTCTTCATCAGAGATGCCAAGATTGCCGCTTCAGAGAGAGTTAAGTCTGGTGTCACGGGAGAGCAGCTTTGGCTTAAGATCAATGAGCCCACTGAGAAGGACAAGGGCAAATACACCATGAATATCTTTGAAGGCAACAACGGTGCGAAGAGAGTCTTGGAGCTGACTGGCAAGGGTGGGTGGAGGATATTAACTTAAAGAAGACTGTTCAAAAAATACCATCCTTTTAACTTAGACTGTTTTTGTACTTACCTACTCAAAATATAACCATTGATTTGTTCTGATGCAGTTTGGGACGAGGCGTTTGAAGAATTCCAAAGACTCAAGTAAGTAAACAAACTCATCTTTGTTCATTTGCGCAATTCTGTATTTCTGTCTTAGAGGATGTTTACAGGAATGAATAGCGAAAGCTGTCACAAACCTAGAATAGACTCTATGTACTGTTTTCGTGAGCCCTTCCACATGCAGTTAGAACACATTTCCTGGTATTGTATAACTCACAAATAACCAAGATACCATTTTTAGATGCCCCCGATAATCTCTTGTCTCGTTCTTTCCGTAGAGCGGCAGCAATCGCAGAGAGAAGTGAGTGGTTGTTTCTTGGTTTCTCCCCGGATACAGAGCTTTTTAAAATGCTACAACATTTTCTGGGCATGGTTTGTTTTCAATCTGGTTTCGGTGGCTTCTAGTACGTACAAGTCTAAATCTCATAATAGAAAAGTGTTTTTATAAATGAAATAATGAGTTTAGAAGAGAAACTTTCCAGCTAATAATTCACATTGATTCACTTAACCTGTGCAAAGTAGGGAAGAAATGTGTTGTCAACAAGCAAAGGCGCGTGTCCTTGGCTCACTCCTGTATTTCTTGTTTAGACCGTGCTCGTGTTATTGGAGGCTTGCCAGATGTGGTTGCAATCCAAGAGGGCAAGGTAAATAAATTAGATTTTTTACTCTCTACTAGTACATTGCGTCAGTCTCCTTTTTTTCAGCTTATTATTTAAGTGTCTCCTTCCTTTGAAGTCTGATAGTCATTTGTGGAATGAACTTCTGCGTGACACTCACCAAGCCTCTTAAAACCTCCTTTCCCCCCCTCGTCAGTCCCTGAACCTGACCGGCAATGTGTGGGGCGAGCCTCAGCCCGAGGTGAGCTGGACGAAGAACGAGAAGGAGCTGACGTCCGGCGACCGCTACAAACTGAAGTTCGAGCAAGGCAAGTTCGCCAGCATCACGATCGCCGCCGTCACCACGGCCGACTCTGGCAAATATGCTCTGGTGGTGAAGAACAAGTACGGCACGGAGGCTGGAGAGTTCACAGTCAGTGTGTACAACCCTGAAGAAGAGGAGAGCAAAGAGGAGAAGAAAGACTAAAAGGATGCCAACAGTTCAGTTTCAAAAAAGGGGCATTGTCTCCAGAGTTTTACCCTGCAATAAAGAAGTTAAATAAACCTTAAGTACAGCAGCATTCTCCTGCTTCTTTCATGTGCTGTTCTAAAGAGCTTTTAAAATGTCAATACCAAAAGCATAATTAGATGCTAAAGTAATACC
This sequence comes from Kryptolebias marmoratus, assembly GCF_001649575.2. Lineage (NCBI taxonomy): Eukaryota > Metazoa > Chordata > Actinopteri > Cyprinodontiformes > Rivulidae > Kryptolebias > Kryptolebias marmoratus. The sequence continues at coordinate 7,306,295 of NC_051449.1, read as the reverse complement.
TGTGCTTCTAGTTCCTTGGCATGTGTTCAGTTTCTTCTGGCCTTATGAGTTGAATATTAGTCTTTGCTTTGAAAACAGCTCAAATGCCAACAAATGCTGTCTTCTTATCATATTAAAGTATTACTTTGGCTAACCTTTGACCTTTGGACTCATCCTACTATCAAAAATGCATCCTGAATTAACATCAGGGATTTAACGGGTTAAACTGATCAGCATTCTATTATTTGTTAAATTTCTAGATTGCATTTAAAATACTGTTTGTAAGCTATAAGTCATGCCAGCCCTTTTGTAGGTCAAGTCATAAACAGTAGTGGTCTGATGACTTTTATAAGGTCTCTCAGACATGGCACCCAAAACTGTGTGCAAAATGCAGGTATGAAATTATTTTTCTGAAGCTTTCTTTAGAACGTGCCAAGCTTCCCTGTCAATAACTTCCACTGAAAGAGAGGGGAATGTAGTATTTCAGGTACAATAAGCGGAAAACATTTTTGCCCTGTAGCATTTAGTTCCAGCATGTTAAACTTGCTAATAAGCAAGTTTAACATGCTGTTTTGTTTTAAGGCTCTGCTTAGCTGCAGGTGGTTTGGAGAGGCGTTTTTTTTTCTTCTTGTTGTTATCATTCCCAAGACAAATGGTGTAAACTGATTTTATTCTTTGCCTACATTTATTTGGTGCTCAAAGTGGAAACCAAAACATAGATATTGAGATTTTAGTTAGAATTTATTTTATATTGTACCTGAGGGTTTTTTTGTGTGTGTGTGTGTGTGTGTGTGTGTTTTCTTTACTTAAATAAAGAGATTTCACCATTAAAGCTTAGCAAGGAAGGCATCCTGAATACAAAAAAGCTCAAAGTAATGACAATAAATGAACTGTTCGATCCTTTTCCACCTTTTAATGTCTCTTTAGCAATATGTAAATCCATGCTTTGTCTAAGATAATTGAGCTATGACATTAGTATTTTATTATTATTATTATTATTATTAGCTCAGAAGTATATTATATAGTATATTTCAAAAAGATACACAACTAAAATAAAATGTACAATGACAACAAGGCCAAAAGCTATATAACCAAAAAGAAATGCGGGATGACCACAATAATTCTTACATAAAGATGTAAAACAAACAAAATGTGACTAAATATAAATAAACACAGTTCCACTTAGATCTTTAAACATATGAAGCACAAAAGAAACTGAAAAATACCAGAAATAAGATCAAGATGAAACTCCAAAAAGACAACGAATAGTGGAACAATTATAAAAAACAGTCATAAAAAGATGCTTTTTATAAAAAAAAATGCTGAATGACAATTAACAGATTGAGAGAATAGCTACAAATTGATATATCCATGAAAAAATTGCCATAAGAATTGAATTGACCTAAAAGAACTACACGTTTATACCGTGGTGCAGATGAAGTCACAATAAGGTAAATGAGACTACAAAATCGTGGTAAAGGTTTGTAGTTTCATGGTGGCTGACATGTTTGTGAGGAAAGTAGGTCACGTGACTTCTCAAGACTCGCCTGTTAGGAACAAAGTCACGGCAACACTCACCACAGTAGTCCTAATTTAAATCGTTTAAGTCGTCCTTCCTGTTCATTGTTTACACGGATGTTTCAGGGCTGTGGGAGGATTTAATTCACCGCCTACCTTTTTTTGACGCCGTCCCACCAGCTGAGCGTGAGGGCTCCTCCGCCACCGCGCGGCTCTCGGTCCCATCAGCTTCATCTGCAGCCAGCTCCACACCAGTCGGTCACGGTGGTCCAGGCAGGGACACGTCAAGAGGCTTCACTGGAGTTTCACAGACGGAATTATGGGGTCTCGCTGAAGACCGCACACCCTGCTTCGTCTCGGCAGCTTTCCGCCGGAGGAACCGAAAGGTAAGGCGGCAGTAAAAAGGATGATTTCAACCTGTTTAATTCGTCCACATCTATATTTCTGAATTTACCACCAGCTAATGTTAGCTAGCATGTAAGCTGGCTAACATCTTAGCCACAGTGGGGTTCGCTAAGGAGCAAAAATAACCGGATTGGGAACTTATTCGTGGCATTATTGAATGGACAATAAGCGTGTTCGGCGGTACGAGCCGCTGAATGACTGACTTGCCCGTTGACGTTTCATGGTTTGGCCGTTAACGGTACCGTCAGTCTAACCGAGCTAGCTGATGGTTAACGAGCTGTTACGGACACAGCTAGCCGAGCTCCTTCCCCATTCATTTGTCTGGTGTTTATTTATTTTATTAAATTTATTTATTTTATTTCATTTAACTGTTATGACCTGAATGTGCTCAGCTCACAAACACTGCTGGTCTTGAACGGTAATCATAATTTCCTTTTCATTTTCTCTTTTGTTATTTCCGCCATGAGAACCGTCGAACTGGTGACGTTAGTCGAGAAGAGATTTTTCTCACCTGTGATTTTCCCAAATTGGTCCATTTTTATAAAAAAAACTAGAATAGCTAGGTTAAATGTTAGATCTGCTTCTATTTGAATTGTAAAGTTGTGTATTGAGACAAATTTGAAATCCATAATTTCCAGACATTTAAAATCTTACCTGTGCACCTGTGCAGTGCAGGGGGGGTTAGGGAGCCAAAATAAAAGGTAAAATATTTTGTTGTTCTTTTTTCTTGATAGGTCACAAACTGTGTACTTGAACAGGCCTTTCGGGCTGGCAGACCCCTTGATATAAGTTGATCAGCATTACTTGTTGTCAGAAACACCTAAAGCGTTCAGGACAGTGTTTCACCAGGACCAGGGTTGGGAAATCTTGGTGTACATAAATTACATAAAACCGACATAATGAAATGACAGGCCTTTGTGCAATCTGTGCTGCTGCCGTTGGCCACTTCTGTCACTCACTGAGCTTCCTGTGGGGTTGTAGGCAATGATAGCGCAGTTGAAGTTAAAGCTACATACGCTAAAAAAAACTTGTACCATACTGCAATAACAGTGGATTTAGCTGCATAATTTGATTAGCAAAATGTGATATTTTCTGCTCCATCAAACATTTGTGTCTCTTGGCTAAAAGGCACAAGGTTGAGACGGTGAGATACACATAAATTTGGAAAAAGAAAAGAAAAAAGAGAGGTTAGCTATCTCCCCTTTTTAGAAGACAAACACTTTTTCTTGGATGAGCCCAGAATTGTTCATGCCAAAGGAAACGTTAGGACTTTGACCATTTCTCCTTTGTGACTCACCATAGTCCCAGCAGCCAGGAATTTTCAGTACACAGTGGGGAGAAAATATATTAAACTATCATTATATAGAGGGTTTTGTAGCGCCACAAAGTGTGGAAAAAATGAAAATCAACAGTGCCTTCCTGAGGTTGTCGAGGTTTGTGTTACCCACATAATGGGCTGTCCGACTGTTACAGTTTTGGCGTAGTGTAACATGAACCTCATGTTGTCTTGTTTTTCAGCTCGGTCACAGCACTGATTCTTTTTGTCACCAAGCCAATGCAGTTGTGCATTGGATAACTCCTAATAATAAAAAAAACATAATTATGTCAAGTTAAAGCATTTCACAATACATGCATGCTCTCTTGAACTTCAAACACCCAAGTTTGAAGTGAAATGATCTTGTTGATTGTAGTTCCAGTTGTTCAGTTGTAGCTGTGTACACTTTTAGGTGCTATAATTGTTCTTTCCTCTGATATTTTATTCTCTAAATGGAAAATGTTTAAACAGTTTAGTGTGTATGGCTCTTGTTGCAATCAGAACTGGGCTCAGCACTGGAAGAAAAAACAAACTCCCAGTTCCCAACTCTGGGTGTTTTTCTTTGGTTGTGTTTACAAAAGACTGAGCAGATGGGACAGTGGGGCTGAGGCCCTGTCTGGTGGAGCCTCATCTATTGTTTTTATCTGAGGCCATCACTAAGGATCTAAAGCAGCCAGGGGAATACTGATGACCAGTGTAAAGATAACTTTTTAACAATATAAGCTTGTTTTGTGATTAGTACTTAGAATCCTGTCTCATAGGTTTACCTCATTTGAATGTATTTAGGTATGTTTTAAAGAACTTTCACTGATTTTAGATATACAGTAACCCTGATGGTGGTCATGCTTTAGGTATTTACAGTTTTCTACCTGCTTTGTAATCACATGCTCAGAATGTCAGGGAGTTCAGCGATAAGTAACAGAAAACAAGTCCAGTGGACTGAACATCTCAGGTTGATTTCAGCAGCCCGGTGTCATTAACCTCCTATCTCCTCCTTCCTGTTTTGATAAGTAATGCACAATAACAAGCACACACAGCGAAGATTGTAATGTACATGTGACTTACAGTATAAGAACACTACATAGAAGAGGACTACTTGTTTTTTTTTTTTTTTTCTTTTCCCCTGAGCTTTTAGTCTTATCAGGGGAAAACATTGCAAAGCTGTTCAGAGGAAATAGGTTTCTCTTATCAGTCATACACTGCCATCGTAAAGATGTCGTCCCATTGGTTGACATCTTCGTGCTCCGTCAGCTAACTGGATGAGCAGAAGTGCACGTTCAGAACAGAACCCCCAACAAAAAAAAAAAAAACACAGGAGGATGGCAAAGTTTATAGCAGTATTGCACAATCGCCACTTGTTCCAGATAGCATATCTGTATTTACCCCTGGGATGGTTATTCCAAGGTGATTAGGTGAGTCTGTATTTGAAGTCGAATTCAGGATGGCTGGGAGACGACATAGTCAAAATCCAAGGGCAGAAATCGGCGGACCCAGCAGAGTATCCTGAGGTGGGTAAAGTAAGGCCTGGTGTTCCACTTACTGTGATGAAGAGACAGAGATCATGGGGGAACTGGGAGCTCCTGGGAAGCAACACAGAGGACAACACAGACAACAGCGAACAGGATGAGTCCTCTTTGAGGTCATCTTGGTCCCTGGTGAGTCAGAAATAGCAGGTTCTCTAACTGCTCACATATTAATTAAAATGCTGGAGGTCCAAATATTTTTTAGTTTGCCAAATTTCTTAACTTACTGTTTTTGCTAAATCTAGAGCTTTGATGGTGTCTGTTTTAAAGCCTCAGTGAATACCTTTTTGGTGGGTTGGGGGTGTGGGGGCAGGTGGTGGAAACAGGTAAAGCATGTTTGTCATGTGTGTAAACCTTCTAACTGCTTCATTATCACTTCTTTGTAAGAAATTGTATGTCTGTAATGTGAAGTATTCCTCCAATCGTTCATAAATGGCTGTATATTTGAACTCTTCATGTTTATTTAATGCTAACAGTCAGTCAGGGGAAGCAGGTGTTCCATTTCATGTAAATGTACTTTGGCTCTTGTATCAAAATGAAACTAAAAGGTAAGTATGTGTAGCTTCTTGTCATGCTTCCTTGACGTCGAAACAATTTACAGAGTTTCTGGCATAGTAACCTCTTTCATCAGTGCACTGGTTTATATTTATCTGATGGCAGTTAGTTTTAGTGTCTGTGTGTGTGTGTAAATTATAATTGTTCAAATGTAATTTTCAAATAAGAAGATCAACAGTTCAGTTCTCAGTCCCTCCCAGTTTCAGAATGACAGGGTAAGACTCTGAACTTTAATAATTCCACCAGTCTGCTCATTTGTAAGTGACAGTAGTCCAGAAAATGCTGCGTATATAGACTGCAATGTAAATCCGTTTTCACACATGAAAACCAAAGATGCTCAGATAAATGTGCAGGCAATTTGATCCGGACCTCTTTCTGAACGGTGTGCTCACGCCTCAGTTTTTCAGCAGTAAGTGTGCTCGCATGATTAAAAAAGGATGGAAGGAAGTAAAAGGTTACATATATCTGGACTGCTGTAGAAAGAGGGCAATATTCACAACGCAGTATGAAAATGTTTTTTTTTTTTTTTTTTACAAGCACATCAATGATGAACGAGGCTCTGTGATTACTTTTCTTTAGTTTAAGATCTCATGTGTGTTTACATGTATCCACAAGATTGACAAGTGAGTTAAAAGCAAAAAAACAGATCAGCAAAAAAAGTAAAAGCAATAAATCTCACTAGCATACACAGTTGATAACTTGCAGGTCATGTTGTCTCACTTACTTGTGTATCAACCTTTAAAACAAACTTTAATTATTTACCTTATAAGAAAAAACCTTTGGCTCCCTCTCAGCTATGCAGAGGAAGAAGATCTTGTACAGGTCTCTTACAGTACTAATAAAGTCAAATTTGAGTGCTTCAAATTTAATCTCAACTAAATCCAAGCTTGCATAGATTTACCAATGTGTATACAGTTTACTCATGTATGGAGAGTAAGGTTAAAATGTTTTGTCTAAGTTCAAGGCTGGGTTTGTGCCATTCTCATTGTGGTTAAACTATTTAAAAATGAAATATTCCTTACTTCATGTATATATGAGTACACAGTTTATCTACTCATCAGCTTGCTATATTTGGGTAAAAAAACCATAACTTTCTCTTTTTCATGTTTTATTGTGCCACCCTTGCACAAATTATTCTGTAAACCCCTAACCCACCCCTCTGAATTTCCTGTTCGTGCTCCCATGGCGAAATTCAGAACAAAAGGTCATTGTGAGATAGGAGCATTTCAAGTTATATAAGAGTGATGAAGTCAACAGTGGAATGTTTTTACTAACCTCATTGAATTAGACCCTGACCCCTGCAAACCAAATCCATGTTTGTGAAGTTAATGGTTACACACAGCAGGCTTTGCAATATCTTAAGTAAAGAGGCCACCAGAAAACAGGCCGGTTTGTATGATTTTTGTCATTTTTCTTTCCAGTTAATTAGCCTCAGTGAAGTCTCTTAAAGGAATTAACATCATAACAAAATATTCATTCCAAAGGTCTTATGGTGTTGTGTGAAAATCTTTAACATTAATCCTCTTAGCCTTTGTTGTTTTTGCCAAGGGAATATGGCTGAAGTCTGTTTGATGTAGTTAGCTGGGAGCTGATAATGTAAACAGAAAGTCAGCTGCTTCCATTACAGCAGAGCAGAGGGATCTCTGTATCAGGTTGTCTCTTTGTTTAGGACCAGACATTTACTCTTCTGTCTGATGCCACTCATGTGGGACACTGACCGGTGATAGGATAACAGTGGCTCTTTGGCAGCCCAAGTCTGGAGATAACTGCTCTGCAAATAGACAGAAACGAAAGCCCAAAATCACTAAAACAAATTGACTGTGTTAAAGAGCGTATAAAAAAAGTTGAAGGAAAAAGAGGGGAGTGGGGGGGACGAGTTTTCTAAATATTCACAAGCCAAAACGGTCGTTTTCTCAGGTACCTGTACTGTTTTAAAATATTCTGTTAACATTTTCCTTTCTTTTTCCAGGCGGACACCATGAACTACGTGGGACAGCTGGCTGGTCAGGTTCTAGTAACCGTCAAAGAACTGTACAAAGGCATCAATCAGGCCACTTTGTCAGGCTGTATTGACGTTGTGGTAGTCCGCCAAAGAGATGGCACCTACCAGTGTTCACCATTTCATGTGCGCTTCGGCAAGCTGGGCGTACTCCGCTCTAAAGAAAAAGTGGTAAGTTGATTTTTGAAGTTGTTTAGCCTTTTTTATTGTATGTGAACTGACAAATTTGCAGATTGTGCCTCTTGGAGCAGAATATTTCAAAGCCAGGCAAGAAATATGCAAAATGGCTAAACTGAATGTAAATTAGAATGAGACTGTCACAAAGCCTGTAACATTTAATAAGTAATTGTTATTATTCTAGGGAATGAAGACCAATTTTATTTTGATGCAAAGACTAGAATTTTAGTCGGATTGTAGTACAGCAAGGATGTGAGAGCAGTCCTATTTTTATATGACAGTGCTATAAAATCTTTTCTTACTACTATAATCAGTAAATAATTATCAAACAAATGTAATCCTAATGTTGATCAGAATATTTGTGATATCCATTTTGACTATAATTATGCATCCCTAATTACTGGTGGAGAGCTGGGATGGAAAGTTTCAGCCTTGACTTTCATAAATATGTGTTCTAAAATGCAGAAGGCTTAAATATGCCTTTTCATACATCAAAATGTGTTCTTTCATAATAGCTACAGCTTATGAAATATATCCCTAATTAATATCTCCCCTGAGTTGTAGTCATACTAGAACGCAATTCAACCGCCCTTTCCTGCACTCAGTCCAGAATAATATGATGCCGCAGTTTTATTGTGAAGAATGAATAATTATTGAGCAGAAAGATCACAAACTATGACTCACTTAAGAAACTCTGTAGCGTTTGCGGAACGTAGGTGTGATGTTCTATTTCTTTCTTTTTCAGTAATAGTAAGTGTTGCTATATATATTCTTGCCTAGAGATACAGTCCATTTAATTGTGGTTCTGGAACAGTCATGTTATTTTTAGTGCTCACATCTCACTTGAGAAAAAAAAAAAATCTGCTTCTGTAGTGCCTTGGCCTAATTGTTAGGAAGGGACAGCAGGATAATTTCACCTAGGGTGTCCTAGTACCAGCAGGGAAAGGCAGAGCTATAGGTTCTGCATAAAAATATAAAAGTAATTTAATGTTTGTAAGAGGAACTTGCTTTAATTTGAAGTCTTAGCTACTGAAAAGCAATGGCAAACCAGAGTAGCTAACACTTTGTGGTGCTCTGACACTGTATAACCACCTACCTGGAATGCTGATGGGCTTGGAGGAGAGGAATGAATGAATGGTTTCTATGGCAACAGCTCTACAACTTGGATGTGTGGGGGAGGAGGAAGAAACCAGGAGATGGGCTAAAGGGAAAAAAAGAGGGGGTTGTTGTATAACAGTTAAACATGTGTCTACAAAATCTATTCTTAGATCTGCGAGGGCTGCTGGTTTTTTATTTATAAATGTTCTGCTAAGTTACTGGTTCAAATAAAATATTTTTTGTTTGAACCAGAAATGCAAATATTTAAAAAGGAATAGCTGGGATTTAACTGCGATTGCTGGCCAACTTTTAGTGAAATTATGGCTATGCATAGTCTGTCTGTCCTCATAAAGTTTTGTTTACCATCCAAACAAACTATTTAAGTTACTTTTTCTATTTAAAAACTTTGGAAATAATTAAACAGTCACACATTAGTAACTCTTATTTGTTTAATTTTTTCTTCATGGATTGTAATGAGTTATATAGGGATAGCAGTTAAATTGGTTGAAAACCATCAAAGCTGTATGTCCTAATTATGAGGCTCCGTAGCCACCACTTGTCAATGCAATCCTGTAATCAGGCACAGTGTTGAACATGCACAACTCAGCCACTCGAGTGAGTCTGACCTCTTACTGACTCTTGAGCGGATGGAGAGGACCTTCATTTGTCCTACTATTATTAGTTGAGGTTTGAAATTCTCAGCTGCTACCACCACACGAGCTCCCCAGAGCCACTGTGAAGGGGTGAAATTACGTCTTAATGTTGCAGAGCAAAGACACCTGGAGTGCAGTAGGACACCACATGGAAAAATACAACATTTCACAATAGACCACCACATGGAAAAATACAACATTACACATTACATGAACTGATTATTCTGGTGGCTGCTGGTTTCAAGTTAATATTGATGATATGGTGTCTGTTTGCAAAGTATTTGAGGGTCAGAGTCCTCTGTAGTCTCTGCCAGACATTACCTTTTTTTTTTTTCTTTCTGGTGTTAAATTTCTGAATGAGCTTCAGCACACTGGGAGGCTTTACAAAATGGAAACTCAGAAGATTCAAATGCTTTTTAGGATTTCTAAAACCTCGAGAGGAACAGGGGATGGACAAGCCCGGCAATGCTCAAAGGAAATGGATTTTATAAATACAAGGCTTATTGATCCTAACACCATACTTGTCCTCTTTATGATTTCTTTGAAACATATCTCTGCCCACCCAAGAAAAAGTTAATAAAGTTTATTGAAAAGTGGCACAGAAAATGCCATACTTTTTTCTGCATTTTGACTGGCAGCTTACAGCCTTCCTACACAGCCACATGTTTCTCACTTAGACTTTTTTGAATTCAAGCACAAACGCATCTCAAGTGAACTGTGATGGCTCAGATTACACACACGTGCGTGCTGCTGCGTATGGGGAAAAAAAGAAACACTAGTGCTTAATGCTAATTGTCAGGTTTTTAGTGTTTTTGTCAGCTCATATACAGGAACAGTAATTGCAAAGAGGAAATGAACCACAAGGCAAATGTTTTTACTGTTAAAACAGCATAAAAAATGTTTTTAATAGGATTTCACTACAAAGTTCTTGAATTTTTAGCAAATATTAATTTTTAAAAACTTTATTTAACTATGTATTTTCTTTTATTTGAATTTCTTTCTTGTTTTGAAGAAGCTTTGCCATGATTTAGCCATTGTTGCTAACTACTACTACTGACATGAAATGTTAACATCAGGCCTCAAACTGGCAACCTAAAGACCACTGTCGATGTACTCTAATCTTGTTTCCACGGTGTCCATCCATTAAAACATATCAGGCTACGACCTTGATTGCATTTCAGTGTTCATGTTGGCTCAGAGGCGTCAGTCTGTATCTTCTGCCAAATTTTCCAGATCGACATTGAAGTGAACGGAGAGCCTGTAGATCTACATATGAAGCTCGGTGACAATGGAGAGGCCTTTTTTGTCCAGGAAGCTGAAGAGGAGAACGTAAGCATAACAGCTACCACCAAGTTTGAAAATAAAATTAGACTGTTTGCAAAGATGACTATACTAGTAGTTTGTAAGATATGGGGTGAATGGGTTTTAGGGAGAAAAATCTTAATCATTTTGATCAATTTCTCAGGTTTCTTGTTTGTTCCCTTTTTGAAGCACTGGCACCTTTTTGTTTGAACATAAGTAAAAAATAAAGAATGCATTAGAGAAAAGCTAAACACAAAAAACATTACTTTTGTCCGCACCACTTAGGATGCCTTTGCTTTAATACCGACACAGTGATGCTGGCAGCTTCCCTAGTGTAACAGATTTGAGTCATTACCTTTCCTTGCTTCTGCTTAGCATGTTTTAGTATTCATGACCCTTCGTTCTTACTTTAGCAGATAGTCCCTGCCCACCTTGCTACCTCCCCAATTCCCACTGAGAGTCATCTATTCTGGATCTCAGAAGTGGAACAGAGGGTGCAAAAAGATCCAAATGATGACCCTGCTGACCCAGAAGACCCACCCGAACCTCCTGCTCCCAGTAGTACAGCTACAAAAAAGAAGAAAAGACGAAGAAAGAAGCACAAAGGAGACCCCCGTAGAGAAGAGCTCACCCCACCAATGTCAGTCACTTCTGCCAACTCTGTCGCTGCTACGCCTGCTGCTATGTCTAACAATGGGCAAAATGACGAGATCTTTGAGATGGACCTGAGTTCTGATGAAGAAGCTGCTGCACATGTCTCAAGGTATTTGTAAGTTAAAGACTTGTTACTGTTGTTAAGATTTTTTTTTTTAAATTATTAATGTGTTGAATTCTAAAAATGTCTTTTCTGCATTTAGGTCACCTTCAATTTCCACAATTCGTGACATCGACCCCAAATTGCCTGCAGCCCGACCTAGCCTCGAAGGTTATCCACTGTCTGATAGTGAATGGCCAGCAGGTGATGGGTATGTGCAGATCTGAATGTAGAGTAATCAACAGTATAGCAACAACACACACACAAAATTACCTTTGCTAATTATTTTTTTTGCATGTGTGTTTCTCTTTTCTGAAGTCATGGCTTGTCTCAGGCCTTTTCCCCAAAGAGTGACTCAGAACTTGTGATGAGGCCTTCAGAGAGTTTGCTCAGAGCCGAGTCCCACATGCAGTGGACCTGGGGAGAGTTTCCAGAAACAACCAGGGTAAGCACTTCTTCTCAGTAAAATTCAAGGGGGCTATTGGCAAGGGGCAATGTTATGCTTAACGACTGCTATTTATTATCCAGGTCACCAAGAAGGAGAGACCAGAACCACTAAAAACGGTGACCATCACCCCTTCTGAGAGCACCCACTTCCGTGTCATTCTCAGCTCAGAGGCCATGGAGTCAGAAAGAGAGGCTGAAAAGGAAGATGATGCTCCCTCAGTGTGTACTGTTGTCAAACCTGAGCCACGCACTCCCATCACCACTGTAACATCTGATAGTTCGCTATCGTCTGTCAGCACCATAACCTCCATTAGTCCTGTAACTCCCACGGAGCCTCTAGATGCCCTTACATCCAGCGTGACAACCTCCACCCCTTCAAACAGTCAACTGACTGATTCACCCTCGAAGAAGAAAGGTATATCAGGTGTTTGTTGGTTCGGTTATCACTCAATAAAATGTTTCATAAGTTAATTTATTTCTTTTTCTTTGAATGCAGGAGTCCCAAAAAGGAGTCAGCACCAGGGACCTGAAGATATTTACCTAGATGACCTGAATGTACTTGAACCTGATGTGGCTGCAAGATATTTTCCTAAGAGGTTTGCTGACTCAGAAAGCACATAACTGCTTCACCTACTGTATGTGCTATATGATGAGCTGTTGTACCTTTTTTTTTTTTTTTTTTTTTTTTTTTTTTTTTNAGAAAACTTATTGAACCTATTAAATAACACCATTGTTGTACTGAGATTGGCTTTGAGCAGAGAAATAATTTTTTTTTTTTTTTTTTTTTTTTACTTTTTCCTGCATTAGTGAGTCTGAGGCAACAACTAAGCATTGGATGGACTCAGAGATGCACTCTGGTTCACAGTCTCCTCAGTCTGTGGGTAGTGCGGCAGCTGACAGTGGGACAGAATGTCTCTCTGACTCAGCCAGTGACCTCCCTGATGTCACGCTTTCCCTGTGTGGAGGTCTCACAGAAAATTCAGAAATATCCAAAGGTATGTAATGTGAAAATCATCCTAAAGTACACTTTTATTGAAGCGGTGTATTAGATACACTGTATTTTATGTGTCATAGAAGCCTTAAACTACTGGGACTAAACAAGGAAAAGGTTTTTCAACCTTTCTGGAGTTGGATGATGTTAGAGTTTAACATTATTAACAATTTTATCTGTTGTCTTCGGTTGCAGAAAGATTTATGGAGCATATCATCACGTATCATGAATTTGCTGAAACTCCAGCAATTATCGATAACCCCAACCTGGTTGTAAAAATAGGAAATAGGTTTGTAACTCTCACTTTTATTTCAAATACAGCTAAAATGTTAAATATGCATGGTTATTACTGTGATTAAACAATTTGTTAATTTCTTTTCAGGTATTATAACTGGACGCTGGCTGCACCCCTGATACTAAGTCTGCAGGCATTTCAGAAGAATTTACCAAAGGTGATCTTTATTTTTTTGTTTTTGGTTTATTGTAATTTAGTAACAACCTCATCACGATATTACTTTGATTTTTTTTGTCTGCAATAGGCGACAGAAGAAGCCTGGGTAAAGGAAAAAATGCCGAAGAAGTCAGGCCGCTGGTGGTTCTGGAGAAAGAGGGCAGACAGTACAGTCAAGCAGGTTTGCTAATGTTATCATAAGAACCGAAAGCAAAAATTCAGTAGCGAAAGAATCTGTTTCAAAATTTTAAGTCACATGTTTATGTGCTGTATGGTGCTTTTCAGTCTAATTTATTAACTGTACTACATATCTACAATTTTCTTTATTCCAGTCGGAGACTAAGCCAGAAATGAAGGAGCAGTCTCAGCTGGATGAAGGACCATCCATGTCTCAGGAAAACCTGCCTTTACCGTATGTGTTACAATAAAGTATTTTAGTCATTTGAAAACCAAGCTTATTACTGGACGTAGGATGGACTTGGTGGCAAATGTTTCATAATGTAAGGAATGGAAGCAGTTTTAGAAATGTGTAAGAAATAAAAAAAATGCATTATGAAGTTTTAGTCTGAAATCTTTTAACTGCCATGTGTTGTGATATAACTTTTCACTAGTATGTTGCATGATCACGAATAATCACAGAACATAAGCAAATGTAATCTCTTTGCCCTGTAGGTCTAAAGCAGGAGACACTTCCAGTGATGAAGAGGGCAAGGAGGTCAGCGCTGCATCCTGTCAGGAGAGAATGCTGCCAGGAGATGGTCAGCACCATTCTAGCCCACATGCTTACAGGAAGTCACTGCGTCTTTCCTCTGATCAGATAGTAAGTTAATCCCTGCTAACGGGTCGTTCTTCTTTCTTTTATTTTACACTAAAACTACAGTTGTTTACTTTTTATGTACATTTAGAATTTTTGTTTATTTTCATGCACAATCTGTGTTTTCAGATGTTTTTTGATTAGTTAATAATATATATTTATTAGAAAACAGGTTCGAAGTGTTCATTGACAACAGCTTGATTAAAAAGGGTTCAGTTGATATTTTTAGGGCTCCATCTGCTGGTTGGTTATAGGATTAATTGTTTTTGCTCCATTTTCTGTCAGTAGGGGGCTCTAAAGACCTATATATGTTCATTGCACTGTGGCAAAACAAATAATTGTGTAGAGTAATGCCTATGTTGGCGTACTACCTCGAAGTGAATAAAATGGTTTGTTTCATTAGGTGCCTTCATGTGTTTCTTTGTTTCCAGGCCAGTCTGAAACTAAAGGAGGGGCCAAATGATGTGACGTTTAGCATTACCACCCAATACCAGGGCACATGTCGCTGTGAGGGAACCATCTACCTGTGGAACTGGGATGACAAAGTAATCATTTCTGACATTGATGGCACCATTACCAAGTAAGTGCTTCAAAAGGGTAATTACTCTGAAGTACCACACATAAAAAGTTAATAAAATATTCTTGCAGCGCTGTACTTTTTCTATTAATTGATGCAAATTTGTTTTTTTTTAGCACTTTTCATTAGTTTCTCGCTCACAACACTGCATATTATTAGAAACAGATATTTATACCCTTATCTTTGATAAGGGTTGATGCACATTTTTTTTTCTCAGGTCCTGCCACAGTATTTAAAGCAGGTTAAGGTTCAGGGCTGTCCTTAATTATTTTCTGTTTTAGAGACTTTGTTTTACAATGTGCTTAATTTGCTGTTGTTTGACCCAGTTCCAACCAAAGAATTAAAACACTTCTGATCATACTGAAGAGTTCACTTAGCTCAGTGATTGCCAGGTGCTCGGGTCTAGCTGCCAAAGTCATCTTTCCTCTACTGCTGATTTTATTAGTCAGTATGAGTTGTTTATGTTTGGTTATTACCAAACATGCCTCTTTGCCTGTCGCCAAATGTCTCCACTTTGTGCCAGAAGTCTTGAGGTTTGTTCACATGTAAATTTTGTTAAAGTAAACTTTGCTTCCAAGTTTTTAAAAGAGAAATCATTCTCTTTCTTGGCAAAGTTTATTTATCCGCTCTTTTGGTCCTACTATATGTCCTGTCATGAACTGTTATATTTCACCTGCTAGCTAAGGCCTGTGGGTGTCTGTGATGTACAACTTTTTTTTTTTTGTGTAAGTTTCTCTGAACGTTACACAATCTGACCTGAGGGAGAACCTGTTGGGACATTGACTCCTGGACAGATTGGCAACTCTACTGAATGTTTTTCACTTGTGAAAAAAAAAAAAAAAACATTCTCGGTGTAAAGTTATGGACATGAAAACCATTCCCAGGTGGACAGTAAACTTTGCTTCTTTAGGATCATTTATATATTTTCCTCCTGTGCATTGCGTTAAAACACACAAACGCTTCAAATCACCAAACTGCAGAAGATGTTGCTTTCTTAGCAACTGTTGATCAGTTAAGCAATGTATTTGATTAGCAGTCCCTGGCAGCTGCTTAAACCTTTAATTCCTCTGCTAGCAGTAATGTAATTCTTTTAACGTTCTGTTTTGGCTCAGGTTTTGTTATTTAAATCTGGATTTGTTTATCTCATTTTAAAGCCTCGTTAGGAAAAAAGGAATTTTGAAATTGCTAGTAGGTAAAGTCTTCCAAGTCCGTTTGTTTTTCCATTACTGTATCTGGGTTTAATCACAACTGGTGACAACCAGGTAAGAAGCAGATAACTAATCTGTAAAAAAAAGAACGTGAAGCGTCAACTCGTTCACCTGCTGTAAATTCTCCCAAAGATTCGCTGCAACATTCACACATGGTGCTCCCTGCTGGTCTCCCTGTTTTTACAAGACGGCTCGGTGGAAAATCTCCACTAAACATCCTGAACAAAATCGGTCACAACGTTCTACTACTTCAGAACATATCTAGGACGTTTAGGGACTGTTTAAATACATTTGTGGAAAGAAAAGTTTTTAGAGTTTCTTAAATATCTTTTGTGCTTTTCTGATCAGTTAATTTACCACAGACTCACTTAAGTTTGCGTTCTAAATGCGTTTTTCGATAGCAAAGTGCAGTTTTGTTCATGTAAAACTTCTAGATTATCTGACACCTAGTTACTGTTTTGAAACGAAGCTGAAGTCTGCAGCTGTTGTACGACTGTTCTGTACTGTTTAACATCAAACAGGTCCACACTGACTGCAGCTTATTATCTCTGCAACCCTTCAGGCCAACTTGTGACGTGGCACTCTTTGAAAGAGGTTGAAGAGCACAGGGCCTATAATGAGCTCATTTACATTTTAGTGTGTACATTCACACATACATACAGTTGAAGGTGAGATAGTGTCTCCCCTCTGAGCCAGTAATTCTCATTAGCAGAGAACAGTCTAATGTTCTGTATTTATCATTAAATGTGAAAGTCATCGGGGTGTTTTTATTTGACCTCTTCTGAATAGTCTGAACCACCAGTCTGCACATTTACACTCTTACTCTACATCTTTTGTGTTCTACATTTTTGAGTAATGCACCTTATAGACGGAGAAGTTTTTGTCATGTCAGTAATGTTTGTGTTTTTTGTTTTAGGTCTGACGTGTTTGGACAAATTCTTCCCCAGTTGGGAAAAGACTGGACACACCAGGGTATTGCCAAACTGTACCACTCTGTAGCTGAGTAAGTGCATCAAAACAGATTTATCACATAGGAAGAATGAATGGTGGTTAGGAGTGTCTGTCTTTAATTCTCAGGCAGCTTTCTGTGGAGTTGATGTTTTTCCCCCTAGTGTGTTTGTGTAGGAAGTTCTGAAATGGATGACTCATTAGGTTTAATTAAAATCAAGACTGAATTACTGAGAAAAAAATAACCTAAAAGCATCATTAACCAGCTCTTTTCAAAAGTTTTAAACTTCTGCTTTTGCTGCTTGAGTGAAGCAAAGAAACACTTCAACATATTGGGATGACAATCAATTATAATTTCTCTAATGAAACTGTTAGTTCTAGAAGTTGTTGTTCCGGTCATGATATTACTGTTTATTAGAGGAATCACTGTTAGTACTGCTCTTTTCATTGCAGGAATGGCTACAAGTTCTTGTACTGCTCAGCTCGGGCTATTGGCATGGCTGACATGACCAGAGGTTACCTGCAGTGGGTCAATGATGGAGGCACCATCCTGCCGAGAGGGCCGCTCATGTTGTCTCCCAGCAGCCTCTTCTCGGCTTTCCACCGGTACACTGCCATGTGCTCCTGTCAGCTGGGTTTTTTTTTTTATTATTTTAAAGTTCATTTTAAACATCAAACCTTCATTATCCCTAAATTTGAATCCATTTGACTAATTTTTGCCAGGATGAGTGGTTATTTCGACATTAAGCGTACTTGAATTTTTAAAAATATTGTAGCTTTTTTTTTTCTTTCTTATTCTCCTCCCAAATGCATGTAGTCAATAAGATTTATTCCAGCTCTCCTCCTACTGCTCTTGTTTGCAGTAATATGGAGTTCTGCAACATTATCCACAAAATGGAATGACATGTTCTTGTTGAAACAATTTCAGCTCTCGACATATTGTTCAAGTTGTTCTAGCTTTGCATGAACATCCCTTTCAGTGGCATTGTTAAATTATTGTGGCCCTCTACCTTCTAATTTACATTTGCATTCAAAAAAACTGTGCATTGACCCTGTTGGTTTATGAATTATTGGAAAAGTCATTGAAGAAATGCATTTCCTTTTCTCAGACGTGTTGCAAAGATAAGAGTAATTCTGTCTGTAGTCTTGCTGAGAGTGCAGAGCTGTATTTTGAATTGGACATCACAGAGGAGAGGGTGATTTCTTGACCTCGAAATCCATACCTTATGGTTTCTATAGCAACAGCAGCATGTTGCACGTTTTCTTGCTAAAATGATCCTCTTGATTTATTTTCTTGTAACAGAAGCACCTATACCATCATGGTACTTGGATTCTTATTAACATAGGGGATTTTTAAAGTGATAGTAAGCAATAAGGAAAATAAAATAACTATGTAAATAGGCTGAAGTTAAATAAAATAAATGTATGTTTGCCCAGATTACGTCTAACTCTGACTGGATTCACAGACAGGGCATGTAAATGTATGCATCTCTAATAAAACTGCTTATTTCAGGGAGGTCATTGAGAAGAAACCAGAGATCTTCAAGATTCAATGCCTTACAGACATCAAGAACCTGTTTCAACATAACAAGCAGCCATTCTATGCCGCCTTTGGGAACAGAACTAATGTGAGTTGATGCATGTTTGAAGATGTCAGGCTGCTAGACAAAGTACTCGCTTTTTATGTCTCGGTGATGTAGGTTTTGTGGAAGTTATTGCACCCAGAGTGTACTGGGATGTCAACACGGCACTTTGGCTATCTAACAGCAGACACAAACATAAGAACTCGACGCAGCTCTGAACCTGAGCAGAGATCATTGGTGAAGTGTGAGCCCTTGTGACTTCATCTGTTGAAGGGAGTACATCTTGGGCACAGCATCCTGCCTTCAGCTGTGTAAATACCCAAACTCACACGTAGCAGCCATAGAAACTCTCCGTCTGTCTCTAAAGCTAGCCAAATAAAACAAAATATTAAAAAAATGAGGAAAAACACACATTCTCAATCTTGCCCATCAAAACAGTTACTTTGGAAATATTGTGATTAAATACTTTAGGTGGAAAAGAAATGGGAAATCTGTGGTTAATGTTATTGTATCATTTTGCACCTGTGTACGAGACTTTTCTGGAAGCATTACTCAGGACACAAATGGTTTGTAAAGACTGTCAGTCTATATTTTCACCATGTACTTAACATTTCCATATATATTATCTAAGAAGACAGCCTTTTATATTTTTCTAACTTAACACTGTAGAAAATACCTCCCTCTAGTTTTAGTGGGTGCAGTAAGACTTTATGACTGTCTCCATTCAGGATGCTTTTGCCTATAAGGAGGTTGGAGTCCCACTGTGTCGGATCTTCACAGTTAACCCCAAGGGCGAGCTGATCCAGGAGCAGACCAAGGGCAACAAGTCCTCGTAAGTACTTGCTGAAAATTTCTTCTCTCATTACAAAATATTACCTCATTAAGAGATTTTAATAGTCACATTTTACTTTCTGAATTTATTAAATTTCAGTTTGTATGATAATTGCATTTTGTCTGATCACCACATAACATAAGACACTATTGTTCCAGATTTTTGTGGTAAACTTGTATACCTAAATGTATGACAGGACATTATGTTTTAACTAAACCTGTCTGTTTGTCTTTCCTGTCAGTTAGTATATATATAAAGGTAGCGATATAAGAATCGCAACTTGTACACTTACTTGGGGAGTTTGTCAAAGAGCCCTACGTGTAATGATGACCAGTTGTCATTTTTTCCATGTGGAGCAGTCATGTCCCTTTGAACATTACAACAATATAAAAACATTAAAAGATCTTTAGTAAACCTGCTGAACTTTTACTCAAGATCACTTTCAAAGATTACAAGAAAGCAGAATAAAAAGATATGAAATCATCTAAAGTCATACAAGCTTGTGCTTGTCTTGAGTGCTGGATTTCTTTCTGTTGACCCTACAGATTCCAGCCTCCTTGCAGACTGTTTTTCATTCGTGGTTCTTAGTTGGAAACACAATCTGCCAATATTGTCATAGATAGTGAAGAGCCCTGTTTACCTTCAAGACATTTCTTATCAGAGACTACTTTCCCAATACTTCTTACACCCCATAATACCTCATCTGAACTTTCTTTAAAACTTTGTACTTGTTCTACAGCTGTCGTTTAAATTTATTTAGCATCTAATATGTATCCAAGCGTCTCTCTTGTAAGATTCTTTTTATAAACAACAAACTGTAAATGTTTTTTTTGTCACAATCTTTCCGTTCACAGCTATGGGAGACTCAGTGAGCTGGTGGAGCACCTGTTTCCTTTGTTGAGTAAAGAGCAGAACGAGGCCTTTGTGATGCCAGAGTACAGCTCCTTCTGTTACTGGAGGCAGCCGCTACCAGAGATCAACCCCGAAGAGCTGCTCTGACTCTGACTCTGCCTGTTCGAACATCCGGGTGTACATCTACAGGACTGGATGTGGACTGGGACCCATAGCACTTAGGCACACACAGCTCTGCAGTGAGTCTGACACAGAAACAGGGTTACAAGAACACACACAAAAAAACAATACAAGGGACAGCGTACTAATGCTGGACTGCCACTGCAGTGACCACTATTCAGTACAGGTTAGAATACAAAAATATTGATTGAAATGAATATTTTCTTTCTATAAGTTTGTGTCAAGCAGAATGATTGTATTAGCCATCAGGGGTGACACAGAAGCACTGTGTGAGGTGCTACGTTTTTGAGTTGAGCAGACGATTTCTTGACTTTTACTTTAACGCCTCCAAAGAAGTAAAACATGATGTTGAAAATGAAAAGGCTTGCTGTTATTTATAACAAGAAAGACACTTTGACATCGCATAGAAGTGAAGTTACACGTACGATTGCCAAAAATGCAAGTATTCACCTTTTTAAGGACTTTAAGGTAACGTGGTTGTGGTGGCTGTCAGTTAACAGATTACACCAACCGTAACGCTTACACACTTGTTAGTTTCCAGGAGCCTACTGTAGCAAAGCAACTTTAGGAGTTCAGTTTCTGGAACCATTTTTTTTTTTTAAAGGCTCACTTTTCTGGGTTTTGAACTGCATACACAAGGATTCGTATTTGTGTTGTTTGTGTTTGTTTTTAATTGAAGATAACACAGAATATGCCAAGTATGTGAACGTCCACACTTTTCTGTGACTCGTGGATAAAATGAAGCAGCTTCCTAGTGACTTGTCGATCTGTTGGTTTAACATGTGTTCAGTTAACAATGCAGTCATTATTTATGATAATTGAAATGTTAAGTTATTGATTTCTATCGTAAAGCCTTTGCTTCTTTGAAAAAGTAATTTATAACCAATCTAACGGGGGAATACCTATGGTATTTTGTGTAGTTGGACACATTAACTTGCACTTACCAACTGCTGGGCATTGTACAATCTTTCTTTAGTCATATCTATTACAGCAAGCCGTTTTATTTTTTTTTGACAGTGAATCTTTTAATATGTAAGGCACATAGAAAATCCCTAACCTCAAAACCCACAGCTTTAGTATTAAAACGTGTGTAGATCTAAGAGATGACGCTTGAGTTGTAACAGTGGAAATAAGCAGATCTGAAAGAAGCTTAAAATGAAGGATTTCCGTTTGGAAGGTTCTGTTGAAAACTAGGATGATGTATGCGTGTGTGCATGTGTGCATACCTAATCGCTGCTGCAGTTGGGGTGACTGTTTCCAGCACCTCTTCTTCTTTCTGTCCCCTCAGTGGCTTCATCGAGACATTTCTTGCGCACTTTGTGTAAGCTGCACCCCGAGGTGCAGCCTTAAAGCTCAGCACACCTTGCACCCACATGCACTTCACTGACAGTCTTAGAAGACAGGTTATCAAAGTATGCAATTATTGCAGGATGAAGTGCTCTAGTCTGACCTTTACGATGCATCAGTTTTATCTTTAATGTCTAAATGAGCAATTGATCTGTGTTGGTTCTTGTGTGTTATTTACAAGACAAAAGGTGAGGTTGATAAGGGCACCGAAAAGATGACAAGGTAGTATCGCCGCACCATAGCTTCAGTAAGTGTGTTTGTGCTTTTTTTTTTTTTATTTGTATGAGCGAAAGAAAAGACTGATTGTGTGCCTCAGATAAACAAAGGAAGAGAAATTAGTTCTTGTTTAGACATCAACAGGAAATGCTTGACTCTGTCCAGGAAGCTTTTTGAAGCACTGCCTTGGCATTTATGTATGATTCTGGAAATGATTCCCTAACGCAGATTCTATCTCCCACCCGGGTGTATCGTGATAAGATGTGCTGGAGAAGACTGAATAAGTACGAGCAAGCAGAGCCAGTAAATGGGGAAAATAAGCACAATGTATAATGACAGCTACTTCTAGTTTATCTCTTTTAGTTCTCTCAGTCACGTCGAGGCGTTTGCTATGTTGCTCTGCTAATTTGTAGTTTAAGATGTATGTTTTGCTTTGCCTGCTTAGCTTGTTCTCTACAAAGTTTGACGTTAGATAGATTTATTTTATAATTAACAAAGAATTTCATTCTTTCTATGAAAGTAAAGCATCTTGTGTGAAAGAATCACACTACATCCTCTATTACCCTTGAATATTTGGTATGTTCTCACTCAACTGCTGTGGAAAATGATCTGGTGTATATGCTGATTATCACATTTTTCTGTCTTGTTGCCTTTTTGTTTGTTTAAAAAAAACCGTATATGATCATTTGTGGGACTATGTTCTCTTTGGATGTAACGCTTGCTATTTGATTGTGTCTGACAAATAGAAATACCTTACATGTGTGCTGTTTGATTTGTATAGAGATGTGGTTAAATGTATGTTTAAAAGAAAATCCCTTGTAAGAAGAAAAAGAAAACGGGCCTAATGAAGCTAGCAATATGTGGCTTGTGGTCCTATTTGTATTAAATTTCTAACTGAATACATTTACGTCTGCCTCTCTTTTCAGTTCGAGTCAATGTCAAGAAGTTCAGCAGTAACCACAGGCTTGTGAAGTAACTTTTACCCTGGTATTTGATTTCAAGGAACAATGCATTAATGAGGTTATTGCAGAGAAAAGTTCTGTAGGTTGTTTCAAATTTAAGCTGAACATCACAAATATTTATGAACATGGATATTCAAAGCATAGTTTAGAGTTTAAAATTCTTTTCAAAGGAAGCAAAATGGAAAAAAACAATAGTTTAGATCACTTTTCTTTTTTCTTTTTTTTTCCATTTCAGACGTGAGGAGAAGGGAAAGTTTTCATCAACACCCACCTTATGTAACAGCCCATTTGGGAGTTCTGCTTTCTAACCTTCCAGTCTGTAAAACTGGCCAAATCTTGGTGTTGCAACTTTTCATTTCTACACTAATCCCTTTATGCATGTTTATAAATTCTGTCCATGCACAGCAAGAGAACATGCACTGTTGTTTTAAGTGTTGTATCATAGTTTATTTCCTGACCAGTATAAAAGTCCACCAGTGGTTGATTGTATTATATGCTGAACTTCTGAGTTACTGTTTGCTAAAAGATGGCAATTTCTGTATTTTATTGTTAATTTAAAAACACTTGTACACATTCATTTACAACAGATACAAAAAAAATCAGTTTAATGATCAAATATATTAGATACAAACCCTGCCTCTCGCTAAAGGCTTTCATTTCTCAATGTAATAACTTTTTAAATGAACCTATAATAGAATCTTCACAGAGTGGCATTGCATGTTCGATAGCTAAATCACATCACATCAAATCAGTGGGAAAATATGCTTTCTGCAACATTTAAACCAGTCCAAGAATCTGGCAACAATTTAGTCTTTACGGCTGCAGTTCAGCTATCTCCTGGACCACGGTCCGTACAGGAAGATGGCGTTGTACGTGGAGAGGATTTCCCCGCTCTCAGTCGTGGCCAGCTGGCCTCGGGTCCTCACCAGACTGACCTGATCTCCTTTCCTCAGTGGAAGAATCAGACTAAAAGACACGCTGCCTCCACAGCCACAGGTGCCATGAAGCGAGGCCCCCTGCTGACGGTCCGACGGGCCGGCTGAGCTCCGGAGCCTGTGTACGCTGCGGTTCGACACAGACAGCACAGCCTCTATTCGGTCCCCCTGCCTCGCAGTCAGGAGGCCTGCAATCAAGTATCTGCCATCGTGTG
Source organism: Kryptolebias marmoratus (assembly GCF_001649575.2). Classification (NCBI taxonomy): domain Eukaryota; kingdom Metazoa; phylum Chordata; class Actinopteri; order Cyprinodontiformes; family Rivulidae; genus Kryptolebias; species Kryptolebias marmoratus. The sequence goes on along the minus strand of NC_051449.1, from coordinate 7,282,459 downwards.
GAACAGTAAAGATCCCTGTGAATGGAGAAGGAAATATGGTACAGGTATGTCTGATCAGTACACTTAAACTTGTTAAATACTCCAAGTTCTGCTCCTGTGTGGTACTGATGGATTCTGTTCAAACCTGACATGTTTTTACTGTGTGAATTATACGGTTAAACACATGCACAAGTAAAAACACCAGCTGGCCACACTGTTACATATTCTCATTATATATATATATATATATATATATATATATATATATATATATATATATATATTAATTATATAAAGTTCTGATGAGCCACAACATTATAACCCCTGCCTGAATGGGTTCTGCTTTTTTCCCAACACTTCTGTTTTTAGTCCGAGATCCATACAGAGCTAATCAGAAAGTGAATAATGACCTCAGCCTACTTCTTTGATGGATTTGTAACGTAACTAAGCAACTGACTGCTATAAATTTGTATCCCGCAAACAAGGAATTTTTAGTCCAACGTTGACTCCGTTTAGCTCAGTGTTGGATCTCTACAAGCTGCTGAGGAAATTTTCTCGGACATTTTCACCACTAAACGCTCTGTTACCGTCTCCACTAATTTAGTTATTTTTTTTCTTAAACGGCAGCCTTTTATTAAATTACTGATGTGTCAAAAATATTCCGTAAAAGATTTACAAAGCAAATGAGAGAATAGAGGAATGAATTCATGTGACAATAAAAACTCAGAAAATATAAATAAATATAATCTGACACGCTCTCGCCTTCCTCTGTTGGTTTTGCATTTAGTCTTTTTTTATTTATTTATTTTTAATTGGATTTACATTTCCCATGTCAACTTTTCGCTTTTTCAAGAACTACTGCCCCAAAAATAAACAAAAGATTGCCAGATCTCAGGGCTGAACAAGCAAATTATTTTAAAAGTCAACATGTATTTCACCTTTGCACTGTATCGATCATGCAAACAGCTCACTCTGTGTGTGTGTGTGTGTGTATGAATCCTTTCTTCTAGCAACAACAGACAGTTGCACAGACATCACAACACTTGCACAAGTGACAGTTTTCGGGGGGGGGGGGGATTTGCATCCAGGCTTCTGCAGGAGCTTTTCAGTATGCATTCAACACAACTTAGAGACTTCTGTCTTTCCGTACCCCGCTGCTTCTGGCTACAAAAGCGGCTCCTTTTACATTACATATGGTGATGGCTGTTTTTCTAGTTTTGTTTTTTATTTAATAGGTACAATATAAAGAGACAGGAAATGGGGAGAAATAAGAGCCTGGAAATGGTGCAGCCATGTGGGAATCCAGACAGTAATAATAAATATTGAATCTATTTGTCATGAAATCTGTTTCTGTTGCATGGACGTACCTGTGTGTGGACTGTAGTGTCCCCCGTCGTTGACGAGCACCTTGTTAAAGCGAATGACGCCAAAATCTCTCCAGATGTTAGGATGATGTGTGAGGCCAGCGGAGAAGGAGAAGGGGTCTGAAAAGATGCTGCTGTCTAATGAAACTAGATGAGAAAACGTGCATGTTATCATTTCTTGAAGATGATGAAGTACATGACATGCCCAGTTTGTTTAACCCTCCTGTTATGTTCATTCCTTGCTCATAACTTTTGTGTTCCCAGTCAACAGTACACAAATCATCACCGAATGCTAGGTGTATTAAAAAGAAACATGTTGTGCTTTATATCTTCTTTACTATGTAGAGTTTATCAAAGACATTTGTTTTTCAGTCATTTCACATTTTTAATAGAGGCACAGAAGAAACATCTGCCCAGTCCAGATTTTATTAGTGAAAAGAGGATATACAGCCTGAGACTTGTTCTTGTTTTTACTTCTGTTTTAGTTTTTTTCTAATTTTATTGTTGTTTTAACTGTTTTTAATCTTTGAGTTCCTTGATTTTACATATAAAGCTCTTTGTTGCAGCTGTGGTTGTTTTTTAAAGTGCTTTATAAATGAAGTAGTAGTCAGGGCACTGGTCTCTCTCCTTGTCACCAGTGTCATGATCCAAGACCAAGATATGATTGAGGGCTTCAATAAGAGTTGAATTCTGAGCAAGGTCTCAAAACTAGAGCTGCAAGAACTGTTCCTTGTATGATGGAAACAGTGTAGTGATGGATTGTGAGAACAGGTGTTGGGAAAGATTCTGTTAGGGACAGATCAAAGGAAATTGTTTTATTTTTCTGAGAGAACACATCTGAAATGGTTATATTTGACCAAAATACAATAGGAGGGTTAACGGAACATAAACAAATACTATAAAATCACCACAAATTCTTATATTGGAGCTCATGCTGATAAACTGCAAACATGCAGCATTTTGAAGAGAGATGGAAAGAAAGGGTTCCCACCTGGTGAGTCAGAAGAAGCTTGCTGCATTGGGTTCCAGGGCAACTCTGCTGCTAGTGGAGCTGTGAAATAAAACGATACAAACTACGTTAACTCATTATGTGTTGTTAGCCGAAAGTCAGACAGAAAACATCTTGATTGCAGAACGTTAAACATTAATGCACAGTTTCATGTATTACTTTCACTGAGAATGCTTTGGAGCTTTTTGTTTCAACAGAAAAAGCCTAAACCAGTTTTATTCATCAATTTAAAAAGAAAATTAACCATGCAAGCCAGCAAAACTTTGTGCTGACAGCCTGCAGACAAGTTAGAATCCCTCCACAATCTGCCCACACTCACTTCAACGAAACACATCCAGTTCCCACTCCTTCACACTTCTAAGATACAAATTATTCACAGCTTTTCTTTATTTCTTTATTTATTTACTTAATGTTGTTTTTTGTTTTTTTTAACCCTGTTGTAAAAGAAAAGCTGGAGAAGCATGTGACGTTAACAGCTACAGTACCTCTTTGGCTGTCTGGCCGAGGCTTGAAAGAAGAAGGCTGCAGAGGAGGAGGAGGATAGCCTGGAAGAGACGGATGACAAACACATTGTTTTGTCATCATCTGAAGAGAAAGGTTAGCGTGTGATTGCCAAAAGCAGTTGGGCTTTCCATCTGAATATCTTAGCAGAGAAGGAAGGAAAGTGAAATGAAACTAAATATCATCTAAACTGAGTTATTTCAGACGTGCCTTTTCAAATCAATTTACAAGCACATTCGGAGTTATCAGCTTCCTTTTGAGCCTCGAAATGATCTGATGGCGTGAATCACACGATGGAAAATATGGAGTGAAAAGGAAAAAGATATATATTTGCTCATGTCACTGATGATGATGATTACCCAGAATTTTACACTAAAGCCAGAAAGCACAAGCAAACTCTCAACTTTAAATGAAAGTTTTGTTCCTTGGGTTAACTTTTCAAGCTAATTGGTGTTAACATCTCTTAATCTCCCACTCTAACTGGGAACAAATGAACTATCGCAGGCTGTTCTCAACTATTTGACTGCCAAACAAGAAGAAGGCTAAGACAAAGCCTTTGTTTTGTTGTTTGATATTCTGTTCAAACTTCCTCTTTGCAGTCCCGTTAATTCAACCCAGAGCTGTCGAAATCTGTTTTCAGTTGTTCTCTTCCATGTCTTTGAATATGGCATTCATTAAAAGAGCCCTGGGGTTCGCTGTAGAAACAATTAATGTGGATCAAACAAAACATCTAATGCACATGTAAAAATAAAGCCTTGTTATTAGTTTCACATATCAAAAAGGGCCAAAAACAAACCAAGCTCATTTGAAGGTTATGTGGTTATGTTTAAGATCACTTAGTCTCTTCACTGTGCTTTTCTTTTACATACATTAGGCAGCGATTCACTGAGCGCATCATTATTACTTATTTCAGTTTTCTTTTATTTTCCTTTGCATACTTTCCAAATCCAACCGTATGAATTTAAAGGTAATGCAATTTTTAAATTTGCTGTTACATTCTACATCCACAATCTGAAACGGACACTCAAAAGATTACAAAAAGTAACATGCATTTAAGGTGGATGCAGTCAACATTCTTCAAACTGCTGAAACTACAACTGGATAATAAAAATACTCAGCATCATCCAGTGCCACAACGTTGGAGTACTCCAGCCTACCTGGAGTTAAAAAGTACAGTTTTGTGCAGGTCTTTCATCATTTTCCTTCAGAATCAACTGTTTCATTCAGTTTTCTTTGAATTTCTTGTGTTTAAATTGTTAAGTCACTCAACTCTACTTTATGAGTCAGTCAGGCATAAAAAAGTCCCTTAACCCAAGAGAATCAGTTTTGTGTTGACACATAAATATTTTTTTTCAAAAACCACAACAAAAAGATTGAAAATCAGACCTTTAAGCAGTTGCAGCCTGTCACAAAGGTCAGCAGTACTCACCCGGCGCACCGAACCCTTTGACGGGTTTACTTGACGACTCCTCGGATCCTCTGCGCACTGTGACCCTTCGCATGTATCCTGGGGGTCCGGCCTCTCCCGTCTCCATCACGGGCCTCGCGGGCAACTGAGTCGAGAGGCGTGGCTGCTGGGGGGTCGCCGGCTGGTTTGGTGAAGTGATCTTGATCGTGTGGATGTTGGGCTGCGCCGCCTGATTGGGACTGGACGGCGGCGGAGGGAGGATGACAGGGATGTGAATTTGTTTAACTCTGGTTCTGCTCTGAGAGGAATCAGGCACAGAAGCAGGTCCTTGGAGATTAAAAAAAAGAAAAAACTATTAAACTCTTGTCAATTTAGGTTTCACTCTAATCGATTATAGTCTTTTTGAACAATCTAGTCAGAAAATTAAAGTTTAATTTACAAATTATGTTTGGTATTCAAAATAATAGTGCATTCAGACAACACCTCCCTTTTGTCTCATGAATCTTCATTTAAAAACTTTTCAGATGACAGACCAAATTGAACCTGACTTGCACCTCCCAGGAACATTATTACTCTTTACAAAAACAAAACAGGACAGTCACTGAAATGAGTTTTTGGGGAATGATGTGAAGATGGAAACCACCTGCTGGCTTTCTGGATTTCCTGGGGAGGACAGATATCACCTGGGAGCCTCTCTGGCGAGTACACAAACACTGTGATGGTGTCTTAAGGTAAAATAACAAAAATAATCACACCCTCTCAACTTTGTCATAGCTAGATGGCAGATTTTTTTTGTCACACTATATTTACAATACATAAATTGACTGATGCTTTGTGTAGGCTCATGGGAGATATTTTTTAGTACATGACCTCTTTAAAAGTACAGATTGGTGAAGCGAATACCACTGACCACGTTTTCACAATGAGGGGTCCCGTTCGTTAACCCTAAGTCATGTCAGTCCTTTACAGCTCCTCATTACAACAGAACTCTCTGACATCTAAACCCTCTAGCAGCGGGTCAGCGCGTATTCTCACACTGTAAAAACTACTCTGAAATGGCTTGTGGAACATGATAAAAATGTCAAATTGTTGACCTCGACCCTAAATTCACCATATCTCAATCCAGTCAAGCATTACTGGGATACACTGAAAGAAGTCCAGTCAGTCAGTGTAGGTTCAGTCCTTGCACAGCTTTCTACCAATCAACTATGGATTTGCCAAATTAAAAGAGTTAGAGCTGCTTTCCATTGGGTTTCAATTAATTACCTTATTGGCGTTCATCTTTCTGTATGGTGCCGATCAAGCATTACTGAAAATCACTCTAACCAAATAAAGTTGTGTGTTGAAGAATACTTTAAAATTACCAAGCTACCCATCTGCTATCCTACCACACGATGTATTTATGGCTTAAGATAGTGGTTTTGGATCAATTTAGTGCCCGGCTGGTAGGATTTAGGTACCACAACAGTCAATAAAAGAGGCATTTAAAGAAGTTAGCCTAGATGTTTGCAGTATGGATTATACTGAAAGTATTTCTTCATTAAAAGAAAAGAATGACACTGTTCTTCCACCTGCTCTTGGCAAAACTTTAAATTTAAGCAACATTATCCACTATGTGGATGTATTCAGATGAAGCTTTCCAGTGACAGGTAGCATTTGTTGAAAGAGAAAGCTTTTTCAAATACTTCTACAATGGCCTCCCAGTTGGTTCTGCATAACAAACCAGCTGGTGTCAGATTAACTTTAAATCAGTTGTGAGTTTCAGTGAGAGTGTCTTTGTTTTGTCTGTAACTTGTGCAAATGTGCAGTTGGTGCCTTAAAAAATACTCTCCTTCTGCGTTTTAATATAACTGATAATTGATAGCAGCGACGCACAAACACTTGCAGCGATGAGCTGTCGTGCTTGTGTTTTCTAAGGTCAACTGGCTGTGGCGGCCATCTCTAAAAGTTCATTTTAGAGGTACAGCCAATAATTACTTTCTGAAAGTTTCATTAAATTCATCCAGTGGTTAATAAAATATTTTTACAGACAAGCAAACACACACATACAGACATGGGTAAGCTCTCGTCTTTGGTGGCACTGATAAAAATGCAAGTTTTATTAGTTTATTTATTTATTAACCTTTATTTACCCAGGCAAATCCCACTGAGATCACAGATCTCTTTTTCAAGGAAGGCCTGGGCCTGGCATTTTCAGGAGATGTAAAAATCTGCTTGCATTTGTTAGCACACTAAAAAATACAAAACTACTCCAAGATACTATCCTCGTGCTCCATCACATATTTCAGTTTTTATCAGTAGATGGACTTCCTTAAGTTGCAGAGATGAAGCATTTGTGCATCAATTCACAAGACCCCTTTCAATGAGTTTTAAGAGTATTGCAACTAAATAAGTATTTGTATTAGCTGGAAATATCATTATGCAGGCCCCAAGGGCTCTCACAGCCAAAAATATTCAAAAAAATTCAAAATTAACAGTTAATTTAATTGCAAATTCACTCTGTGATCAATCCTAAAGTACCTGAGAGCAACTGTTACATTACAATCTACCAGTTTCTCTTTTTTAATCAAATAAAATGTCATCAGCCACCAAGAAAATCCGTCCTTCTTGCCACGAGCGACACCACAAACTACTCAGATGCCACATGTATAATCAAAAACAAATTAAGCACAGCAATCATGTTGCACTGAGATAATCAGAAATCTCTTCTTCATTTCCTTCTTATGCCTCCTTCAGAATGCTGGTTGCCAGAGTGCATATTTCCCATGAGCTCTCAGCCTGTGTCTCACTAAGGGGGCAACCACAACACTGGAAAACACCAACACATTCAAACGCACGCTGGTGCAATGAAAAACATCACCAAAACCAGATGTTACCGCCTCCGAGATGCAGCCAAGGGAGTCTGTTTCGTCACTTGTGCCTCCCCAGAATTAGGTGACAGCTCGTGAGTGTTCAGAAGTGTGTGAAAGCGTCATGGAGTATTGCAGGTAGACAAGCTAATCACGCAATTGGAAAATGGTGTCAGGGGGGACGAGCGGGGTGCGGTGGTTACAGACATGGTGTACAATAATGCATCACTCGCTGTCTGGAATATGCTTTTCTCCTGATATGCACATGGACACAATTTTATCCTCCACCCCATTTTTTCTGAAATGTTATTGATGGGAGACTCTAATTGTGCAGTGTATGGCAGACCTCTGGGCCTCCTATATGTATCTCCTCTGAAGACTTCCAGATGGGCTCCTGGGCTGGACATGGAAACACCTCAAATCCCAGCCTTAGATATCTCACCAGGGAAACGCTCACTGTCAAAGCACTGCTCAAAATTCTGGTAGTGCCTAAATATATACAGTATGTGGGTGTGTGTATGTATGTGTGTGTGTCAAATGCAATTTTCCATTCTTTCCCAACAGACACCCTTTGACTTCAAAAAGCCTTTTATGTCCTGCTTCTCTTGTACTTCCTCATCACAGCAGACACATAATCTTCTTGCCTGTCTCTCCAATAAAAAGCCAGAGTGATCAATTGCAAGGCATTGATCCGTGAAATCAAAGGCTTTATTTCATCCCTGCTTTAACACAGCTGCTTTTTTTGTTTTCCTGATGGCTTCTTCTGTCAATATACACTTACAGCACAGACTGGAGAGGGAGAAGAAGTCCTCTGGCGCTGCTTGAAGGACGAATTGAAAGAAAAAACAAACTGTACAGACGGAGAGAGAGAGCGACGAGGCAGCGAAAAGAGAGAAGTTCGGAGATAAAACAGAAAGAAAAGGATACCAGAGAGTCCATTTGAGCTAGACTGGGATCATCTCCAAAAACTGGAAACCAAACTTAGAACCGAACGAGAACAGGTTGATTAGTCACAGAGCGCGGCATAAACTTTGCAAAAAAACAAAAACACTTTTTATGGTTCTACATCCAACTTATAAAATACCTTGGCAGATTTGTGTTACTGTTAAACCACAATTTCCCCATCTGAGGAAAAACAGCAAAAGCCAAACATGCACAAGTTGTTTGGGCAGACCTCGGCAGCTGCAGCTGCTGTGGGCGCAGCGGTGCCAACATTTTGCAACTGAAGTCACATAACTTCATTCAGCAGTCACACTGAGTTGGAACAGGGCTATTCTACTTAATCTTGTAGTTATGTATTACAACACTTCATCTGTTCTCAGCCTCCTCGAGGTCTTCATATGACTGTGTGGAGAATATGAGCTCAAATACTGAAAGGAAACATTTCACCAGCCTCTCAATGTCCACCACGCCCCAGGAGCAGGGAGATTTGGTGGATATTTTGCCTCTGTTTAGATTCTCTCTCCCTTCCAAACTTCAAGAATGCATTCAGTATTGAACCACATAACTTAGCTTAGTCTTTTGTGGGATTCTGTTGCAGCACTGAGAAAGTGATGACGACAACTGCACTTAAAGAAAATACTAACTCACTTTTGTTTTCTTGGTATAACTTTCCCCTGCCTGAATACTTTATGCTGCTTTTTAGGCAAAATTGCTATTGCCCCATAATGGCACAAATCCAACAGAACAGTCACAGAATTGCCCCAAGCACTCTAGCTGTACGTTGTGAAAGAGGCTTGTATTTTCTTCAAATTCAAACTTATACCCATAAATTATTGTTAGCCCTATATAAATCACATAGATTGGTGCACCCACCATTGTTTTGAGACCTCTTTGTATATGAACACATACAGACTAGGTGCTCAGAACGGCTTTATGACTCACTGCACCTTTTTTTCAGAGGTTATTAACAGATTTTCCTGCACCATTCCTTTAACTGTATATTTTGCAGTGGATTATTTTAGAGCAGTGACAGATACTCAAATACGCAGAGCAGCAACCCACTCCCCTTCTGTTCTAGGAACGTGTCCCACTGTTCCAGTCAGGAAATATCCAGATGAATGTTACCGTGTTAGTGGACCTGATCAAAGCCAATGATGTTAGCCATAATTGTGGAGACGGAGCTGAACCTGAAGGGTAAAAGTTGCTATAAAAGTCAAATAATTTGGATTGTTATGAACTGTTATCCTGAGGAAATCTGATCTTCTTTGTGAACTTCCTGTTACTATTTGCTCCATTGTGGTTTGGGCTCTCTGTTAATGTTTTTGTATGCTATTCATTTAATGACTTAATTTGTTTACTACTTTATTTATTTTTTTGTCTTGCTGCAGCTAAGAGAAAAACAGATTCAACCCTCTTCGGATCTGGTTGGAACATTTTTCCTTTGGTATTGGTAACCATTAGATGTTGATGTGGTCACCATGACAATAAATGTACATCAATTTAGGGAGGGGGATTTTTTTCTGTAGGAGCACTGAAAGGACAATTTGGGGTTGTTGCGAACCAATAGGTGAAACCATCTTTAATAAAACTTTTTGTGCTTAGAATAGCTGAAACTTGCCAACCAACACCTTTAAACATCACAGTTTAACATGTGTCTGGTTTGTTAAATGAGTGAAAAGGTGACACTGCAGTGGCAGTTCAGCATGTTACAAGCAGTTATGTGCAGAAATCTTCTATTTCATGGTTACAACCAGTTACCAGGCAACAAGTAGACAGAAGGTTGCTGTTAATTTGTCTTAGAGGTTCACCAGAGTCAGGCTAGCTTACTTTTCTTCTTTCAAGTATATTTAGCTCATTTTAGCCTAGGTTATAGTTTTACCAAACTCAAATGTGTGGTCATTTCACAAGGTTTTATAGCCATTTAAAGTAATCGCACTAAAAGGAAGGTGTAGCCAAAACTTGATCTGGGAATGTGTCTGGGAATGAGGTGGAAAGGTGAAGTTATTCAACATGGAGAAACAGTCCTTTGACCTCGCTTGGATAATCCCAATTACAGAGATCACGAACAGCATATTATCTTGGAAAGGTAAAGGTAATCATTGATGCAATGTATCCAATGTTCAAAAGGTGTCAGAGCAAAGAAATTAAGGCACTATTAAATAATCAGAAGAAAGCAGAAACCCTGCCTAATCTTTCGTGTAGATTTATGAAACCAAACCCACCTTGGAAATAACAGCCCAAATCTGCCAAACAATAAAATGTAATATGAAATGTCTTTAAGATCACATCTCTACAACACAACTGTTATTCCTTTTCAACCTTTTTTCTCCTAAGCTCCATATCCAATTATTGTTTTGGACGATGGCGTAAGAAAAGGGAGGCACCACTGATGGGGCCCCAGGCATGACATCACAGATGAGGGCCGTTCAAGCATCTGGTCCTGGGTGTGGAGTCCTGTGTCTCCTCACTCTGTTAAGACCGACTCCAGCAGTGAGTCAGGGCCCTTAATGAGGACCAGATTCCACACATCAGGCTGAGGTCACCCCACGAGAATCTCTGAAGGTTGGTATGTATGCATGTGTTAGGAGAAAGAGAGAAGGGAGGGAGGTGCAATGTGTGCAGTGAGAGACCAGGAACTGAGGTTGAGGCCTGCAGCTCTGTGGTATGAAATACAAAGCTATGTCATGGTGAAAGAGAAAAGACCTCATAACTAAAACACTTTCAGAAAGGGACTGAGAGGATGGGACAGACTGCTTGAGTGTCCTGACATTAAAATAAGGAAGCAACAAGGCATAAAATAGTGTAAATCATAATAAATTTGAGATGTGATGAAAAACTGAAGATTTTTATCTATCTGCCTCTTTTCTTTTATTAACCCAAGGTAATTCAACCCATCATAAGTCACAGGAAGTCTTCAGTGAGGGCCTCTGCTTCTTGCTGTTGGGCTGTATTCAATGACACATTCAAGGCAAGCATGGGAGGCCCAGTGAACTCGTGCCCTCCCACTACAGGAAATACCCTGTGGCCATTCGAGGGATCTGATCATTTCCTCCAAGCTTGCTGCTTTTAAACCAACCAAGCAGAATGCATTACACGGAGGATTATCTGCAGGAAAAGTTTGTGTTTACACAGATGGTAATCACGCCTAATAAGCTTAAAATGTTGGAAGATACAGAGGAAGCTGGAAAAGATGTTGCATGCAGTAAATTTATATTTTTGTTTGGCTCATTTCTGGCTTGACTGCACTAATGAGGGTATTTACTGTACACTATATAATAAATAAATCTTTAAGAGACAAACATATGTTATAATCTTTAGCCAATTACTGTCATCATACCCTGTTATCATAACTCTAACCACTAATGAAGCAAGCCCACAAGCTTTAACTTACTGTATAGCTAGCAGATTCTTTTCATATTTGTTATATAATAAAATGTGAGCCTTACTAATTTGTTTCTGCCTCAGTGACAGGATTTACGTTTTAGTGTTGAAGATATCTTTGTCTTCCAAAGTGCTGTTTAAATATGTGGAAAAACGTCCCATCTCATGGTTTCTAGTGTTTTGTTTTATTATTTTTGCTACTTTCTGAAAATAGTCCTGTAAAATTCCCTCATCTTAGACCACTTTAAGTGGTATGCAGAGGTTAGAAAGTACCCAGAGTTTGCTCTCTTTACATTCTTTACACAGCTACATCTGTCATCAAGTCTCTGAAATCCTCCCAGGAAAAACTTCCCAAAAATGTTCGTCATTATAGCTGTTTAAGTTGTGTCTTGCCGCTCAGTTACAGCTGGCTTTCAAGATGCTTTTGGATGCATTTAAGTTGCATATGCACAAAGTACTTAGTTTACAGCATAGCTATTACTTTCACTGTTGTGTTGAACTTGTGTATTTCCTTCAGATTTTGATCTTGTTATTGTAAATACCAATATCAAATAGCAAGGTAGTACATATGTTTTCATAAAATATCAATCCACCAGCTGACAAAACTCAGATGGCCACAAAGCTTCTTATAAATGCAGATTTTGGTTGACTTTGTGGAAAAAAAAAAAGCCCTAAAAAGTCTTGTCATACTTTTTTGTTCTAACCTTCATTACTGATAAAGTGACGTCAACTCACCTGGGCCCTCGGTGGCGACATCTTTCAACCCATGTTTGGCCATTGCAGACATCTGAGCCTGAAGTCTCTGCAAGGAATTTTGCAGAATAATAATATCTGCGCCATGATTTCCACAAGTGGCATTCATCCTGTTGACACAGTCCCGCAAGCCCCCAATGTGTCTCTCTAGCCCATCTTTCAGCTCTTTGATGTTCACAGACACCCCATCTAATCTTCCGCAAACGTTCTCAAGCTTGCTTACACGTCCCTCCACAGCTGAGATTCCATCAGAAACACCCTGTGTGTTCTGTTTGCAATGACTCAGTTCAGATGACACCTGTCTGCTGAGCGTATTGAGTCTGTTCCTCAGCTCATCCATCTGACGACTGGTCAGGTCAGCTGCAGCTCGGGTGACCTGTGATGAGCTCCCATAGCTCGTCTGCTCTGGATAGCAGCATGTTGAGTTTATTTTGTGCACATCCTGGTCATATTTGCTCAAGGAGTCACTTAATCCATTAACGGCACCAGCCAATCCACGTACGTTATCTTGAAGATTAATCAGCCCCTTCTTGAAGTCCTCCATTGTCTTTACATGCCTCTCATTTCCTGATGACTGCTTTTGAACAAGGTTTTCAAGTTGCCTGAGCTTGTCTGTGTTGGAACTGACATCTGTGTGAAGAATGTCTAAGTCACTTCTATATCGATTCAGGTCTTTCAAAATGTTTCCGATGTGACCAGGCGTTAATCCCTCAGTCACAGCAATTCCAGAGCCTGAACATCCTGCTGAGCATGACCTCTCTAAAACATTAACTTTGTCATTCAAATCCTGGATGATTAGCTTGTTGTTGTTGACTTCACCCTGGATGACATTCATTGAGTGACCAAATGTTCCTGGGGAGGAGTTATTGCTCATTTCCACCAGAACGTTTGTAAACTGGTTCTGAACATTATTCAAACGTTCATCCAGAAGCAATCGAAGTGCAGTCGCTTCGTCTGCAATCGTCTGCGATAACTTCTCTTCAATGTAGAAACAATGAGTCTCTGCATTTTGTTCCGTGATGTTCACACGTGCCTCCAACTCTTGAATCAAGAGACCAAACTCACCAATGTCCTGAAATGAGGACAAATGCGCCAATTCATTGTCAATGCGAACATTAAGGATTCGGTAAGCCTCAGCTATGCGGTCAATTTCACGCCATAGGTCCTTATGGTCACTGTAGTCTTTATCCTCATTGGGTAGTTCTGTCTGTCTTTGAGTTCGTACAGGTCCGTCTGCAGCAGCCATGTCTAGACGCATTGCTCGGATCTCTTTTTTCAGATCAGCCTCCTTAGTTTCAAAAAGCTTGGTCACCTTGTCAAGAACTTGATCATGGCTATCCTCACAGGTCTTCTGCATGACCTGGATCTTGTCATTGCACAAGCCCTGTAGTTTGACCAGCTGCTCCTCCACATGCTGGTCCACCTCCTTCTTCAGTTTCTCAAACTTTCCATCAACGTAGGTTTGTATAACATCAAACTCTGCTATGGCTGGGGTCTGAGACTGAGAGGCATCCATTAGGACACGTATCTGTCCCTCATGACTTGTTGTGATTCCTTTTAGGTCATCCAGAGCTTCGTTCTTGCTTTTCAGTGCATTGTTGATGTCATCTAAACGGGCTTCTATTTTTTCTAGGGCTTTCTCTCCAGCAATCCCACCCCTGGTAGCCTGACCATCTAGCACAGCTGGACTCTCCTCCGTGCCTGGACTGCTGCTATTATCCAGAGGCCGCAGGTTGTTCAGAAGCGTCACCAGCATCTTTTTGGTGTCAGCCTGCAGGTCTGTGCGTAGGTTACCAGTTAATGTTGTTAGAGTTGCCTGGAGATCCTGGACTGTCTGAGTGAGACGCTGAACTTCACCTTCAAGAAGACGCACCTTATCTGTGACGCCATGCCGAGACTCATGGTGTGCAGTCTCTCTCCTCTCTGGCCCTACAATCATAAATAAAAATAATTAATTTTGTTCTGTCCTCTATGGAAGAAATAGTACAAAGAAATTTTTATTATAGTTTTATGTAAAGTTGTTTAGTGTAAAGCAAAAAAAACCTGATTTCTTACTTTGTGCGTGTCTGGGTGAGAATCCAGGATTTGGTGGGAGGTAAGAGCGTGGTCCCTGCACTGTTTGTCGATCTGGGGGTGGAATTACATCCTTACAGTCTGTTCCTCTGTAACGAGGACAGCATTTCCATTCTATCTCTGTGACAGTCTTGTAGCCAATCTTGTATGTGGGTCGAAACCGCATTTGGTATCTGCAATGCAAGGCATAATAATGAATGAGCTTTGTATTTCAAATGTTAAAGATCAAACCAAAGCTATTTTCAAAATGTTTCAGGCTTTGCTGGGCTAAAACTACTCTGCAAGAAAAAACAAAACAAAAAAAATGGGAAAAAACAACTGATGCAGTATATATTTTTTTATTAGAAACTGTTGCTTGTCCTCCAGTTCCCACTATATATTAAAGAAAAATAAAAAAAAAAATCTAAATTTCCTTGCCAAAAAAAGTTCCCAAGAAAAACAATGGATGATATCACTTCCCTCAATGTAGGGGTCATGTCGTGAAGAACATCTGGAAAACTGATGTCTGAAACTATCAATTTTTTTCCCCAAACTGTTACTAATACCACTGTTCTCGCTGACAGAAAAAAAAGGAAAAGTGAAAACCTGAAGGATATTAACACTTAACATTTCAGCTGTAATCAACAGTGTGAAACCTAAAAAACATCTAAAATGAAAACAAATTAAAGCCTGTCCTGTACAGCATAACTTGAGGTGTTTGTTCTCACTGCCAGCTCTTTCTTGCGTTGCACAGAAACATGCAAATATGATCCTGAGACAGAACCGTGATCAGCTTCCAGGAATCCTTTCAACACAGCAGACTCACTGCATCTGTTTGTGTAAATAAACCATCGAGCTAAACCACAGATAGTATGGGTTTAAAACTAAATATGATTCACAAAGCAAAACATTACGCTGTGACACAACATCTTCCAGAACCATTACAACTATTGCTCGTATTTACTGGTACAGATGCCCCTATTTACATCAGTCACTCAGAACGGGATTTAATGTGTTCCTTTAAATGATTTATTATTAAGAAAACATGCAGGGAGGGAATACGTCAGAAATATGCTTCAGTTATGTATTTTATGGCATGATAATAAATCATATGCTTCACTGCAGATGAGCAGAAATGAAAACAGTTTCTAAACTTGAAAGAGTTTAAGAGTTTTGGTATCAAACTGAATTTATATACACATAAAAAAATTCAACACTTGATTTTTTTTTTCCATAGAAATCTTGGCAGCTGCAAAGAGAGAGTGAATTATACTGCAGTAAAGTCAGGGCTGAATACTTGCTAACGATATAAAAACAAATGTGAAGAATTGACTGGTGCATGGTAAACCATGTAAAGACTTGATAACAGTAGTCGTGAATAAAAGCAGCTGTTAAAGCTTCGACATGTGAGGCCAAGGTTGTCGGCAGTTTAAGAAAACAGTAAAAGAAAAAAAAGCAATGACATTGTCTCAAGTATGAATTATCGCTTTGATAAACTATTTTTTAATCACCTGCCACTGAAAGGGCGAAGGCAGACAAGAATGTTTTTGATTATGTCTGTGCGTGTCTGTCTGCTACCAAAATATTTCATGAATCCCTGAACAAAGTTTACAGAAAGTAATCACTGGATACACAACTACAAGAGTCAACGCAATTCAAGATGCCTGCCACACTCAAGTGACCTTCAAAAACACATAAGTGCTAATAACCCAGGTAGTCCTACAGATTCAACTTCAAATCTGGTGTGATTGTAGCTGAAACTGAATCAGATTGCACAGTATCTTTGATTATATTTGCCTTTAACTATTTGGATTCAACTTTGTTTAACTGTTAGCTAAATATCTCATGTGCTACTGAATGGGTTTTAATGAATCTCTCAGAAACTAATCACAGGATGTACTTCTTCATCTAATTAACTTTTAAAACCAACTCAATTCAAGATTTACTCTACAGCCAATTGACCAAAGATACAATCCTATTCTTGTGATTAATTCTGGGCTCCATTCTAAGAGTTATAATGGCAGCTTGACCAAAATGTAATATACATAATGTTGCCTTTCACCCAAGACTTTAGAGTAGGACCACCACCACCAGCAACAGCATTTTGTTATTCCACAACAGCATTTATATTGAGTTGGACAAAGTTCTGACAGTCCTTCACACGCCAGGGAAAAGATGTGGATTGGCCAGATTTAGCTGCAAAAACCTGCCTCAACTTAGATCGTCACTTTCTGCAACTGCAATTGGTAAGTTTATAACCATATTTTCTGAGTAACACTTTGCTTTTTAGAGGGGAATTTTTTTTTCTTAGCTTAATGGAGATGCCATGCTTTTTTGTTCTGCCAACTGGGTTTATTTGAGCCACTCTGAATATATTTCTTCCCCCAGCTTTTCTCTCAAGGAAACATTTTTGCATCCAAATGTTCCTGGTACATCTAATAAACCCTCAGCCCCCCCTCTTCCACGCTCCCATGGTTGCTCACGTCACTTGTTGCTGGCAGTCAGGCTGGTAGGCCGGGCAGGGGGCCACCACAGGCTCCTGGAAGCTCTCCGCGCCCCCCTGCACCACACAGCTCACGTTCCTCTGCACCACATAGGCACACCAGTTCCTGTGAATGGAGGTACACACAAACAAGAGCATCAACATCTCATGACTGTCATTTATTTTAATGCAAAACTGTGCAAATGCTATAGAAAACAGCTAAAAAGAATGGATTTTAACTTGTTATCACCTACCGCCGGCAACATAGTGATAATGATTTTACTTGTATCTGTGTTTGTTTGTCTGTACTGATCTGAATTAAACTTTCAGACAGTAATCACTGCGTGTACGTCTACAACTGATGAACTTTTGGAGTCAATCCCATTCAAGATGGCTGCCACAGCTAAGTAACCTTAACAAACACAAAAAATTATTATGAGTCAACTAATTGGACAGATTTTGAGCTCAAATTTGGGGTGGTAGTGGCTGAGAGTCATCCCCACCACATGTTCTGAACTCTATACATTGTGCAAAATTTATTTTACCCAAACCTTGTGTAAACTTTCATGTCTGTTAGCAAAATATCTCACTGGGCAGATATAATGAAACTCTCAGCAAGTATATTTACAACTCATTACATTTTGGAGTCACCCTAATTCAAGATGACCACCACAGCTAATCACACCAGCCAGTACAGGGACGGCTAGAAGTCACTTTATTTTGCTGAAATTAACCTAAAATCTGGTGTGGTAGTAGCTGTGAGTCATTCTCAACACATACTCAAAGCACTGCACATTGGACGACATCTCTGCCTAAAATTTTGGCATTAACTGTTACAGAGTCAACACTGTCTGTTAGCAAAACATCTCACGGACCACAGGACAGATTTTAATCACACTTGCAGAAAGTAATCACTGGATGTACATCAACATCTGTTTGGCATATGGAGTCAACCCAAATCAAGATGGCTGCCACAGCTAATTGAACTTTGCAAACACAAAACTGTTTATAATTCACTTTAAACTACAGATATTGAGGTCAAGTTTATGTGGTAGTAGGTGAGAGTCATTCATAACACATACCCCATGCATTAACTCCATCTTGGATTAAAACTTTGTCATGAAAAGCTGCGGGTGATATGCATTCATCCAAGAAATACTAGGCCTTTAATTCCATGTCTTTCTTCCCATTAAAAGGTTTAGATTTTTCACTATTCTCTTCTTTAGCCTGTTTTTAATTAATCAAGGAACCCTCCTTGCAGATGAGATAGTGACATTCCAGCGTTTATCTGGATCTTATCGCCTTTTAGCAACACTGGGGGAAAAAAAAAAAAAAAAA